>NC_090181.1:8971660-9299993 GCF_024679245.1 Pseudorasbora parva
CACACACACACACACACACACACACACACACACACACACACACACACACACACACACACACTACTCTAAAACTACTACTAGCCTACTACTACTACTACTACTAAACTACTAACAGTTAAGTTAGAACTAAATCTACTCTAAAAAAGTTAAGTTACTCTAAAAATGTATTAATTAATTAATTATACACACACACACACACACACACACACACACACACACACACACACACACACACACACACACACACACACACACACACACACACACACACACACACACACACACACACACACACACACACACACACACACACACACACACACACACACACACTACTCTAAAACTACTACTAGCCTACTACTACTACTAAACTACTAACAGTTAAGTTAGAACTAAATCTACTCTAAAAAAGTTAAGTTACTCTAAAAATGTATTAATTAATTAATTATTTATTTATTATAATAAAAGTAATAAATCACAGGACAAAGTCAAATTCAATATTGAATAAGCTAGGTTCCACTTGAATTGAAAATTGAAAATTGTCTTATTCACTCACTCCCATGTCCCAAACCTATAGGCCTAGGCATTTTTTCTTCTGAAGAACACACAAACATATTGTTGAAGAACGTTGGTAAGCAAGCAGTTTCGGTTCCCATTGACTTCTATTGTAATTTTTGATCATAAGTCATACAGCTTCGTTTGCAACGATATGAGGGCTGAGTAAATAAGGACACACTTTTGGGTGGACTATCCCTTTAACACCATTTATCATAATTCAAACAATATATAATTCAAACAGGCAATAATTTCAACACTATTATTATAATTTTTTTAAAATGCTATTTTAGCGACTGTCCAATTACAGAACACCCAATCGTTGACAGCGTGACATTTCGAGATACAAATGTCATAAGGCTCAAAGAACAACAGACAGTGAAAACCATAGACAGTAAGGTGAAAACGAGAATGAGATTATCATATTTTATCAAATAGGCGGAGCTTAGTGGCTCAGACCTTTTCTCTAATTGGTCAGTGTACGGCGGGCCTTAAAAATGGGCAGGGCTTAGTGGCTCAGACCTTTTCTCGGGTCAGTGTGCGGTGGGTCTAAAAATAGTTCGTCCGTTTTATGCAGGCCTATATGTTTCATATTTACATTTTATACGTTTTTAAAATCTAACCACTATTAACAATCATTGTCAAATCTAAAGTTTTAATTATTGTCCAGAAAGCTACTGTAACTACAATCACCAGTGTTGTGTTCTGTAACCGTTACGTTTCTCAACGATGCTGAGGGTGGACCAATCACAGCCGTTTGTGATGAATTAGTTAAAAAAATATATTATTTACACAGATTGGTTAGGCAGGTTCCCATTTGTATGCCAGATAGTAGTCGCTTAAAATCATTATTTTAAGAGATTACACAATTTTTTTAAATATCTCAAGAAAGACAAAAACGCATTTAGATTTGGATGCGGCTAAATGGAGGATTCGGGGGATGAGCCATCACGCGCCCCCTTGTAGGATATTTGTGCTCAGCAACACTAATAATATTCGCGTTTGTCGCCCAACAGAAAGAACAAGCATCTAGCCCTGTCAAATTACTTCCTCTTCATGTGCCGGAATCATGGAGGTGAATGTTTCAACTGAATCTCTTGAGAGGTAAAAAGTATTGCTGCAGGATTGAAACGATGGTCATGCTTGCACATAATGTGATCAAAAGCACGTTGTTAAACTTGTGAGCGATATGTTTTTATCAAAATTGCTGTCTTTAAGGACATGTAGCACATGCTTGCAACCACTATAATAAAATATTAGACCAGAACAGAATGCACTGTACTTATGACGTGCCATAACATTACATTACAGTGGCGTTCCTGGTGATGAGTTTAAAGAGAAGTTTAAGAAAAATCATGACATTACATTCTACAGGTAAGTATTATTATTAGTAGTATTATTAATATGTCTATATTAATAATAACTAGATGTTAATGTTTAGGAAATAATTTCCCCTTAGAGAAATATATTGAATAAGTTTTAATAGTTTGACCTTTGATCTCTACAATAGGCGACAGAGAGATAAAGCAGTGTCTCAGTACTTTGCCTCCTTCGAGACTTTAGTGCTTACAGATAGAGGAGCTAGTCTGGATCTCTGTGAGCCGGACTCTCAGGTGGTCTGTCACTGCTATTTTTCCTCATAACTCATTCTTTTACTTACTGTTGTCTAGCTGGCGGTTGTCAAATATGTTTAGCACAATAGTTTTAATGCATTTACTTAATTTGATATGATTATTTTTTATTCTGCTTTCTAAAGACATAATCAAGGGTTAATGGGTTTGTTCGCTATTTGTTCACCTGAAAATAAAAAAATCATCATTATTGATAGTCATTATCTATCATTAAAATCTGCCTTATGTCGTTCCAAATCTGTAGATTTTAGTTCATCTTCGGAACACAAGGGAAGATCTTTTTGATTAAATCTGGGAGATTTCTGTCTCTCCACTGACGGAAATGAAACTTTGACTCATCAAAAAGTTCATAAAGAGATCGTAAAACTAATCCATATGAATTGAGCAATTTAGCCCAAATTGTCTGAAGTAAATTCACATAGAAACATTGATCATCAAACATGAATGAAACAAAATGAACCTCATTGGTTCTTGCTGAAGCTCAAACGTGCTGCGTAACACGAGAATGAACCTCATTGGTTCTCGCTGAAGCTCAAACGTGCTGCGTAACACAAGAATGAACCTCATTGGTTCTCGCTGAAGCTCAAACGTGCTGCGTAACACGAGAATGAACCTCATTGGTTCTTGCTGAAGCTCAAACGTGCTGCGTAACACGAGACTGAACCTCATTGGTTCTTGCTGAAGCTCAAACGTGCTGCGTAACACGAGACTGAACCTCATTGGTTCTTGCTGAAGCTCAAACGTGCTGCGTAACACGAGAATGAACCTCATTGGTTCTTGCTGAAGCTCAAACGTGCTGCGTAACACGAAAATGAACCTCATTGGTTCTTGCACATCAAGCAAATATGCTTGAGCTTTCATTTATCACAGCTGATGCGTGCATTGATTAATTTATAAATGTGAATGAAATTCGATCTGTTTATCATATAAAGCGATAAGAGGATCTCTTCACAAAATTTGGACCGCTTAGTTCATATGGATTCGTTTTACGATCTCTTTATGAACTTTTTGAATTGTTAAAGTGGTAGTTGTGTGGCTGTCAATGGAGGGACAGAAAGCTCTCATCAAAAACATCTTCATATGTGTACCAAAGATGAACAAAATCTTATGTGTTTGGAAAGACATGAGGGTGAGTAATTATTGACATAATTCAATTATTTACCCAACTAACCCTTAAGAACACATTTTGTTTATACAGTAATAAAGTAATACATTTTTGGAATGGCTCACTAAGGCTGCATTTATTTGATTAAAAAATTGTAAAAAAAAGAAGTAATATTGTGAAATATTATTACAATTTAAAATACCGGTAACTGTATTTCGATTGTAATATGTTGTAAAATGTAATATATATCTGTGATGCAAAGCTGAGATTTTCAGCATTATTACTCCAGTCTTAAGTGTCACATGATCCTTCAGAAATCATTCATTTAAAAAAACGTTCAAACTATGTCCATATTTAGAGTAGCAGGGTGATTTGAAACATGTAACATATTAAAACCGTGACTGAAATTTCTACATTTTCCAGGATCGTCTGTGTCTTCAAATACGGGTAACCCAAAATGGAACGGTCAGAGTTTCTATTGATGAGCTTCAGCCGATGAAACCTCGCTACAAGGTTTCAGATGTTCTGGCTGGAGAGATGAGATATGAGCCGTAAGCCATCAACTTCGCAATTCTCCTCACATCTCAGTTATCTCTACTAGGTCTGCTACTGCTTCGTTGTCATTTCTCTGACAGGCTGAGAGTTCATTGTAAGAGAGAGGACTGTGTATGTCTAACTTGGGGTCCGGGACAGTACCAGCTGCTGGTTTCCTTTTCACCTTTTAAACTAGAGATTTCCAGTGATGGGGAGGAGATTGTCACACTCAACCCAGACAACAAACTATACTTTGAGACTCTGCAAGACCCAACGAGGTATGAGGAACAATATTACCACTGTAGTTTTATACTCCATTAAAATAGGAAGTATAGCTAATGTTGTTTTTCCCCTTTAACAATATTTCAATTTCTTCCAGGTCTTCTTCAAATTCATGTCAGGTGAGATAAGCTTTAGCGTGAAAATTATTAACTATTGTTTATTGTATTTATGTATTATTAGGATAACTTTCTTGTGTGACAAATCATGTTCTTCTATTTCAAAGGGAGATGAAAATCGATGCGGACTGTGGAAGGAAACTTTCAGACAGTTTGAGGACATCAAGGCAAATGGTGAACCGCCATAACATACAGAATGCAACTCCATTGTTCATTTTATTAACTCCAGTGGAATTTGTATTATTATTAAGGTTGCTTGTGTTACTAATGATGTATACTTAGGAATAGGGATTTAAACCCTAAAGGCCCATTCACACCAAGACCAAAAACGATATAAATGTCTACAAAGTTTTAATAATCATTCTAATTCAACAAGAATAGCAAAGTCCACTCCACTCCACACCACAACTATAATGATAATGACACAGAGTAACAATATCGCTGGAATCACTGTTCAGAACAAATTTTCCCTGCTGATGAACAATACAAAATATTGACAGCCAATCAGAACCCACCTGACTTTGAAGAGCGTGAGCGTTTAAAGAAGCAGAAGAATTGCTGTGCGCTTCTAATAATAAGAATGTTATCGGCCCTTGCTTGGTTTCGAGTGGACGCCATACAGTAATTGTGCTAACACTTTATATATAATGCATTATAAAGTATTTTAATGCATTAATAAAGCCTTGTATTGCATCTTATAATTCACTGTATTGTCTCATGAATAATTGTAACCACAGTTATAATGCATTATAATACTTATGTTACGCCTTTAAAAAGTATAATGCATCAAAACACATGACACAGTTTGGTGTAAATTATTTATGATAAGATATAATGCATTATAACATGCACTATGAATACCTTTATAAATGCATTATACATAAAGGCTTTACAGAAAGAGTTATCTTGTTTCTTTCTTGGTATAAACAGGTCTTAACTGTAATGGTGTGGTCCACTTGTGGCCCACACAAATTTAGCAACTGCTTGAAGTTTTTTAAAGCGAGTTTTCCACGTTGACTGGCAGAAAGCTGCTTCGTTTTAAAGTGACTTCTGTGTGAATTGTGCTTTGGGACAATGGATCAATTTTGCCCATAGATTTTTTTTAAAATGTTGCCTAAAAGACAGTTCCTTAAGTATTAAAGGTGCCCTATGTAGGATTTTTGCAGTAAAATATCCAAAAACCACTAGGCCAGTGTTATATATGTTGTTCAGTTGAGTTCTAACTTCTTAGAATATCCCAAATGTTTCCAACTATTTGTAAATTGTGAGAAAATTGCTATTTTTACAAAGTACACGGGACGTCTGACGGAGTTGCTCTCAATTGCGTTATATCTGCATTACCCTCAGTTTCGGTTTTATTTTGCAGAAACGCAGTATGAACAAGTGTCACAGCAGCTGTTCGGTTCTTTACGAATATCCCCACCGAACAGGGCATCAGGAGAGGACACGTTGCTATAACTCAAAGTGGTTTTATTTATTTTCCATAAACAGTTGATTTGTCCACAAATAGCAGGTTATAAACCTGTAGAAATAGAAAGGCTATAGTAAACAACAATATTAATAGCCACATATAATATCATAAAATCTGAATTTAAATAGACATTACATAATATACACCAATATACATAAATTAAACTTCAATATAGTCAGTATTTTAATAATATTATAAATCTTATAATATACTTAGTGTTTAAACTGAATGACTAAAGCACATGCATCTAAACATAGAGATGCAACACTTTCACACACACTAAATATACATCGATGTCAATGTTTACACACTAAACCAATAGCCCAAAGTACTCTGTATTGGCTTAAAGTGAAACCAGTGAGTGTAGTTTTAAATAGCATCGCTGAGCATAGTAATACATTACCAATGTAAAGTGATTAACTACATTACCCATCCAGCACCGCAAACAGGAAGTAACTCGTGTGACGGTGAAACGCTCCAATTTCAAGCATTTGCTTTTTTATATATCCACGGATACTATCGGGCCGACAACATTAATATCAGACCGCGCACAAGGATTATCAGCGTGACCAAAGTAACAGTTATTAAGCATACAAGTGGCGCACGTATATAGCGGCAGCGCAAACAGACAACAAACTTAAATTGCAGCTACAGAGACAGAGACAGGAGCTTACCGGTGGCGCATCTCTCCTGATGAGACATCATGCCAAAACTAATTTTCGCTCCCGCTTATATCACCGCGCTCATTCATTACTGGATACGACACACCAGTTTGGGATTTTACTGGTCCACGTTTCAACATGTGACTGGTCCGCACTTCAATTTGGTAAGTGAAACTCCCACCTATTATCCTTCGTTACATTTACGCTGAACCCCGTGACATAGTGAACGCGACAGCAGCCGCTGAACGAACGCGCAGACTAACGTCATAGCATAATTTTAAACACACTCAAATGCATCTAATATGATAAACAGAGCTGCGTTACCTCATACTCATGACCAGAAAAGCAGAAATGGTGCCGGCTACTGTGTTCCATCACATTAAAAGTCCCGCTGCTCACGAGCCGTGTGTTGCACAACAATCGCTCCAGCGGTCTTGCTCAGCTTCCACAACAGTTGCTCCTGCTCTGCTTCATACTGCACTAACATTAATAAGTCCTAACACAATTTTTTTCCACCGGCTGTGAGGTGAAGACCACATGTCCCGAGATTCTGAGCTCAAACTTGGCATCATCAAACTACGCCTTTGTTTTCAATAGGCGCTCTCTAGCGGATGGAAAAATTACATAGTGCAGTTTTAAACTTTAGTGTGTAACTTGAGAACCAGAATTAAATACAGGACTCTTCTTTTGACATAGGCTATATAGCCATTCATAACACCCGAGCAACCACATAGTTATACCCTAGCAACCACCCAGGATACCCTAAAATCATGCCAGCCAGTTTTACAGTAGCAAGCACCACACACATTCTCTAGTTTATTTTATAACATACATTGCTGATATCTTAAATTCAGGTCCTAGTTCGGTGGGTATGGACTTAAGTCTCCATGGGTTCAACCATACGTATGGTCTTCCTGAACATGCTGATACTCTGGTGTTGAAGGACACAAGGTAGTGCACTCTGTCCTTACTTACAGAAGACAAATTAAACAGAATTACCTAATATGATGTCAAACCCCAACTCTTGTTTTACTTTACAGTGTCTCTGAGGCGTATCGGCTGTACAACTTGGATGTGTTTGGCTATGACATCAATAGTAGGTTGGGACTTTACGGTTCTGTCCCTGTCCTGATAGCTCACAAGCCAGAGAGGACAGCTGGAGTGTTCTGGCTGAACGCGTCTGAGACTCTGGTTGATGTCAAGTACAATCCTGAGCCAAATGAGGTGCAGTTCTTTTATTCAACTGACTGGAAACAATTGCAGAGTGTTTGGTGTCACTAGTGGGCCAGAAATTACACAGCCAAGTTTAAATGATTTTCAAATAACATTCGACCTAGCAATATATTTTTAAAATGTTTTTCTAACGTTTCCATTAAGTTATGAAATGTTGTTTCTATAAAGGCTTTATAAACGTAATAATGTTTTTCTTGGTTAAAGGAATGCTAAAAGGACAGTTCACCCAAAAATGAAAATTGTGTCATCAATTACTCACCCCCAAGTTGTTCCAAACCTGTATTAATTTATTTCTTCTGCTGAACACAAAAGAAGAATTTTTTGAAGTTTGGGTTACCAAACATTTGATGGGCCCCTTTGACTTCAATATTATGGAAAACTATGGAAGTCAATTGTGACCATAAACTATTTGGTTTCCAACATTCTTTAAAATATCTTCTTTTGTTTTCAGCAGAAAAAAAGAAATTCACACAGGTTTGGAACAACTTGGGCGTGAATAATTGATGACAGAATTTTAATTTTTAGGTGAACTATTCCTTTAAGGGAACATTACATTTTATAGTTTTGCAAACATTATTGGAACATTACTGTTAAGTGTTCTCTGAACATTCTGAAACAAGTAGTTACATTACATGAATGTCCAACTTTATAAAAAAAGTTCCATGAACAATGTATAAATAAAGTTTTTGTACTAACATTTTTAGAACATTATTAAAGACAACTTTGAACATTACTGGAACCTTGCCAGAACATTAGCCAAAGTTGTAAGAACGTTCCCTGTTAGCTGGAGAATTGTCTAAATAAATAAAATAGGAGAAATATGCATTTTCAGATGTGCATTGCTTCAGTTGATAATTTTTGTTGTCTGAACAGAATGAGGATGAACCACCGGGGAAGAAAGGCAAGATCTCACCTCAGACTAATGTGAGATGGATATCAGAGAGCGGCACAATCGACTGTTTCATTTTGCTGGGACCCACAGCTGCTCAAGTGTTCTCTCAGTACGCTCAACTCACAGGTACTGACCATTGTCCCAATATTGTCATTGTTGGTAGAATAGAATAGAATAGAATAGATCTTTATTTTTTATATATAAATCCATATATCCATTATACTGTTACACATGCGTTTTCTTTAAACATAACTGACATTGTTTACGTGAGTACTCACCAAGTCCGGCATTTTGACATTGTTTTGTGTGTATTTGACTGTTTAAGGTCAGTAAGTTGCGAAAACAACTTAATTTAGTACTGAGAGGCAGCTTTATGTGCACACACTTTGGGTTAGAGCACAAAATCTGTTGCGTGTCTACTCGCTGTTGGAGAGATGAGAACGAGAAAGTGCAGCTATCTATTCTTTGAAAAATAAGCATTGGAAGCTTTTCAGGTATTAATATGTATCAATATGTATCGAAATATGTATCGAAAAATCTATATTTTTGGCAACAGTAATTTGCATTTAGCATATTATTTTGGATGCCTTTTTAAAGTGCCTTTTTGAAATACACCTGCATTTGACTGGTGTTAATGTCAACCCTTGTATATATATATATATATATATATATATATATATATATATATATATATACATACACATATATATATATATACATACACATATGTGTATATACAGTATATATATATATATATATATATATATATATATATATATATATATATATATATATATATACTGTATATACACATACTTAAACACATACATACCCCCATACTATAACCAAAATGTATATTTAAGTTTTTCAATGAAATTAGATTTTTTTTTCAGATGACACCGGAAACCTCTCACATTCAAATTACAATTGGCCGCACTTGCTCTTATGTTAAAAAGAAGGTGGCTATAAATGTATACAGAAGTTCCTTTAGTATTTCTCTGCCAACAGGCTATCAGGCTCTTCCTCCTCTCTTCTCTTTGGGCTATCACCAGTGCCGCTGGAATTATGAGGACGAGGCAGATGTGAAAGCTGTGGATGCTGGATTTGACTCCCACAGTATTCCGTATGATGTCATATGGTTGGACATAGAGCACACAAATGGGAAGCGCTACTTCACCTGGGACTCCAAGCTTTTTCCGAACCCAGCAGAACTACAGCGTCACCTCCAGAAGAAGAACAGGAAGGTATAGTAATGGGCTTCTAAAGTTAGAAGGTATCAGGTTGTTTATGCTTATTATTTGCCTCTTTAGTTGGTTGTTATTAGTGACCCGCACATCAAGATTGATCCTGATTGGTCGTTTTACTGTGAAGCTAAAGAAGGAGGCCATTTTGTGAAGAACAGAGAAGGCACTGTTTATGAAGGAACATGTTGGCCAGGTAAGATCCAGTGTACATGAAAAACCAATCTCATATTGAAAAGAAAAATCTCTCAATAAGACTGTTGTAACTGCAGTTGAAACTGATCAGAAACCTACCATCTATTGATTCTCTAAACTCTCCATACTTCTTAATTAGGGATCACTGTTATTGTATTATTTTCAAAACAATCCCTGTTCACACGGATCCACGAAAATGACAAAAAAATATTATTAGTTTTATTCATGCCATTCAGTAGTTCGTGATGTCACTTTGTAAAGAAACATGGAGACTATAATGATAATGGTATCTACTTTTAAAACCGTTTTCAAAAGTTTGTTGTTTAAATAACAGGCAAACGCATAAAAAGTTAGCCTTTTTTACTTGGAAATGGTGTAGTGTAAATTTTAGTTCTTCAAGTTAAATTTGTTTTATTTCAGTTGATTGCCAAGGCAGCCGTTATCATTTTCATTCAAGTTTATGCTATTATCTAATATGTGTATTTTAATTTATTTCAGCTTTATTTCATTTAATGGTTAAACATAGTTTGAGTTTGAGGTCACAATAACACCACTGAAAATTCCTTCATCATCTACTCACCCTCATGTCATCTATCTTTCTGTGGAATCCAAAAGAAGATATTTTGAAGAATGTTGGTAATTACAAATTTTGGTTACCATTGATTTCCATTGTATGGGGGGAAAAAAACAACAACATTGAAATAAGAAAATTTTGCAAGATTTTTTGTTTCACAGAAGAAACTAAATGACATGAGACATGAGTAAGCAAAGTAATTTTTAA
Source organism: Pseudorasbora parva (assembly GCF_024679245.1). Lineage (NCBI taxonomy): Eukaryota > Metazoa > Chordata > Actinopteri > Cypriniformes > Gobionidae > Pseudorasbora > Pseudorasbora parva. The sequence continues at coordinate 8,982,359 of NC_090181.1, forward strand.
TTTTTTTAAGTATTTTTTTGGAACCAAGTTTGGATAGCAAGTTTTAAAAAAAAACTATCCCTTTAAAAATATACTTATTTACATCTTGTTTTACGTCAAATTTAGCACTCACGTTTTAAGAAAAGTGTACAAATCAAGTAATTACTCTTCCATCAGGTGAATCCAGCTATTTGGACTTCAGTAGCTCAAAGACAAGGTCATGGTATGCCAGACAGTTCTCTCTAAGCAAATATGAAGTGAGTCTCATTACGGTTTTACCTAATACCTCTATTGCATGCTAAAATTTACAGAGGGACTATTTTAATTGGTTGCTTAGCATATTTTGATCTAAAAACAAATGAATTGTCTCTACGTATTAATAATGAACTGCTCTTTATCCATTCTTGCATAAGGGCTCAACAGAATCTTTGTTTGTGTGGAACGACATGAATGAACCTTCTGTCTTTAGCGGGCCAGAGCAGACAATGCCAAAAGATGCAATCCACCATGGAGGATGGGAACATAGGGAGCTACACAACTTATATGGCTTCTATCAGGTAAGCTCAGTCAAGACATGCTTGTAATATAGAGATAGGCTATGGTTATATTGTTTTTTTTTCTCTCCCCTTAACAGCATATGGCTACATTTGAGGGCTTATTAACCCGCTCCGGTGGGACAGAAAGGCCGTTTATCCTTTCACGTTCCTTCTTTGCTGGGTCTCAAAGATTAGGTAACTTCAAAATCAGATGACATATGCCCATTGTGTCGATGGAAACAAATAACAAGGCCCATAGCAACACTGAGCTGTTTATATCACAGGTGCCATATGGACTGGGGACAATGTTGCTACTTGGGAGTACTTGAAGATTTCAATACCCATGCTGCTGTCACTGAGTTTGACAGGAATACAGTTTTGTGGAGGTTAGACGATTAAGGCCACGGTTTTTATGTCATATTAATTTTAATATATCATATTTTAACCTAAGTCAAATTGATTGTAATTTCAATGGTAAGTATGTCATACATATAGTATAAACTCAGGGCCTAAAAGTAACTTTTTGCCACACCTGCCAATGGTCATGAAAATGTTTTTTAAAAACAGGCAGTTATGATTTTTTTAGATACCAGTGAAAATTCACAGGTACATGTACAATTGAATAAAGTAGGCTAATCGAATGTAAAATAACACTGCACAGTCTTCACTGTATAAACTAAACATAGTTTGATCTTTATTAAAGTTACAGAGCAGTGAGTGTTTTTTAACATTAAATGTATATTAAGCTGCTGTCACTTTAAGACCAAATGCATGGATCCAATATACTGATACATTCTGGACAAGTTTTCTTTCTCAACTGTTAAGACATAACCGACTATGTTTACTAGGATACCCGCTGAAACCGATATGGGTAGGGACTATGCTCTCATTCCTGCGTAATAATCAGGGAACTTTTCTGCCGTACCATGGGTGCAGCGGCACAATAATATTACGCAGCGCCTGAAAATAGTCCCAGCATGCTCTCTGTGCAAGCAGGTTGTCACGTTGATTATGTTGACGGATGTTAGCCTATTTTCACATCATTGTGCGCTGCACCCATGGTACGGCAGCAAAGTTATAAAAAGTAAAAATTAATAGTGAAAATTTGACCCTAATCTAAATGAACACTTTAATGTTGCATTACATTGATCAAAAATGACAGGAAAGACATGTATTATATTATAAACAATTTGTATTTCAAATAAATGCCTTCGCTTAAAATTTCTATTCATAAAATAATCCTGGCATCATGGTTCCCACAGAAATATTAAGCAGCACAACTGTTTTCAACATTGATAATAATCATAAATGTTTCTTGAGCAGCAAATCATCATATCAGAATGATTTCTGAAGTGACACTGAAGACTGGAGTAATGATGCTGAAAAGTACATTTGAAATCAGTTATTTAAATTGTCATAATATTTCACAATATTACTGTTTTACACTATATTCAAATAAAAGTACGTAAGAGACTAATTAAAAAAAAAATCTTACCATCTCCAAACATTTGAATGATGGTGTTTGTTCATGCTGAACTGGGCGTAAAATGACTATCACTCATTCATTATGGTCACGTATGTGTGTGTAGCCGATGTAGGGGGTTTTGTGCAGGATCCAGACCCTGAGCTTCTGGTCCGCTGGTATCAAGCAGGGGCTCTCCAGCCGTTTTTCAGGGGACACTCTGCTAAAGTGACCAAGCGTCGTGAGCCCTGGCTGTTTGGGGACGAAGTCACCTCTGCAATCCGCTGTGCTGTTCAGGACAGATACTGTCTCCTGCCGTACTGGTACACTCTGTTTCACCAAGCACACACGTCAGCCCTGCCTCCCATCAGGTACTGCATTTTAAACTGTAGCGCAATTATATTTAGTATATATGCTGATACAGTAGAGTAGATTTAAAAAATAATAATTTTCCAACCTCCATCTTTGTTTCTGTGTGTTTCCTTCGCAGACCTCTTTGGGTAGAGTTTCCCAGCGATACAAGCACGTTTGCTGTGGAGAACCAGTACATGATTGGTAAACATGACTAGATCTGCTGTGTAATACCGCCATGTTTAAACCTGGTATTAAGATGCATTTTGGTTGATCGGATCACAAGTGGACAGGTTTAAACGGGGTCTAAAACGTTTTGAGCCTGTCCACTTTCAACAACTTCCAGACTTAGCCAAAAACACATTTGACCCACAGATTGTTTTCGTATTGCTCATGTGGTCGAAAGCGTTCGAACAGCCACAAAATACCTTTTTGTCCATTGCACTTATTTTGTCCATTTAAATTGAAAGATCTGAAAAAACGCATACATTTACCCACCTTTAGACCTTCCCCTTGAAGAAATCAGGACAGAAGTGGTTGAAAGTAGACAAAAGAGTTGGATTAAATCACCAGGTGTAAACAGGAATGTGTCTCCCTTTTCTACTTGTGATTCAATCGACCAAAGCGCATCTTAATACCAGGCGTAAACAGGGCCTCAGGGTGGAATATGAGGAATATTATAAAATTTGTTCTCATGACGTTCTTTTGACGTTGGCCTTATTTTGTAAATTTTTTCCCTTGTTTAATTTAGTTAAATTGTGATCACAATTAATTCTTAATTCCTGGACACTAAATCTTTTTTCCCTCGCATGTCATAAGCAAGAAAACATGACATGCAAGTGGACATGACAAAGCATGTATTCCGAAGCTTAATATGCAACTACTAATTTTCCTTATTGTAAGGTGAAATTGATCAAATGGCCAAATAATGGTTAATTGATCACACTTTTTACTTTTAAAACTTACTCTAAGTACATTAAAAATCCAAGTACTTTTCTACTTTTACTCAGAAAATAAATGAAAAGGAGTGCTTATACTTTGTTGTTTTCCACTTGATTTTTGCACTTCATTCACCTCTAGTCACTATATATAAGATATATATGAGACTATTTTTTTTTAAACATAGCAGTCCAATGTCAGATACCATTCTAACTAATGGACATTTTTCAGGCAGTGCTCTCCTTGTGTGCCCTGTGACAGATCCTGGGGTCACAGAGGTCAGGGTTTTGCTCCCAGGGTCTGATGAGGTAAGCCTAATTCTCAAATGAATTGTACTATATACATTGATTGCACTGAAGGTTGAAGTCAGTGTGTTCATAAGAAACGTTTTGTGTGTTTGAAAGCTGTGGTACGACACAAACACTGCAGAGGTACACAAAGGTGCCAGAGCTCTGGATCTGCCAGTGACCCTGCACACCGTGAGTGGCTCACATTAGATCTCCGATACAGCGGTCTACTGAATATGGAAGTCTTACCGAGTTATTTACGGTATACCCTCTGTGTTAGGTGCCCGTGTTCCAGCGGAGCGGGACAGTGCTGCCCAGGAGAGCAGGTTGTGGGACAAGTACAGCAGACTTACAGCAACATCCAATCACTCTTACTGTGGCCCTGGACACTAAGGTGACCACATGACAATTAAACATAAAGTACTGGGTGGTAGCATAGGGCAGATCAGGGATGGAATCAGATGCAAATACCATAACATATACTGCATGTATTACAGTTTCCACAAACTGTAATACAATCAGTATTACAGTTTGTGTACATACAGTATACATTATTAAGCAATAAGCAACTATTTCTTGACCAGCAAATCAGAATATTAGAATGATTTCTGAAGGATTTTGTGACAGAAAAGACTGGAGTAACGGTGCTGAAAATACCAGTTTGAATCACAGGAATAAGTTACACTTTAAAATATATTGGTTAGAGTTTAGTTGCATGTCATTATGTATACTTTACTGTTATTACTCTAGTAAGGACATGCCAAATGTAATAAGGACATATTAAAGCAAAGTGTGTATCAAATTTGTGCTTATATCGCCCACTCCTAAGACTTATTATCACTATGGTAGTTTGATTTGGTACTCTAGTCTAGAGCAATATTTCCCAAAGCATTTGTGAATGCAATGCGCACTAGGTTTTCTTTATTTACATTCACATAATTTTTTGAATTTTATCGACTGAACTTTACATTATTTCACCAGTAATCCATCAATATAATTCTCAACTGCTTAAACAAGTCTCACTTACGGTTACATTCATAACAATGTATCAAATTTATAAAATGGAAAAAATGGAAAAAACGACGCCACCGTTACTGTTTGAGTCACTGTTTATCAAGCGGTGAGGAAGATTCAGAGCTGTAATTCAGATATGGTAATAGATGTTTAGTTTCCAACACGTGCCACAAGCGTTCGACCAATCACAACAGACTGAGCCGTTTGACCAATCAGAGCAAAGTAGGCCCTCAGAAAGGAGGGGTTTAGAGAGACTGAATCTTAAAAAAAACTGTTTTCAGGCTCTTTAAGAAATTAAATAATGCGCAATGTATAATAAGAAAATATACTTTTTTTTTTTTTACCTTGGATGCATGAAGAGCTATTGTATTGTATGTGAGACACTTTAAGACATTAGAGTTGTTACACTTGATGTGTAAAACAGAATTATTGTTATAATTATTATCAAATATTTATTGTTTACTTTGCATTACAATTGGGATTTAAGACAGTAATATATTTTGTCTTAATCTTTTTATTATTAAAGTTTTAAACTAGTAATAATTATTAGTATTTCTTTTAAATATTTAAAAAAAAAATTTTTTTTTAAATGTGACCTTCAGCCATAATCAAAGATCTGTGAATAAGCAAATGCATTGTTAATTTATTGAAATATTAATTTATAATCTCAGGGCAAAATATTAAAGTAAATATTCTAAAAAACAAAACAAAAAACTTTGCAAACCCCTGCTCTAAAGTATTTTAAAACATTTTAATACATGTCCAGAAAACATTTGCAAATGATCATGTCCCAAAAAAACAGGATGCACATGGTTGTTTGTGTTAGTGCTTGACCAACATTAAACAAAATTTGATCACACACACACACACACACGCGTTTGTTTTTGTGACATATGGGGACTTTCCATAGGCGTAATGGTTTTATACTGTACAAACCCGTATTTTCTATCCCCTTACACCCTACCCCTAAACCTACCCATCACAGGAAACATTCTGCATTTTTACTTTCTAAAAAAAAATCATCCTGTATGATTTAGAAGCCTTTTGAAAAGTGGAGACATGGCCAATGTCCTCATATTTCACCCTCTCCTTGTCATACCTATGTCATTATACACATGTGTCCTTATATGTCACAAAAACATGCCCACACACACACACACACACACACACACACACACACACACACACGTACACATTGGGTTTACATGTTTTATGGGCACATTCCATAGACATAGTGATTTTATACAGTACAAACTGTATATTCTATCCCCTAAACCTACCCATCACGCAAAATGTTCTGTACTTTTACATTTTCAAAAAACATCACTTAGTATGATTTATAAGCTGGTTTCCTCATGGGGGCCAAAAATATCCCCACAAGAAACAGGATTTTGGATATTGCATTACAGGGCAATGCTGATGGATTTCTTTATCTGGATGACGGCCACTCTTTTAGATACAGAGACCAGATGCAGTTCTGCCTGCGCCGTTTTAGCATGCGAGCTGGCAGGCTTGTTAGCAGGTAATGGCTCAACATCACTTTTCATTTTCCTTTATTTTTTAGGCAAAGTCCTATTTAGTTTGATCTTTTGGTACTTTTTACAATAAATTTTCAATTTAGAACAGGTTCTATACCATTGTGTGTGTGTAGAGAAAGCTCAATATGCCGTTCTCCTTGTGCCATGTGTTTTCAGCTGTGCCGAAGAGAAAGGCACGTTTGTCTCTGGTGACAAAGTGGAATCAGTGGTCATTCTTGGTCTGAATAGTTTGAAAAGAAAACCCAAGCTCAAGTCAGGTGGGTAGACAGCAGAAGTTTTCTTTTTTGGTAACTATATGTAGAATCCTTCATATATAAATATTACCCAGAGAGGTATAATATAAACCTTCTGCTTCTCTTTTTAAGGTGCGACGAAGACACGGGTCAGTTTTGAATTCGACGTAAAACGAGGTGCACTGACTTTAACTGGCTTGGGCCTAGAAATACACAAAGACTGGGAAATAATAATATAGTGGATGGTATTTTTCAGATTACCAGGATTTGTTTTGTTTTTACATTTTTAATTTTGTTAGTTTTCAGATGCTGTTGCATGCCTTAAAAAGAGTCAAAGCAGCTTATATTTGCAATAAAATTGGGTAATTAAATTAGCAATTTAATATTGCAGTTTTTAAGATTCCCACCATAATGACTATTATCATTATAATGTACCTCAAGAAATGATATGATTTTAAAGATTGGGTTGTTTTAAAGCTACACTGTGTGATATTTTCCCCCATCTAGTGGTGTAAAGGTATATGACAAGCCAGTGAATATTAGTTTCTGTTCCTCTTAATTCCAATTTCGTTTTAACTCCTACGGTGGCTGATTTAGTCCAAGATTAACATGGCATTCCCCCTCTTCACATTCGACACGGTGCCATCGAGTGTTAAAATGCGAAAGGCGAAGCTTGAATTTATGGGTATGTCCCTCTTTGGCTAATGTACTTTCAAGATGGAGGGGCAACATGGCGACCAGCATTCGAACCCCTCACCCGTATGTATTTTCAATGGCATATTATAAACTTATGAGAATACTTTATTACGTGAAAGAAGTAAATATACATTAATGAGCACATATATTTTTGAAAGAACTAAGTGTGTTTAGCTAAGAATAAACTAAAAAAGTTACACAGTGTAGCTTTAACATGAATACCTATAGCTATTTTTCTTTGCCACACTTATATAATTCTGTAGATTGGAGGGGAAATTTGTTTTCAAAAGACAGAAATTGCAAAAACATCATTTCTAAATAAGAATTCTCAAAGAGCACAGAAATTTGTTTTTTCATGATCCATGTACAGTAGGATTCAAAAGGTTGTGGTCAGTAAGGTCTTTTTATTTATGACATTAATTGTGACTGTAAAGGCATTTATAATGTTACAAAATGTTTATATCTCTCATACATTTCTATTTATCTGACTAAATGTATCATGATTTCCATACAAAAATTGGATGAGAACAAAATAAATGTTTCTTGAGTACAAAATCAGCCCATTAGAGTGATTTCTGAAGGATCATGTGACACGGACTGGAGTAATGTGACTGAAAATTCCCATTTAAACCTATTAAAATAGAAAGCAGGTTTTTTTTCTTCAAACTGTGATGTCACAATATGATTAGTGAGCATAATAGTTCAAAAATATATACTTTTAAAAATCTTACCGACCCAAAGTTTTGAATGCTATTGTATGAGACAACTGAACATTCAACCATTTTGGTTACTTAAGATGGTTTGATAATTATCCACAAAAATGATGCATTGATAAAATGACAAAATATAGAGAGTTTTGTTAAGTTAGGTCAAGCCCACTGTCATTATGCTGAGAGTGCTTAATGCTGAACTCTATTGAGAACAGGTTTAAAGGCTGTGAATGCCTTCTGCTGAGGCAGGCCATCTCACTGGCCTCTCTTTGCAGGGCCGCTTCTCTTTGTGTCACCCTACAATGGCGGCACGAGAGCGCAACTGTCCCCCAATACTCATTGTTCATCAGCCAATGGGAGCGGTCCAAAGAGATGACTGTAGCGTTTTGTGTATGTGTTTATGTATGCAGATGTGTTTGTGTGTATGTGTTTGTGCACGTAAAAGGAGTGTGTTTGCACGTTATTTTTTTCTTCTAACCCTGGTTTCTACTCCCTGACCGCATGAAAGGTGTGTCATTTAGCAGGAGAGCCAATCAGACGTCAGCTGTTTGAATTTATGCCAGGGATTTTTGGCTTGCAAGACTTAAGTTGTGGTGGCAAAAGCCAGTGTTTTCAATCCCTAAAAAAGCACTGTCCTAGTAAGACAAGATGCCCTATACGCCCTCTGGTTTCTTTTGCGACCGGTTAATCCGGGAGAGAGAGAGAAAGGATGGTGAAGGCTCCCTGAGCAAACCCCTCCGTTTCAGCGGCCAGGACTACAACGCCCTCAAGCAGGAGTATCTCCAGAAAAAGACCCTTTTTGAGGATGAAACCTTCCCTGCCACTGTGGACTCCCTTGGCTACAAAGAGCTGGGTCACAAGTCTAGCAATGTCAAGAACATCGTCTGGAAGCGTCCCAAGGTAGGAGGCCGAGGGCCTGTGTGGGTTCAAGTGGACTGGGACTAACATTGTGGGTGGGATGGATGGAACAACGCAACTAATTGGTCTTCCTTAAAAATGGATTTATTTTCTCATACATACACATATTCATGGAATATTATAATGCTCAGATGACAAAACTGGTCAAGAACTGCCTCTGATTGAGCAAGAAACTAAAAGATATGATTGCAGAGGGCATGTTGGGAAATCTGGGGCTAGTTGTCACTGTTCTTCGTGTGTATAGCTATTGAGCAAATTCTCTGATTGTCTGTGATGAAAAAAGACCTTCATTTACCTTTTTTGACAAGATGGCCCAACAGCAAGGGTGTTTTTACACTGACGGGGTCAGTTGTCACAGCAATTTGTTAAATTCATAAAATGTACAAATTAACAACCATTTTGACTCGTTGTTATAACAATTATTCCCAAACATTTTTGTCAGCTGAACCTCTTCGATCTAAAATATTTACTTTTAAGTACACCCTAAAATTATTAGTTAATAATTTAAATTATTTAACAACACATGATGTTGGTTAATGGTCACGAGGTAAATAAACACAATATTTCATCTTTTAAAAAAAGTTTTTCATTTTGATTAGTTTTTTTCTTTAACTTTTTTATGATTTCATTATTAATTAATTTCTATGTAAAGCACTTTGAATTGCCGTTGAGTATGAAATGTGCTATACAAATAAACTTGCCTTGCGTTGCCTTCTTAGCTTTTCATCAACTCATGAACATATACCCATAGACAAATACCCATGTCATGATAATACTACGAAAAGTCTGTTTTAATTTTAAAAATGAAATAATGTTATTGTGAGTAAGTTTAAAATGAGAAATAGTCCCACTGATTTATAAAGTCACAGTTACAAAAAATAGTCACATTGGGAGATATAACATTGAAATTACAAGGAATAAAGTCATGTTAAATATACAGTTGCAACTGCGAGAAATATTCACACTGAGGTATAGTCACAGTTGTGAAATTAATAATTAAATGAATTAATAATAAAAACAATAATTAATAATTAAAATTAATTGATTAATAACAGTTGTAAAAAAACAGTCACATTGTGAGATATAAAGTCATATTGTGAGATAAAGTCGCGATTGTGAGAAATAGTCACATGAGATTAGGCACATTGTAATATAAAAAGTAAAAAAATATTTATATATTATTTTTGTGATATTAAATCGCAATTATGAAAAATAGTGTTGTCACACTGAGATATATAGTCATAGTAGTGATAACACATTGTGAAATATAGTCACAATTACTTGAAATCGTCACATTGTAATATAAAAAAGTTGTTTTTTGATATATAAAACGGTAATGAAGTTAATAAAAAATGACATTAATTTGTTAGATATGAAGTCACAGTTATAAAAAATCTGTAGTCATAAAGATATGAAGTCACAGTTGTGAAAACTAGTCATATTGTGAGATATTAAGTTCCAGTTGTGAGATGTAAAGTCAGAATTACTTGAAATAGTCACAATGTAATATAAAAAATAAAGCAAGTTAATTTCTGAGCTATTCAATCACAATTAAGTTAATTAAAAAACAGTTAAAATATAAAATTACATTTGTGAGAAATAGTCAAGATATTTGATATAAAGCAAAATTCTGAGACATAAATTCACAGAGATATAAAGCAAGTTGCAATTGTAAAAAAAAATAATATTAGATATAAAGCAAGTGTTTATTAGCCTAGAAATCTAGACGCACCCTAGCGGCAGTAAATTTAATCTGCCTGCAAGTGTCGTCTAGCAACTCTCAATACCCTTCTGAGCTGTATTCCTCTCACTCTTGCCGGGCCAATCACATCGTGTATAGAGTCGGTGGGCGGGACCTTAATGACGGCCGAGTTGCGTTTGCGTGCTTCTAGTAAACACAGAAACTGGCGAACGGCGGTCTTTCGAATCAGCTTTGACCGCGACTCTGGAAGACTTGGAGTTAAGCTTTTCTCTGAGAAAAGAACAAAGAACGTCATTCTTAAAAAGGGAAGATGTGTTCTGAGTTTTGCCGACCGGATACAGCGAATGTTTAATCTATCAACAAGCTCTGTTTCATCTTCGTTGCTCTGATTGGTTGTACCGTATCCTATCGCGTGCAGAGGGAGTTTGAAAGACAACCGTTTATCCCGCCCCTCAGATTGAGCTGTCAATGGTGAGTTTCCAGACCAAACATCTTGATGTGGGTGTTTATTGCTTGTTTCAGCCCCATGCAGTTATAATTTTTGTATTCCGCACCACATTGATTAAATAACAAATGCATTTGCGCCCATCTGTTCACCCATGGGTGTGCTGATCTAAAAAACGAGGTGTGTTCAGACGCATTGTATAACGTGTTAATAACGTGCCCTTTAAAGGGCACAAAAAAATACTGCGCTATTGACTTTAGAGCAGGGCTTGGTGCAGTCGTTTTCAGCGCCAAGTTGCTATTTCGAGGCAACTGAAAATGACTGCACCAAGCCCTGCTCTAAAGTCAATAGCGCAGTATTTTTTTGTGTCCTTTAACCGCATAACGACCGGATGTACCGCCGGCGGAACATCGTATCGTTATCTGGTTAAAGGGCACGTTATTAATATGCACATATAGGCAGGTGCACAACACACGTACACTCTGATTATTACACACACAAGAATGTGCAGCACCACACAAATATTTAAAGGAAAAGGAATCCCCTCTGGTAAATTGTTCAGTTTTTCCGCTCGAATTTTTCACCATGTAATTACTGAATCCGCCGTGGTGCAAGTGCAACTGGCTTTTAAAGGGAATGGGAGATGAGAGTCTGATTGGTTTACTGTATGTTATGCCCAAAACACATCCATGCCTCATTAAGAGAATAGGGACAACCCCTTTAGACAATGTGCAAGGTGCTCCGACCATTTTTCCTGTCGTTATATATAGCAAAAGTAGATTCGGAACATGCGCTCAGATCGTTAAAATAGGGCCCTTAGTCACCGTTGTGAAAACTAAAGTCACATTGTGATATATAAAGATGCAAGATAAAGTCACAATGTGTATATTTAGCCGTACCTGAAATAGTCACATTGTAATATAAAAAGCCACAAATGGGAGAAATAAAATACATTTGTGATATATAAAATTGCCACTACAAGAAGCAAGTTTAAAATGTGAGATATAAATCTGCAAGTTACATAGTAAGTTACAATATAATAATGCAAAATCAAGCAGCTTTCCTATGTGACAACTAGTCTCTCCATCCATCTATTCATCCGAAACATCAGAGATTAATCATATCCGTCTTTGTATCTCTCAAAACTACTGTGTTTAAAATCAGACACTTTGATGGTTTTTGTTCTGCAGGAGATATGTGAAAACCCACAGTTCATTGTCGGAGGTGCTACCCGGACAGATATCTGCCAGGGAAACCTGGGTAAGGTTAACACTTCAACACATGAACATAAAAAATGATACAGACTATTTACCCTGAATTTTGGAGTGTGTTTAGGGTTGAATCGCAGTTTTATGGCAACAAGTCCCTCTCTCTGGCCCCCATATACAGCCCTACGTTGCTGCAGAGACCCCTCAATATTGTGTTTACTCTGTTGGAAGGGAATCCAACTAGCAGCGATTCCTATTGTTGTGACCCAATGTGGGCAATAAAAGAGCCCAAAGACACAAAGGTAGCTAATACATAGAGTAGATTACCAACCTGGCATGTTCCCCTGGACCATCTAAAAATGCTGAGTTCAGCAGTGTAGGTCCATTTCACTGCAAACAGGTCTAAATGTAAAGTATATTACAGGCAGTGGCTCAGTGGTTCATGTAGGTTGTCTACAAACCGAAAGGTTGGTGGTTCAATCCCCGGTTCCACCTGACCAAGTGTCGAAGTGTCCATGAGCAAGACACCTAACCCCAGCTGCTCCCGACGAGCTGGATGGCGCCTTACATGGCTGACATCGCCGTCGGTGTATGAATGGGTGAATGTGAGGCAAAAATGTAAAGCGCTTTGGATAAAAGCGCTATATAAATGCAGTCCATTTATATAAAATATGTCAAACATTTTTTTTGTGTGTTAATTTTAGGAGACTGCTGGTTGCTTGCTGCCATTGCATGTCTGACTCTAAATGACAAGCTGCTATATCGTGTTATACCTCAAGAGCAGAGCTTCTCTGAAGGCTATGCTGGAATTTTCCATTTCCAGGTCGGTGTCTTTTGGGCAGAATAGCTTTTGAATTCATATCTTCATTACGCCTGATGTTTCATTCCCGTTTTCCTTCTCAGTTCTGGCGTTATGGTGACTGGGTGGATGTTGTTGTTGATGACCGCATTCCCACCGTCGACAACCAGCTGGTGTTCACCAAGTCAGCTGAAAGGAATGAATTCTGGAGTGCTCTTCTGGAAAAAGCTTATGCTAAGTAAGTATCTATCAAGTGCTTGACTTACATAATTTGTTTGGGAATTGATTAGTCCTAAAGCATCTTTTTATTGATGTGATATACCGGTAGACATGATTAACTGGTGGAAATTTGTCAACCGGTAGAGATTTTGGACTATCGTCTCTATTGTGGTTGCTCTGCTCGATTTCAAACCACTTAAGCTCAATAAGCACCAAAAGAGAACTCAGTATATGCACGTATCCAATGAAACTACAGCAGAAATTCATGATATTATTTTTACACACAGCGCCTGCTCTCTCTCATTGTCATTTTTTGGGTTCCTTTTCAGGCTTCACGGTTCCTATGAGGCTCTTAAGGGTGGAAACACTGCAGAGGGAATGGAGGACTTCACCGGTGGAGTGACTGAATTCTATGAGATGAAGGAGGCGCCTAAAGAGCTGTACAAGATCATGAAGAAAGCTCTGGCGAGAGGATCCCTCATGGGCTGCGCCATTGATGTGAGTCAAGCAGAAGGAAGACCTACAATTTCATTTTCTGCCATTTATTTTAGAGGACTTTTGACAACTTTCTTTAGCGTGTAATGTTGCTGTTTGGGCATGCAAAGTTACAAAACACAAAGTCACTCCAAGAGGAGTTATTCTCCAAATCAGTAAGAACTGTTTCTGAACTCACTTCCAGGAATAAAGACGTTACAATATCCCTCATTAAATAATTCTTTCTAATTTGGCTTGCCTGCACAAATTAGAAAGAATTAAATAATTCTTTCTAATTCATTCTAATTTGGCTTGCCCAAAAAAAGGCTTGCCTGGTTGAGTAGTAGTGTGTTGAAACTCACAGTTATGGTAAGGGTCGTGACATTTCCGAATCAAGCCGGAAGCAGTTGACCAATCACAACACACTGGTCCAGCCGATCAATCAGAGCACACTGCGCTTTCCAGAAGGAGGGTCTTCATTGAGACAGGAACTAAACAGAGCGTTACTGACGGACTGGGAAGAGAGGAGCAGTAACAAAGTCAAATATAATGTGAAAATAATGTATTTTTACAACATTCAAGCATTAAAACCTATTCAAGTAGATCAAGACATTGTAAAAGGGCATAATATTGCTCTTGGTTGTAAAAACAATGATAACTTTTGGTCCAAATTCTAGTACCCTACCATAAAGCAATTTAATATTTACCCACAGTCCCTGGTTCCAGCCCGCTTTGAAACTCATACCACAACAGGTCTCGTGAAGGGTCATGCCTACTCTGTCACCGCTGTAGAGGAGGTAAGCATTCTATTATTTTGTACATTTTTGATTATTTCTTGAATATTAGTCCTGTTTCTAACTCAACTCTGATAGATTCTGAGGATATATGTGGTATTTTGTGTCTGCAGTGTAAACAGTCCAAGCTGAAGGAGTCTAAAGTGCGTCTGGTGCGTCTGCGTAACCCCTGGGGTCAGATAGAATGGAACGGACCCTGGAGTGATAAGTGAGGATTTGCTTATTCCTGAATTTAGACTGGTTTAACCCTATAAAGCCTTTGATATCATATTTGATATACACATTTATAAGACCTCTAACATGATCAGAACATTGCTGGATAACTAGATGTACACAATCTACTGCATGCTTTCTGTCACCTGCTTTATATTTTATACTTTTAAAGGAAAGTTACTATAAAAAAGAAAGTTACCTTTAAAAGGATACTTTTAAAGGCCTTTTAGTATTGTTCTAAAAAAAACATCCACCTTCAGGTCATGATACACATGTGTTTTTGCTGTGAAATCTTTACAGATTTTTTATAAAGTAACTGTAAGAATAACTTGAATATTGTTAATGTTTCAAGATGAGCACTTACTCGGCTGATGTAACTTAAGTGCACTTGATTTTTCATATAGCTTTTTTTGTTGTTGTTAAAATGTAAGTATCAAATATGATACCTCAGATTTTTGTGGAACGTTTATATGTACATTACTCAATCATTCTCGCATCGCATTGCATTATATGTTTTGTCCCCACTATAAAGAGCTTTGATCATAAAACTAAGCATTTAAATATAATCTTACTAAGGCATATAATCGGGAGATATAGGGCCCTATTTCAACGATCTGAGCGCATTGTCTAAAGCGCATGGCGCCGGTGCACTTAGGGCGTGTCCTAATCCACTTTTGCTGGATTAACATTGGAAAAAAAGGTCAGAACGCCAGGCACATGGTCTAAAAAGGGTTGTACCTACTCTCTTAATGAGACATGGGTGTGCTTACTCCCATTCCCTTTAAAAGCCAGTTGCGCTTGCACTTGTGAACGGAAAACCTGAACACTTCTCCAACGCTTCTTTATCCTTAACCACTCCCCTCCAAATGTTAGTCTGTTATGAGCGAGAGATGGAGAGGAGGAGCACTGAGGTGAAAATCCTGCCCTCTATTCAATATTCTGTTTCACTTGGAAATACGTCACATCACTGACGAAAACTTACTTGCTACTTCCGGTTCACTGGGACTTTAAATAACCAAAAAAATACTGTGGTTTTTGTTGGTCAATGGCACAGTAGTTTTCAGTTGCCTCAAAATAGCAACACGCCAACAATGCGCCTGAACACACCTCGTTTCAAGACTAGCACACCCATGGGTGAACAGATGGGCATGAGCATTTGCTATTTAAGCGATGTGGAGCTGGATGTGAGAATGATGTGAAACTGCGTCGGGCAAAAAACACTCACACCTGGCATCATTGAGTTAGGGTTATATATATGTGTCTGTGTGCATTTTATGTAAATAGTCAGCTATACTGTTATAAAGATCTCATTGATTAACAAGCTATCAAAATTTTATCTGACTTTTAACCCACATAATTATCAGCAACTGCACCAAATTGCATATTTCTTAAATGTGCTTATTGAATCAAACTGAAGTGGGATTTCTTTCTCCTCGAGTGTGAGCTCCTTATTCTCACTATATACTATATGAGCCATAAAATCCTAATGTATCAAATATGATACTTAAAAGCAGTTGTTGTTTTTTTAATCATCTAAAGTTTCCATTGGAAAGATTAGATTTTCCAGGTGTTACAAATTGATATCAATACAATTGTTTATTTTTCTGCAGTTCAAAAGAGTGGGAAACCATCTCTAAATCGGAAAAAGAGAAACTCCAGCATCAGAATGCTGAAGATGGAGAATTCTGGTGAGTTAAAAAAAAACATATTCTCATAATGAATTTTAAGACCTATAGACAATGGTGCATTCAAGTCTGAGTCCAGATGGAGGCCAGAAGAGGCTCCAAAGTTCATGTCCATGACAAAACCAAGACCAAGAAAATAAGTCCATATCCTTATTCACAAAGATAATTATACACATTCATTGTCGTTAACTCATAGGATGTCATTTGAGGATTTTAAGAAAAATTACACGAAAGTAGAGATTTGCAACCTGACCCCTGATGCTCTAGAAGATGATAAGCTGCACAAATGGACGGTGTCTGTTAATGAGGGCCGCTGGTTTAGAGGCTGCTCTGCTGGAGGATGCAGGAAGTATCCAGGTGGGTGGGATTTGAATAAACTGAAAGAAAAATCAGGGTCCCCATGGCTCATTAAAAACTTCTTTTGATCAAGTTTCTCATCATAAAAAGTCTAATTAGTTATCTTAAAGATTTGGTATGATATGATTTAATGTGATAATTAAATTTTAAGTGGCCATGATTTAATTAAATACATGTAAGTGCCACGTGTTTCAAAAACTATTGATTTTTATTCGTGCAGGTCTCTAAAATGTTCTTAAAATCTTTAGATTTGGTTTTAAAACAACAACAACAAAAATTAGGTCACACTTTAGTTTAGGGTCCAATTCTCACTTTTAACTATGACTGTTGCCTCAATAAACTCCTAATCACTGCTTATTAATAGTTAGTGCGGTAGTTGTTAAGTTTAGGTATTGGGTAGAATTAAGAGATGTATAATAGGGTCAGGCAGAATAAGGCATTAATATGTGCTTTATAAGTACAAATAAACAGCAAACATCCTAGTATTATGCTAATAAGCAACTAGTTCATAGTGAGAATTGGACACAAAACTAAAGTGTAACCAAAATTAATTTACATTTTGATTATGATATTCATTTTTCATTTCATTTGTATAGTAGCTTTCATACTTACAATGCATCTTGCAAGTGCTTCACAGGTCAAAAAAACAAAACAAAAACATTGCACAAAACGAATGGATTTGTGTGGTCTCCTATAGACACATTCTGGACAAATCCACAATACCGCCTGCGTCTCCTGGAGGAAGATGATGACCCGGAGGATGATGAAGTAGCTTGCACTTTTGTTGTTGCTCTAATGCAGAAAAACAGACGTAGAGAACGCAAATTGGGTGCAAATCTCTTCAGTATTGGATTTTCCATCTATGAGGTATCAATGCTAAGATTTAACCTTCAGAGAGATATTCATATACAGCCTCTCTGAAATTATACAAAAGCATACAAATAGTGATAACGATCAGGTTGACGGTGCATCCAACACTCTTTTAACTCTTTCTATTTGCCCATAGGTGCCAAAGGAGGTATGAATTTGAGAAGATCCAATGTTTGGACCCAAGGATTGTGTATATCATGCTGTTTACGCAGTTCCTTTTTGCTTTTTTAGAACTTGTTGTTTTATAGATAGAATATAAACTGCTTTGTTGCTGCTGTTGTGCTTCTCTGTCTGTCAGATGCACGGAAACAAGCAGCACCTGCAGAAGGAGTTCTTCATGTCGAACTCTCCTAAGGCCCATTCCAGGGCGTACATTAACCTGAGAGAGGTGACCCAGCGTTTCCGTCTGAGTCCAGGGGAGTATGTCATCGTCCCCTCCACCTACGAGCCCCACCAGGAAGGCGATTTCATCCTCCGCGTCTTCTCTGAAAAGAGAAATACCTCTGAGTGAGTGAGAGCAGAAGGGATGAGAGGGCTGGTGTATTTTCTATTGTACAATGATATCTGAGTTAATTTTTCCTCGTAAAGCAAAACATATTTTTTTTCTCATTCAGTATTTTTGTCTTGAGTTCCAGAAAATATATTGAAACATCCGGATAAATGTACCCACTAAATAAATTAAATTAAATGAATAATATTTTTAAAAATAATACATTTAGTTCAATTTTTATATATATATATATATATATATATATATATATATATATATATATATATATATATATATATATATATATATATTATCTGAAAACAAATTATTATTATTAATTTTATTATTATTATTAACTTATTAATTTTTGTTAGTTTACCAAATTTGTTATTGTGAAAATTAAATTTGGCTGTTCACACAATGCGTTTTTGCACTCGACTGTGCAGATTTATCATAGTTTTTTTTTATGTAAACATGCTAGACAGATAATTTTGACCATCATTTGTGTTGCCATCTGTAATAGCATCACACGCATAACACTTTTTAGAAATGCATTTTGCATTTTTTTAAATTTCACTGCCTGGTGTCTTGTATTATTAAGAAAACGAATTTGCTTTGAATGACCCCTAAGGAAATTAATTTTGTATTATGAGGAAAAAATTACAGAGCTCTGCACATGACATGGGGGGAAGAAGATAGATTGTTGTTAATTTTTTTTTTTTAAAGATAGATTTTTGCCTTTATTGTGATAGGATAGGATAGAATTGACTGGAAGTGGGGTGGGAGAGAAAGAGGGGGAAGGTCCGGGACTTCATCTCAGGTAGCACAAAAGCGCTATATGTCGACGTGCTGCCCATAAAGCTATCTTCTCAGAGCACTCCCTTGTTTTAATTTAATTAAAGGCACATTAAAGCTACACTGTGTAACTTTTTTAGTTTATTCTTAGCTAAACACACTTAGTTCTTTCAAAAATATATGTGCTCATTTCACGTAATAAAGTATTCTCGTAAGTTTATAATATGCCATTGAAAATACATACCGGTGAGGGGTTCGAATGCTGGTCGCCATGTTGCCCCTCCATCTTGAAAGTACATTAGCCAAAGAGGGACATACCCATAAATTCAAGCTTCGCCTTTCGCGTTTTAACACTCGATGGCACCGTGTCGAATGTGAAGAGGGGGATTGCCATGTTAATCTTGGACTAAATCGGCCACCGTAGGAGTTAAACTGAAATCAGAATTGAGAGGAACAGAAACTATTATTCACTGGATGGTCATATACCTTTACACCGCTAGATGGGGGAAAATATCACACAGTGTAGCTTTAAGTAACTTTTGGCTCTCTAGGGGTTAAAAAACAAAACTGCATACATTTTGAAGAAGAACATTGTTTTGGTTGTACTTAGGCTCTGCGTTACTGTGCGGAGGAATATGGTTCTTTCTCATGACAAAAAAAAGAGAGAATGATTATCCTACTACTGTTCATGAAACTATTCACTATAAGGCTTAAACGATAGAACCAGTTTAGATGGAAAGGATACCATAAGTAAGTTGACCAGCTGAAGACGTTAATGTAGCTTTACCCATTAATAGATATTCCTTAAAAAAATCTGGCAAAGCGCTACAACAACCATAATGAAAGGACCGCGGGCCGGGTCGGGTCGAGATTTCCCGCCACTATCCTCGGGCCGAGTTGGACCGGGCCCTTGATCAAACATTTGTGTTTTTTTCATCTTTACTTTATTAGTCTAATTGGGTGGGCAGAAAGCTATGCTATATTCAGAAATAATATATTTTTTAGCAAAGCAAGAACTAATACTACTACAACTAAGAAACAAATGTGTAGGCTACAAAGTTGCACAAGTCAGGTGTTCATTTCAAGCTTTCTATACGCGTATTTCTCATGTCTGTGAGGCAAGTAGTCTGCTGAGTTTTCAGTTTATTAATGAGACGCGCTTCAGTTCATGATAGCATTCACTCCCACGAACTAAATATCACGATTATAGTCTGCTATTTGCTTCTTATTTATTAAATCCAGCCAATTGACCGAAGAAACCTTTATTACAATTATTGAAGTTTCACAAACTAATTTCGGGAGAAGCACGCGCAAACAATTAAATCTAATTAAACACAGGTGGAGCAGGCTCAGATAATTAACCCAATTGGAACACAAGAGGAGCACATTAAACTAATCAGTTAATCAATGATAGGAGGTGTATATAGACAGCCGATTTACCTTCCTGTCATTGACAGTTTCTCAGCATCCCACCACCACCCCTTCTCCGCACTTACTTAAATATAACATAAATATGAAGTAAAAAAAAAAACTGAATGGTTCATAAGCGCGTGCCTGCAGATTATTGAGCTGAGTCAAGTCAAGTCAACTTTATTTATATAGTGCTTTTACAATGACGAGCATTTTCAAAGCAGCTTCACAGTGTTAAACAGGAAAATATTGCAACAAAATTGGATTCGGCTGTACAGTCACTGTGGAGAAATACAGTGATGTTATCAATTCATTTCAGTTTATCAGTGTTAGTTTAAACATGAGTCACACCGGTCTGCTTCTGGTTTAAATAGGGCTCAGGCTCATAATTACAGTTAAAGGGGGGGTGAAATGCTGTTTCATGCATACTGAGCTTTTTACACTGTTAAAGACTTGGATTCCCATCCTAAACATAGACAAAATTTTTCAAAAACTAATGTTGGACGTTTGATGGAGTATTTCTGTGTCAAAAATACTCCTTCCGGTTTCTCACAAGTTTCGGAGAGTTTTTTTCGAGTATGGCTCCTCTACTTGACGTTAATAGAGCGGAAGGTCCTTGTATGGGCCGTACGGGCTCTTCTCCCGGTAGGGTGCGCGCGTGACTAGAGCGAGAGAGGAAATGCACGCCCATAAACACTCGGTCAGGTGCAGATCCAGTCGTCCGTGAACACTTATGTCGGTTATAGTCCGCGCCGCGCTCCACTTCATTCCTCCACTTTGACATTAAGCGACTTCAACACTTCAGCACAGCATTCCGGGAAGGCAGCGCTGCATTTCAACCGATTTGAACGCAGGAATGACGGAAAGCTTCACAACATCGCTTCAGTCACACCGCAAAGTGGATCTCCACACTCCAAGAAGTGTGTTTTTGACGGAGCGGTCCCAGCGATAAAGGTTCGGTCCTGCTTTGGAAGCAGCCGGTGAGTAAAACTGCTTCAAATGTCTGTGCTGTTGCTTATCGTCGCGTGAGTAAACATCAGTAAACGACACGATCGCGTGCTTCGTCATTCAAATGCGCTAACGGACTCCATTTTTGTTCTATATATATAACGTTACACTAGTCTGACGTGCAAAACCGTTTTGCTTGCTACTGCTAAGGTTTAACGTTAGTCGCATACAATAGTCCATAAACCGAATCATGTCCTCATAAACTGCGAGTAAAGACACACAAATGTTGACAGGCCACTAAATACAGTACATACCACAGAGACGGACGTCCTGCTGTTGCTGTTTCTCCTGTTCAATTTATTTCAGCCTCCGAATCTGATTCTGGATCATGTATTAGCTGAGATCGATAGCAAGGGTTTCTCCACGCTTGAGGACGTCACCACTTTGCGCGCTCGTCATTCTTTAGCTCCGCCCACACGCCCATACGCCTCCAGGCGCTCGTTTTTTCCGGAAAGACACGGTACAGCCCATATGTACCGTGTAACAAAGCCCCCCCCCCACCCCCTACTAACTATAACAAAGTGGATCTCCACACTCCAAGAAGTGTGTTTTTGACGGAGCGGTCCCAGCGATAAAGGTTCGGTCCTGCTTTGGAAGCAGCCGGTGAGTCCATATTTCTTTTATAAATATAATAAAACTAAAGACTTTTTGGAGATATGAAGGATGCAATACTACTCTATAGGTACTCAAGATTGACATGAGATTGACTGAAATTGAGTGTGTGTCCCCCCCCCCCCCCCCCCCCCCCCAAATGTAGTTAGAGAGCTACATTTGGCAATGTATCTTTTAAAATACCTTACTCACCTGGTATAGTATATCATATCGCTCCATATCGCTTTCAAATCCATCAGTTGTCACCATCTCCGCAAAGCCAAGCCAATGTTGATTCTTGTTTTATTATGAGCTCTGGCGCATTCTTTTCCCCAGCAGACTCTCCTTTGTTCTGTTTTATTTTTTTAAACGGGTGATTCGCTGGTGGCATGAGATTTAGCTGCTCACTTCATCCTTTTTTGCTCTTGACAACTAAACCATGTCACTCTCAAACCGTACATGTGTCAAAGTAGCCGGGGCAACTTTTCTCTATTTACAGATATGACGAGGCACATGGGTGAGTTTCATATGTGCACAATTTCCCACAAAAACCATCCGATAAGTAAAACATAAACACTTAAAATAGGCTAATCATAGTGAATAAAAAAATGTTTTGGAAGAAGGATTGATGATCTGTACTGAAAAAAAGTTGCATAGTGTACCTTTCAATTATGGCAATGATTAATTTAGTTAACGAATTTTGGGAATGAATTCATACCACGTTATCTTTGTTTTTCTGCATGTCGTGTTGGGCTCTGTAAAAAATGAACTCTGTAACTCTGATCTTAACTTTTCTGGTGTTTGCCTTTTGTAGTTGTTTGTAAGTACTCTGTGATGTGAAATTGTGTCATAGGTGAAGAACTTCTGAAACATCTGGCTTGAAAACAGTTGTTACAGAAGTTAATACTCATGCCTGTGGGTGCAAAAGGGCAAAATATATTTACCAAAATATATTTTATGTACAAAAATTATGGTATTGTAGTAACACGGTCATGGTTATATTATCACAAGAATACCAAGGTCATTTCATAGTAGTTCACGTTACAGAAGGGATGGGAAACAATTGGGAAAAAGGGGTGGAGAAAACCACAAGGACAACATTTTTAATGACAATTTGATTTGTAGAACTGGAAGAAATCGGCCCCAGTTCGAGGCTGTTATGGAATCTTTTTTAGGACAAGCAACAGCACAATTTGGGACCCTCCGGTAAACAGTTCCTTTCAGTTCTGACCCAATCTTGATGCACAATTAAACTTCAGCTACAAGGAAGACATGGATACAGAAAGGACTGCTGAAGGTCTCCAAGGAATACTGATGACGCTGCAGGTTCAAGCCCTGATGACAAGGATTCACAGTATTTCAATACGGATCATGTAAAAAATGATTTCCAGTTTCTGTAGCCTACATCTAAATTAATCACTAGCCTTGTGATAATCACTGTAACCAATAATCAAACTTTCGCCTTTTTTAAACATGCAGAGAATTAACTTTTTAGTTTAAGGCAATCATATTTTAAAGATTATTTAAACATGGTAAGTATGAGTTAGTCCTAATCAGTTATCACAGAAAAACAGGCACATATGTTTATATGGCTGATATATCCAGAAAGAAAATCCATTTGTCAAAAGACGTTCAAAAGACAGGAAAGACATACTAAAGAATAATTTCGAATATAAAGAAAACCTACATGGAAAAAACAAAGGCTCCCCGAAAGCTCTTTGATGTTCTGTGCAGTTTAATATGGTGACCGGTGTTTGTTGGTTTCTTCTCAGGGAGATAGAGAACAGGATTGAAGCTGATCATCCAGTGGTAAGTACTTGATCGTCTAAAATCTGAGTTCAGCTAAGACCTTTCCTTATTCCAAATAGTACCAAACCACAAATCATATCAACTGAACTTAACTGCAAGACATATAAGTGATTTATAAAAGTACGGTAAGTGATTTCTGAGAAATAATGTTGAAAGTGGATCGGACCGAGCAGCACAACACAGAAGGGGTCGTGTCCACTTATGATGGGGGAGGAGAGCGAGTGAGCAAGAGGGAGATTTAAAGAAAGATTGTAGAAAGAGATATGGCTGAGAGACATTACAAAAGAAAAAAGCTCAGGGGAATATCGCTGGAAAAAGAAGGGTTATGATCAGGCAAGTGCTTTAAGACCCAGGTTAATATTAGTAAAGCTTTCCAGCGCTGGAGAAACCTAAGGCCTGAAAACGAACTGCAATGTTGAATTGTTTCTGCTCCATACCAAGCGGCAACCTCCCGCGATCTCTCTTGAAGCCAATATGGAAGTAATCTAAACTGCAATTTCTCAACTGGCCACTAGGGACAGGCTCCAGAAGGGAGCAGAATCTCATTGAGCCCCATGTTAAAATTCTCAACTTTATAGCAGAAAAAAACATGTTTACAGCCTGGTACAAATTGTGGTTTTAATTAATAATTTTGGTCTATAAGGATAATTTTGACCTTCATGACAACTGTGAGGGTGATGAATTTTTTTTATAACTCATTTGTTTATGTTATAGAAAGCCTTAAATTCTGCATAATTAAGGGTGTGGTTACAGGTGGAATAGCCATTTATCTGCCGTCTATAGTCATTGTGTCACCTCAGCTCCGCCCACATCCTGCCCTTTTGCCCATTTTCTGTTATCTGGGAGTGACACAAGATAACTCGCTTGCAAGATGGCAACACCCAGCTCGTCTCTACTTTTAGTTTCAGAACGGCTTATCAGAATCCTATGGGTGACGTCACGGACACTACATCCATTTTTTTTTACAGTCTATGTTTTATATATATAACATATATGTTATAACATATATGTTTCACAGTAACATTATTTTGCTTCTCTTTAGCTAGGATAAAGAGACTTCTAATCTTACATTGTGTGTTGTTCATTTTGGGGCGGAGCAGTGAAGGGAGGGGTGTGTTTGGGTTGATTTCACATATCAACAGTAATCTCAGAAATCACTTACTGCACCTTTAAGCAATGCAACATAACATTAGCTACATATAAAATATATACTCTTAAGACTTCTCCTAATGACACCATTGATCATGATGATGGATTTTGCTGAAATCGAAATTCAGTAACATTTCTTCAAAATGAGTCTTCGGCAAGAACTGCCATGTGAGATAACTCCAAAGCTTGTCATTAT
Organism: Pseudorasbora parva; assembly: GCF_024679245.1. Taxonomy (NCBI): domain Eukaryota; kingdom Metazoa; phylum Chordata; class Actinopteri; order Cypriniformes; family Gobionidae; genus Pseudorasbora; species Pseudorasbora parva. The sequence continues at coordinate 9,007,236 of NC_090181.1, forward strand.
CTTCTTAAATTCTTAAAATACTTCAGAACTTTTTAAGAATTTGTTCAAGAATTGCACATAGGATAATTCTTAAGATTTTTTTATTTGATTTTTTTATCTTAGAATTAATTTCTTAACTTCTTTTTGAAATACATTTTGTGGATCTGGCCTCAGAATATCACAGAGACTCGGAATGGACTCTTTCCACTTGGGGCAGAAAAGCAGCCGCCTAGCAATTATCTAACAATAACACAGTAGCATTAAAAAACACTCAGAACTACGTTGCAACCCGTTAGCTAGGGGATTACACACATTGCATGCAAGCATTTTTCTTAAAACAATGTAGCTTATAATAAATCGGTTTCAGTTCATTCTCTCATTTTGAAGGGCAAAAGCAGGCCAAGCAACACAGCAATAATTAAGGTTGAGAATAAAGGCCTGTTCATACCAAGGACGCTAACTATAACAGTATCGATAAAGATTTAATCACCACATTTCACAATGTTGTTGGAATCATTTTCAGAGCGTTTTTTTTCTTCTGCTGATGAATGATAAAAAAAATTGACAGCCAATCAGATCCAGAAAACTGCAGCGTGTGCTTATAATAAACAAAACGATATCATCCGTTGGTGTGGAGGATAACAGTAAATCATGAGGTAATTCTCATTTTAAAGTAAACTAATACTTTAAAGTTTTTGGTCTCGGCGGAATAGATCTGATACGCTGCTGCAGAGCAAGTACAGAGACTTACTTCTGCCAATACATTCACAGACATTGCTGTGAGCATGTAAGACATGCTGCTGCTGCTGCACATGTAACATACGTGATATAACCCCTGTATACAGGTGGAGCTGGGGAAGGTGGAGGGTTTATGAAAGCGCACTGCAGACTGCTAACAGCAACACTAACCCGTAGTTTGATTTGTTTAAATTTTAAGCCGCAGCTCATTGGTCGCTGATGCAATAACAACAACAACAACCAATCAGCTGTGCTATGTAGATAATAATGTGGTTGCAACCAAATAAGTTATGAGACATATCAGCCGGCATCATCTAGAGTTTCATGCCAGAACTAGGTCATTATCTTTATAGTTATCGTTCTTGGTGGGCACGGGCCTTTAGAGGCATAGAATCCTTTTATCTAGAAATGATCAGATTCTTTACATTCTCACACTATGAAAATGAGAGATTCATTTCTGATGTGAAATTTTACAACTATCATGTCTGATCAGCCGGATCCAGCTTCAACTGGGGGAGAGAACACGGAGGACCAGCAGTTCCTGTCCATTTTCAAGCAGATCGCGGGGGACGTGAGTACTGGGGAGCCACTGAGCGCTGGGGGGAGTGTGAGTATGGTGGGGGGGTGGGACCGGTAATTGGCCATGCCAGTGGTAACAATGGTAACAACAATATCATAACGGTTTTACTTTGCCGTAATAAACACCACTGGCTTTCTGTTTATTCTTGTATCTTGCAGCAAATGGAGATCTCAGCCAGTGAACTCAAAGATGTCTTGAACAAGGTGGTGTCTAAATGTACGTATCTTTGTATGATTTTTTCTGGGTTATGTTTTTTCATACTGTCTCCAAGAAACTATCTGCTATTTACAGACAAGGACATACATACTGAGGGCTTCAGTCGAGAGACCTGTAGAAGCATGATCGCCCTCATGGATGTATCCTTTGTATCAAGATTGCATGGCTGTTTAGAAGGTGCTATCAAGCAAAAATATTATGTTAGCATAATGTTGGTTAGGAATTTATATTCTTATCAGTTTAATGGATGTCAATTTAGGCATAATCACAATTTTCGTTGTTGAAATTTCATTCGATTTAAATTTAAAGCAGAGGTGATAGTGTAGAATATTGCAACCAGATTTTCTTAATCCTTATCACACAGATGGATGGAACAAGAAGACTAAACCTACAAGAGTTTAGACACTTGTGGAACAAAATCAAACAGTGGCAGGTTTGTCCTCATTTTCTCCCCATATACACACTCACGGCCACTTTATTAGGTACACCTGTTCAACTGCTGCTTGTTAATGCAAATATCTAATCAGTAGCAACTCAATGCATTTAGGCATGTAGACATAGCATCAGAATGGGTAAGAAAGATGATTTAAGTGACTTTGAACGTGACATGGTTGTTGGCAGCAGATTCTATGGGTTATATTCTGAAAAAGAGAAAGTATCCAGCGAGCGGCAGTATTGTAGCCGAAAATGCCAGAGGTCAGAGGAGAATGGCCAGACTGGTTCAGGTGATAGAAAGGCAACAGTAACTCAAATAAGCGCTCAACACAACCAAGGTCTGCAGAAGAACATCTCTGAACGCAATCCAACCTTGAAGCAGACGAGCTACAGACACACCGGTGACACTCCTGTCAGCTGAGAACAGCAGACTGAGGCTACAGTTCACACAAGCTACCGTTCAAAATTTGTGTAAACAACATGAAAGCGTGAATCCATCCTGCCTTACATCATGGTTCAGGCTGCTGCTGGTGTAATGGTGTGGGGAATATATTGTTGCATAATTTAAATGCCACATGACAATGAGTTCACTAAACTCAAATGGCCTCCACAGTCACCAGATCTCAATCCAATAGGGCATTTTTAAGATGTGCTGGAAAGGGAGCTTCACTTCATGGATGTACAGCCGATAAATCTGCAGCAACTGCGTGATGCTCTCCTGTCAATATGGACCAAAATCTCTGAGGAATGTTTCCAGCACCTTAATGAATCTGTGCCATTAAGAATTAAGGCAGTTCTGAAGGCAAAAGGGGTTTCAACCTCGTACTAGTAAAGTGTACCTAATAAAGTGGCTGGTGAGTGTATAAAAAAGATTGCTATACATTTTTTCTGAATTTTTTCTGCAGGGAATCTTTAAGCGCTATGACTTCGATCATACTGGCTCTATCAGCAGCTATGAGATGAGAAACGCCATCAATGATGCAGGTTAGAAGGTTTTTCATGCATTTCTACTGTAAGTGGATCAGTTCTCATGTTGAAGAACATGTGACTAGACTAACACTAATGGACTTGTCAATGTACAGTCATGTGTCTTGCTTGTCACTCAGGTTTCCGTCTGAATAACCAGCTGTATGACATCGTCACCATGCGCTATGCCAATGATAACATGGACGTCGACTTTGACAGTTTTGTCAGCTGTCTTGTGCGACTGGAGGGAATGTTCAGTAAGTTGTTGAACTAACTACAAACACACATCTTTTTCACTGGCAACAAATAATAGTATACAGTGTCTTTATCAGGAAGTGGTGCAATTTAAGCAGTTTCTTGCATTGCATCTACAATATATGAAGATTTTTATAGTAAGTTTGGAATTATATCCAGTTATATACAATAATTACCTTGTAATGTATAATACTTTACAAACAACGACAACAAAAACATTTCTCATTTAAAATATTTTGTCCGTTATATTTAAAATGCCTTGGGACTGAAAGTCAGTCCAGAAGGAGAATCTCAGCCTTAGCAAACAAACATCATCGCAACATTTCTTGCAGTCAATATTCGTGTGGGTTGTGCCAAGAACTATATTGTTTTCTGTAAAAAATTGCTGACTGTTCACTAATTATTTCCCCTCATAACAGAGTTAAACTATTGAGATTGATATGGGCAACTGAAATGAATAATGAAATAATAATAAAAGTATTTATTAAATATAATGTCAGAAAGACACTGCTTTTTACAGAACCACACATATCAATACTGTGGCCACAAATTAAGTAATGTGTTCCCACGACTTCATTTGTGGCTACATTTTATTATTTAGTTATCTCTAGTTTTAGTTCAGTAGTCACCATGCTGTACTAATTCATTCCCTTGTTTTAATTAAGTTAAACTGTGTTCCCTATACTGCTAAAATGAGGGAATGGATTGATGCAATACAGTCATGATTTAACTAAAACACTGGAACAAATCTCAGCATAACGGAGTTCAACAAACTAGGCAAGGACAAAGAAAATGTTTACATTTTTCAGAAATTGTTTTAAATTAAACTTCTTTTAATGCTAAAATGTATTTTTTTTTTAAACGATGACTAAGTTGAATATCCTTTCAAAACGAGGGAATTTGAAAAGTTTTATGCAGTCATTATTGAACTAAACCAATGGAATAAATCTCAGTTTAACAGGGTTGAACAGAATGTGCAAGGACAAAGAACATTTTCTGAAAAATTCTGATTTAAAACAAAATTTAATTAAACTTCTTTAAACACTAAGTTATCAAAATGCGATGACTAAGTTCAATATCCTGTCAAAACGAGGGAATGAATTAGTACGGTGCAGTCATGATTTGACTAAAACAATCGAGAGAATCTCAGCATAACAGGAATAGACAAGGACAAAGATATTTTTTCTCATTTTTCAGATAATGTTTCAAATGAAACTTCTTTAAACACTAAAAGTGATAAAAATTAGATGACTAAGTTTAATATCCAGTCATAACATCAGTTAGTTATGGGGAACATGACATTTAACATCATTGAGCAGTCTTCAATTGTGTTGAAGCACAAGCATTGTGTTACCAATTAGCAAGTTGTATAACATGATAATTGTAAGCCAAATATATAAGGTAACTTACTCAAATATTTCAAGTTAAATCAATTCAAATGCATGAGTAAAAAAAAAACTCTTAAACTTTGCATTACTTCATTTTGTGATGTAACTGATTGCCTAAGATGTTTTTGAGTTTTTCCCACTTATTCAGGTTTACAGTGTATGCTACATGTGTACTGTCTGAAGTGAACCTGTTCTCTTTGTAGGAGCATTCCAGGCCTTTGATCAATGTGGAGATGGCACCATCAGACTTAATGTACTGGAGGTGAGTGGACGCCGACCAGTGATACAAGATCCAAGTCCTTAGTTTCAAATGTGGAAAGCCTTCCTTTTAAAGATGTAGGTTAGCTGATGTTTAACCGCTATTTTAATTTCTCCAGTGGCTCCAGCTAACCATGTATGCCTAGACCAGCTACAGATCCAGGTGAGCCCGGACTCGGCAAGGACCAGAACCACCAGCTCTTACCTCAACACTCAATGTGCCAGACTACTGTTACCTCTTTCTCTGTACCTCAGCCCACATTGAACACCAGCTCGAGAAACATTACACGATTACTCCTCCTCTATATTTCAATTTTATAAGTGATGGTATGATGGGTAAAACGAGTAATAGAGTTATAGACCGATGTCACTTTTTTAGTCAGATTGCGGAGGGAGCGTTTTTAGGGGCGTTGTGCACAAGCAACTTTTGAGGCACATTATTGTGTAATTTTTAGCATGGTTTCTGGTTTTCTGTCGTTATTCGTTCCTCAGTCATCATGCTTTTCACATGAACATTCAGTTTGTCTACACTGGTGCTCCAGACAGCATTTCGCTTTTACCTCATCCGGCCTCAAAAGATGCTTATTTCTAATGACGCTGAGATTTCTCTTTGCCATATGCTGATGGATCTAATATCTAACTGATGATCTAACATTACATAAAACTATAACACTAGATTAAGTCGATTCGGATATACAATTCTTGACTATGAATGATTAAGAAGAACTACTTTAAATCCAATCTGACCATTCACACTGAAACCGATTTCACACCATATATGGATGTGGCTCAGATCAGGTTTGTAAACATTGGGTTTCATGGGAGTTCAGACTACTGATATGCAAACAAATCAGAAGAAAGTTTCATCTTGATAGTTGTATTAGCATTACTTTTTTTCTCTTATATTGTTTTTGCTCTGTGGCATCTGCTTCTCAGACACATGGAAACTCTTTTCATCATCGTACCACTCTCTTTGATTTAGATTTCTCAAAGAGCGTCTTTCCATATTTACCCAGATGTACTCTTACATGCATCTCAGCTTCACATTTTGTGCCCATTTAGTAATATCAAAATCCATTGAACACAAAGCAGGGTCATGTAGATGGTCCTTCTTGATAGTTTTGTAAGTTAATCTAATAGGAAATGCATGAAGAACCAGGTGAGGAAAAATAATGAAAAACCACAGGAGGAGAATCATCAGGGAACATCTCAGAACTCATGACGGACGGCAGCATTCACGGTCTTTATTTCAGTACTGTGGGCAAAGACATGGTTCGAACCTAGGCTTTTTTGTTTTTGTGCTTGACCCCCATTTAACCTTTTGTTCAGATGAGTGTACTGACTTCACCCGTTTAACAAAATAAATAATTGTGTAGTTCTTGGTTGAAGTGCTTTCCCAGGAAAATATGCTGATTTTTTTTAAAAAGCCTAATTATATAGACATATGCATAAGTGCTAATAACTAAATAAAATGGGATTTTTTTTTTCTTTTTCAACAAATGGTTTGTCAAGAAAAGTTGTTTATTTCACCATTCATTTTATCTGGTTAGCACTTTATTCAGCCCTGTTACACAATTTGGGTCTCAGCATTAAATATCCTGTTATGTGATATTACAATCTAGAAATGAATATTAAACAAACATATTCCATAAATTCAAGAAAATATTAGTTTGATCATTTTTCATGCAATACCACTTTTAACGGGATTGCATGGTTGAGCTTGACGGATTAAGTCACCAGTAAAATATGTAAAAATATGTTTAAAACAATTTACTTTTGTTAGAAATCAGTTTATCTAATAGTTCTCTAATAAGCAGCCTTTATTACTTTAAAGGTAGTATGTAATATTTATGAAGATTTATCGGCAGAAATGCAATAATATACATAACTGTTTTCGGTGGTGTATAAAGACCTTACATATTGAACCGTTATGTTTTTATTAACTTAGATTGAGCCAGTTATCGCCATACACCGCGGTCCCTACAGTGAAGTCGCCATTTTGTGCCGCCATGTTTCTACAGTAGCCCTAAACGGACAAAATGCTCTACAGAGCACTAGTTACTCTGATGTCTCAGACGACATTTTTGCCACCGTAGCTTCTCGATGTGCTCCGAAAGGGAGGGGTGAGTGACTGCAATTCGCAACCTCATTGCTAGATAACGCTAAAATGTACATGCTGCACCTTTAAAAGTAACAGGACATGATTTGCAGCTTATTCATTATCCCCCGGTTTAAGACTAAAATGCACGTTTGAGCTGTTTTAACTGAAAGCAACTTGCACTGACAGATCTTAAAATATGTCAGTGTCATTGTTTTGTCTCAAGATACACTCCAGTAATGTTTTTTTCTAAGGCATGTCTATAAAAGCTACTTAAACGTCCTAATTAAAAAAGGGCTAATCCTGGCTTTATCTAAGCCTCGTCTGTGAAACCAGGCCTAAAAGTGTGTAACTATAATGAAATATAACCTATGAAAACAAATTTCACCTTAGAATAAAAGAAATTGGCACAATAGCATAGTTATGCATATTTGTTTTATTCCTTTCGTTTCAATAGCATGTGTGTACAAAATGTCTATAAAGATTTTAGTAATATTTGAAATGAGCAAGTGTGAGAAACTTGGGAATACCAGGTACGAGGTTGGCTGCACTCTCTCCTCAGCAACACACAACTATAGCAAAGAGCTGAGATGCATTTCAAAAGTTATGACTGGGTGGAAAAACAAGCTGCATTTTCATTCATTTTGATATAACCCAACAAAAACAAAAACAACTAGAGTGACCATATAAAGTTTAAAACCCAACACTTCAAGGGCAGAAGTTCAGGGGAGAGTTCAATTCTGTTACAACTGACAGGAGATAAAATCTAACATCAGAACCCGTGTTAGGATATTAATAAATTATTGCAGTCTCTTACACTAAGTTTGGTTTTGGTTTGTAATAGTGCTGAGGATTACAGGAAGTGAAGTAATACGCTCCCATCTGCACAAAAACACTGTTTATCGCCCCTACAACTTTCATTCTCACAGAAAAATTAAGGTACTTTCCAGCGCGAGGACCCTCCTGTACTTTCATAAAACTACAAATCTCATCTGCACAACTGCCGCAAAATACAGTGAAGAAAAAACAAACGTCTTCGCTATTGAAAAATATGGAAAATGTCTTCTTGCACACGTCATTAAACACATCTGTGTATGTTCTCAAAGGCTTACGCACACCAACGGTCACATTTCAGTCTCTGTCAACGGCACAGCAAACGCATTTCAACTGCAATCTTGAGTCACAGCACACCTGAATCCTTTAACTTCGCTTCATTGATGAGCAACCAAAACAGAAAAAAACAAAACAAGTTCAACGGTTCAAACAACTACATTTAAAGGAACAATTAAAATAAAGAAAAAAAATCCTATGAAAATCACCAGACACATCTAAAACGTTTTGTTTTTTTTGGAAACCAGATTGAAATGTAAAAGTGTCCCGTAACGCTGTGACACCACAAAAAAACAGACCGATGCAACACAAAGAAGATGTGTCCTTCATAAAAAGCCTGCAATGTTACGACGACACTAAAGTCTCACACACTCTTAAATCACTCCACATCATAATGTCTCACACACACACAACAGTGAGCTACACGTGTTTGCTGAGGGAGCTGCCGCACCTCTTTCGCTGTACCGGTTCCCAAACGTTTCCCACTGTTTCGGTCTTATTTGGTCAGTAAATCTCAGAGCTGATGATACGGTGTAGCATCTGACACAGAAATCGATCCCTTCCAGGAGAGTATCAGCGAAATGCCACATCAGCATAAGAGATGAAAGCGTATTTCACACTTCAGATAGAAGTGAAAGATAACAGACGAATGAAAAAGACTTCGAGATACCAATCACATCCACTTAGAGAAGGGCAAATTTTCTTATTCTGGTTTGAAATAACAGTACAACTTGTTAGTCATTTTTGTTTAGAGATTAAAATCACCTATCATTTAAACTGTGGCATTGGTATCATCTAAGTGGCAGTTGTTAGTATCTGATGGGTCATATAAAAGGGCTCCTCCGGTGAGGGCTGAATGAGACATTCCCAATATGGGAAAAGAGGAGACTATGTCTGTGATAATCCATTGGCCCCTCATGGCTCCATTTTACTGTCGTCCTCAGCATGTTTCTGCATGTGACAATGCACTGCCTACAAAGACAAGAGTCACAAAGTTATCATTTTTACATACAATTATTTGCTTTATCTATTTATAACTACACACATAGTACCACTAGTATATATATATATATATAAACATTTTCCTATAGATTTGGGTTTTGCCTGTTCTGTTTGTCAGCCTGATCTGCCGGCGATTTGATTTCGCCCTGCAACTCTGTACATTAATTTCTACTGCTTCTGTTACACTTTTGAGGGAACCAATCACAGACTGGCTTATGCATCTGGCATGCTATTGGTGGGTTTAACATAATGACAGATAGAGAAATGATGGATTGATGCCGTTGATCACGCCTCTTGTGGACTGATTGGATGAAGGACTATCCAAATATGTACAATTACATGGTGATAGCCAGACAAGGTTTTGATGTGTGCCACATTTGGTTGTTTTGGTTTACAATTTTTATTACCAGGGATTTTAAGGTATTGTTGCTAGGTGACTTTGATTTAGAACCTTCAAAAAAAACCTTGTGATTTTTCTCCAAATTGACTTTACTGACTCTATCAACTTCAAACAGGTGTTCCAGTCATTTTTGTCTGATTCAAATAAATCATACATCCTTTTGAAAATGTGCTCATTGCAACTGGTCACAAATAAAACAAATTTGGTGTCCATTAGTGTCATTTTCATTATAATATCCTGCTCAAGAAACATTTCTTATCAACAGTGCTGAAAACCTGTCAATGAGTGCTGCTTGATATTTTTGTGGAAACCTATTTTTTTTCAGGATTCTATGATGAACAGAAATTAAATAAAAACACACATGAATTTTTTCACTATTTTACATTATAAATGTCTTTTCTGTCACTTTTGATCAATTTAATGCATCCTTGCTGAATAAAAGTATTCAATTAATATGAAAAAATCATGCTAACTAAAAATTTTAAATGGTAGTATATGAGAGTTGTATTCAACATGCACATTTTCCTATGACAAATTTGTAAGAATTTGAACCAAGCAAAAGTATTTCTAAAAAATTATTTCACACACTGTCCCACTTAACTTAACATGCACATAAATTAAAGAAAATGACTAATACTGATGAATTAAATAGCAGTTTTTGTTAATACAATAAAGTTAGTAAATTGGTATGAGCCACCAGAGTCATAAAAATATAGAATTGGTGGTATTTTAGGTTAAAGTTACAGAAAACTACAGTTGCTATGGTAAATACACAATACTAACACGAACAGTTAATAAAACATAGACACTGATCCTGATTAATAGAATGAACATCATGCCTGGATGCAAATCCTTCCCAGCTCACACACCACGCCCGGTTATGGAAACATTCCTATTTTTAATGTCTTTTAAAGAAGTCTCTTATGCTCATCAAGGCTGCATTTATTTAATCAAAAATACAGAGACATATTGTGAAATAATATTACAATTAAAAGAATGGCTTTCTATTTTAAAATACTTTAAGATGAAATTTATTCCTGTGATCTCAAAGCTGAATTTTCAGCATAATTACTCCAGTCTTCATCGTCACGTGATCCTTCAGAAATCATTCTGATATGATGATTTATGATCAATGTTGTTCTGCTGCTTAACATTTTTTGGAACCTGTGATCCTCAAAACAGAATTGTTTTTCTAACAATATAAATCATTACCATCACTTTTTTTTTAAATCAGTTTAACACATCCTTGCTGAATAAAAGCATTAAATTCTTCTTCTTTTTTTAAGAATTTTTTTTTTTACAGACCCCAAACCTTTGAACTGTTGTTACAAAATATATTTTTTTAAATAAATGCTGTTCTTTTTACTTTCTGTTTTTTTTTTTTACTTTTTATTAATTAAATAATCTTTCAAACATTGATTATAAATCATGTCAGAATGATATGACACTGAAGTGATGTGACACTAAGTAATGATGAATACATTTAAAGCATATTAAAATAGAAAACCATTATTTTAAATCGAAATAATACTTCACAATACTACTGTTTTTTATCAAACAAATGCAGCCTTGATGAGTAGAAGAGACATCTTTCAGAAACATTAAAAATAGTAATGTTTCCAAACTTTTTACTGGTACTGTATATATGTGAAGTGATATACAGTACACCAATTGAAGAGTGTGTGCCATGGGCACAGTATAACACATTTTAACAATTTTTAATCATAAAACTGTATATATTTAAATCATGATATTTATAACATAAAACCATGATAAATAAAATATATTTTTGTTGCAGTACAGTAATGAGAATTAGGGAAAAAATGTGGTTAACTGTCATGAAAATATGACTTTCTTGAATAACAACTGTCATTATTTTTGTAATATTTTCTAGTTGTGGCCAATTGTGATGCAGATGGAAGAATTTACGTCAGATGATACCAGAGGGTTTAAGGGAATTTTGTTGGAGGTACATGAACGCTAGCTTTAAATATTAAACACAGAAAGACGTTAACAGGTGTGGTACATACGGCAACATTTACAAACGTAACAATTTTCTTGTGTGAAAGAGAACATTAATGCCTGCATTAAGAGCGTGGGAACGCTGTCGTACCTGTTTGGAGCCGTTGCGAGTGGTAAAGTATGTGTCGCAGTTCCTCCAGCGGCATTTGAATGTTTGCTGTGCTGGGCTGGTGTGGTCGTTCAGCAGGTGCTGCTGCAGGTGCTCCATCACACCAAAGATTAGAGTACAACCGTACCACTGTAAAGAGTCATGCAGCGGACATTAACTGGCATCAGGAATCGATTTCAGTCTAACTGTGACACTTTACATGTCATGAGCTCAGTTTCTTACCCAGCAGCGGTAGTTCTGAATCAGGTTCAATCTGACAGCTTTCACACTGCCATCATAGCAGCCTGTGTAGATCTGCAACAGACAAATCAAGGACACCTCTTTAAAAAAAAAAGCTTACTTAAATTATCAATGCTTGTAATCTATATGAAAAAATGCTTGGGATCTGCTATTGGATATCAGTAGGATGTTAAGATGTGCTCACCATGCTCTTGTGGATGACCATACACATCACCATGTCTGAGTGTCCACCATATACTTGAAGTCTGTCATGAGACTGAAACCAGCAGAGATTTGGTCAATATCAAAACAGTTCAAACATCATTCCAATACAATCCAACAAGAGAGTGATTTTCACAAAACCTCTCAAGAAAAATGAATATTTCTATTTCTGTGTTGAGTCAACTAAGCACTTTTCTTTCCCCAGGGTTTCATTACTATGATGCAAAACATTCTTGTCCACACATTTATCATCATAATGTGATATATATACACAAAACTGTAAAGATTTTTTTTTTATTTGTCATGACTTTAGTAACAAAATACAGTTCAACAAGTGCCTGTGTGATTTTTGTATTTTTTATATACGATTAATAGTATTTATTAATATATTTAGCTTTTATTTTATATACAGTTTTTATTGAAGTTTCATTTGAGATTTGTAACGTCTTTAGTGCCTTTATGGGTCTTGAGAGAGGAAATGACATTGGTGTCATTGAAGGCCTTTCTGAGCCATCGGATTTCAACACTAATATCTTCATTCGTGTTCTGAAGATGAACGGAGGTCTTACGGGTGTCGAACGACATGAGGGAAAGTAATTAATGAGAGAATTTTCATTTTTGGGTGAACTAACCCTTTAACGTAAAACACCAGGGTAAATTATGTAATGAAATAAGGGTAAAATGGGCTTAATATCTGAAAATAATGTAAAAAAAAACCTTAATGTGTTAAACAGATTTGTGTTTTTTATGAACAAATCACATACCTGGAGCTCGTAAACACGGACCACTTTGTCCAGGCATGCGGTGACCATCACCTTTCCCAATATGGCCACCACGGTGACGGCATGACTATGACCCTTATAGATCCTCACCAGTTCTCCTGTCTGTAGATCCAGAGACATAGAAGTAATTTAGATATAAACACTTAATTTCTGCATCTCAATGAGAAAGGAGAAACACTATGCATGAGGTACTCACGTGTATATTATGTGCATGTACAGACTGGTCACTCGAGCCACTGAACACCAAATCGTTCACCACCTGCAGAGAAGCAATAAATAAATACTTGCGGTGTGATACACACAAAAGTAATTTTCAAAGGGATTGTTCACCTAAAAATGAAAATTCTGGCATCCTTTACTCACCCTCATGTTGTTCCAAAGCTGTATGAATTTATTTCTTCTGTTGAACACAAGAAAACATACTTTGAAGAGTATGGGTAACCAAACAGTTAATGGGCCCCTTGACTTCGATTATACTTATGGAAGTCAAAGGGGTCCATCAACTGTTTTTTATTACCCATATTCTTCAAATTTTGTTTTCTTGTGTTCAGCAGAAGAAATAAATTTATACAGGTTTGGAACAACATGAGGGTGAGTAAAGGATGACAGAATTTTCATTTTTGTGTGAACTTTCATTTTAGGGATCTTCTGGCTACTCTTTTTCATATAATTAAATGAGGACTGTGGCTGTCAAGCTCCCTTTGGCTCTCACTTTGGCATTATGCAGCTTTCAGCCCTAAAATGGCCCCGTTTACACCTGGTGTTACGATACCTTTAAGCATATTCATTAGGAAAAGTGTGATTGAGGCACAAACCTTCATGCAGAGTACAGTTTTGCTGTGGCCCTCCAGCGTACGCAGCAATAGGCCATTCTTAGCATCTCTAACGCTGATGGTGGCGTCATAGGAACCAACTAGCAGGATACGCCGAGCCCCTTCCTGAGCCGTCGCCAGGCAACTTACAGCCCTTGGGCCATGGCACTCAAACATATCCAGCTGCTTATTGTTCTACAGAAGATGAGAAAAATATTAATTCCCCCAAGATCAAGGAACAGAGGACACAAAACTTACTTTCACCCAAACTCATTCTGATTTCTGAATCATTAAACACTTCATACCCTAAGACTGAAGGTGATCACAGAGCCATTGGCCAGACCGGCATAGAGAATCTTCCAACGATTATGAAGACAGAGCACTCGATCTGGGAGAGACAGCTGTTCCGTACATTCGGTTGTCTGAGGGAAAAAAATAGAAATGTGACTAATATACAACTTAGGAATAGAAGGACTTATAAGACTTTTTATTTTTATTTTATTTTTTAAATGTATTTATTCAAGGATAGCCCCTTGAGATGATCCATCTCTTTTTCGAGGGGGTCCTGACTTAAATGACTTAAGACATTAAGGCTTATAACCCACTGATGCCCAGGCTGTTCATTATAATAACTACTTAAATGCTAATTTTAACCATTTAATATTAAAATAAATAGTACATTTTCTACTTTTATTAAAGGGGTGGTTGCATGCGATTTCACTTTTTTAACTTTAGTTAGTGTGTAATGTTGCTGCTTGAGCATAAACAGTATCTGCAAAGTTACAGCGCTAATAAAATAAATGCAAACGGAGATATTAATTAGTCTTTAAAAGTTATGGCAGTTTATTGCCTACAAAAACGGCCGGTTTGGACTACAACAAGTTTCTTCCTGGGTTGGTGACATCATAAACCCTTGCTAGTCTCCACAGATGTGACTTCTGCCCGTAATGGTAAGGGGCGTGGCGTTTCCAGACAACCTGTGCTTGGCACTTCAGCCAATAAAAATACATGAAACTACATTTGCCCATCTAACCAATCTAAGACCATAGCGTTTTTCAGAGGGATGGGCTTCATAGAAGCAGGAAGCAAACGAGCCGCTGAGGACAGTGCAGACAGCGGTGTGGAATAAAGGTCAAATAGAAGAGAAATATGGGGTTTTAAAAACAAAAAAAGTAGTAAGACATGTTATACTGCGCCCCATAAACACAACCAAGCCTAGAAAAAAAACACAGAACCACCCCTTTAACCTTTATGGGGCAGTTTTTGGTGCCTGACAGTCCATAATAGCTCATTTATGGAAGTTTGCCATTGGCGTCCCATGGATGAAATAAAGTAATTTGAGTCTGGAACCAGTAATTGGTTAAATTAATCCTTTATATATCAGTTGGTTCTTCACACAGAGCTATTGTAGTTTTGTGTTACTTTTTTGGATCTTGACAGTGTGAACTCTCTACTTTGCTGAATGGAGAAGTGCAGACTGAAAAATATCAACTTTTTTGTTCCGTGGAAAAAAATTAACTTGCAAACGGCATGCATGCGTGTAAACAATGACAAAGTTGTCATTTTTTGGTGGATTGTTTCAAAAGCAGTGTGGATCAGAGCCAAGCACCTTGAGGTTGTAACAGCGGATGGTCTGGTCACTTGATCCCGAGTACAGGCGTTGTTGCAGGCCTCCTCCACATGACACCAACAGGCAATTGACTTTACTGCTGTGACCTTCAAACACAGCCACACACTTCCGGCTCTGTAACAATTAAGAGACGTCTTACAGATACCCGCTTTAGAGCTGCATTCAAAAGATCATCCTTCATGTTTAAATGCTTTTACTGACCTACAAATTTTAGACAATTTTGCACTTTAGTGAGAAGTAAAAAAACTGTATAAGGATCTTACTATCAAGTTGAAAGCACGTATGGTGCGGTCTCCTGAGCAAGTATACAGCAGTCCGTTATGGATCTGCATTCCATTAACAGCCTCTTGATGGCCTTCAAACTCTCCTTCTGTTGGCACCTCCTCCTCCCCTGGATCTGATATATCTGATGAAAACACACATGCACGCATAAACATATCAGTTATTAAGTGAAACATTAACACTATGAAAGAGATGAGTATCTAGATCAGGAGTTGGCAACAACTGCCACTTGGAGGGGTAATCGCTGACACGTGAGAAATGTATGTACACAAGTTTTGGGAAGCCTGGTTTTGCATGCACATGAACTTTAATGACATCCCATTCTTAATCCGTAGGGTTTAATTTGTAGTTGGCCCACCCTTTGCACCTATTACAGCTTCAGCTCTTCTGGAATGCTTTCCACAAGGTTTAGGAGTGCGTTTATGGGAATTTTTTAACATTCTTCTAGAAGCGCATTTGTGAGGTCAGGCTCTAATTCATCCCAAAGGTGTTCTATTGGGTTGAGGACAGGACTCTGTGCAGACCAGTCAAGTTTCTCCACACCAAACTCGCTCATCCATGTCTTTGATTTGTGCAGTCATGTTGAAACAGGTAGGAACTATCCCCCAAACTGTTCCCACAAAGTTGGGAGCGTAAAATTTTCCAAAATGTCTTGATATGCTGACGCATTAAGAATTCCTTTTATTGGAACTAAGGGGCGTAGCCCAACCCCTGAAAAACAACCCAACACTATAATCCCCCTTCCATCAAACTTTACACATGGCACAATGCAGTCAGGCAAGTACAGTTCTCCTGGCAACCGTCAAATCCTGATAATAAAGTATCTACAGCCTGCATACAGGTCTACATTTGGAGATAATCATTCCTCATAGTAACACAAGCCTGTTTTATTAAGGCATGAGTTATAAATAGCCTACTATTAAAGTGTGAGAATTAAACTGCGCAAGTCATTGAAAGCGTGCAACTCTGATAAAACATTAGCGCACCACTGCACGCCAGTTACTGACTGACAGCTTACACCTTGTTCCGCTGTACATAGCCAATGCTATACATTTCAGAGTTATTCAACCAAGTATATTGAGTCCTATTAAACATTCCACACACATCAAAATGACTGTGATGCATTTGGAAACTCTGTTCATGCGTACTGGTCACTTCATGCGTTTTCTCTAAACGGATAGGTATCTTAAGAAAAAGAGGGCCTTTTTAGCATTCCAGATGAAACTGGACAAAATACATCTGGTTGATGATGTCACAAATTAAAATTGTAGTCATACAAAAAAACTAAACATGCAAGAGTGCGTTTTAACGGCTCTCTGTAGCCAGATATGACAGTCCTACCGCCACACACATCTTGAAATAGGCTGATGATGGATTAAATGAAGGTTGAAGAGATTAAAAACGTATATCTTGCTTTATTTGACATGAATGCCTTTAAATTTGCATATAGCGCAGGAATTGATCATTCGATTTATATTCCTTTTGCTGTGACACATTTATGTTGCCAAGAATAAATGGAGCAGATAGCTATTCGGTAAGTAAAAATGCATGAATGACCAGGTATAAATAAGCCCATTGGAAATCTGTTATTGAAAGTCCAATTTAAACCTGAAAACAAACAAACTAAAGGATTTTGATAAACGTAAGGTTGCCGATCACTGACCTAGATAATGCATGTGCTGTTATTAAACGACGTAACAAACAGAACACAACACAAACGTGTGGGTAAAGTTTACTTTACTTTGAGCAAATATGTTGTGATCTTTCGAACAGCGGGACAAAAGTCTTGCTCGAAAGTAATTTTTAAAACACTCCCTGGACCACAATCAAAACAAATCAGGCAGTGCAGTGCGCATTAGTATATATTAATTTCAATAAAGGATTTTATCCTTTTATTTTTGTCTTCCTGCTCGCAAATTCCACCATGTAAATAGTGAATCCACCATTTTGCATGTGCAAATGGCTTTTAAAGGAATGGGACATAAGACGGACTGCTTTATTAGACTTTACACCCAAATTATGCCCATAATTCATTAAGAAATAAGGTTCAAACCTTCTATCCATTTTGAAACAAAAAACATTTTTATTTTTAACCTTTTTAAACTAACCGTTGGGAAACTGAGATAATATAAAAGTGCCAGTAGGTCTATGTTTAATTTCAGTCATTTAACGGAGTTCCCAAGAAACCAGCAAAAGTGCTCTCACTCTGTAAATGAGCTGACACAATTCTCAGAGTTGTAATACCGGCAATCATTCTCAGAGGCACAGGATAAGTATAAAACTAACAGGCACTAAGAATACCTTGCCCTTAAAAAGTAATTTAGGGACTGATGAACTATTTTTGTATGCTGATCGTGTGAGTATTCTAATTTGGGTCGTTCTGCTACAACTGCAACGAGCAAGGAACTAGACAAAATTAAATGTACTGACTGCTGTAAAAAAAAAATGGTTTTAAATAAAAGAAATAACTAGTAAGTAACTGGCACATAATATGCTGTTAAGGAAGCAGTTAAATGGTATGAATGATACATTACAGCTTCCATGAATGTTTTTAAACATGTCACATACCTGAATGTAACTTGGACTTCAACAATGTTGTGGCTGATTTGATTTCACTGTAAAAAAGAAAAGAAAGTCAAAAAAATTCAATACTGCAATACTGAGAAACATCATTGGAAGCAGACAAGAAGAGGCCATGCAGTGAAAATGATTTTAAATCTGTGTACTCTTGCCTATCACACACTGCTATCTTCTATCATGTTCAAAGCCCATTCGTATGTTTGTCGAATTACATATTTTGGAATGGTTACTAACCTCAGGGATCTTAGAGATTAAAAACACATCCAGTCGATTTTCTAAAATCTCAGTTTTTGAACAAAGGGAACTAGAATAATATAATATTAAGAAGTTTTAATTCAACTATTAATACATTGAATATTAATATACAGTAGTGACATAATTTATGCGCATTCACAATGCATATGCTACCTACACTGCGGACAATTACAGTTTGGTTATTTTCTCAAGCATTTATTTAGAAGTCAAATTTCAAAATACCTCTTTTTACTAGTGAAGTACGATTCTTGAAGGAAGTTCAGACACTCCATAATTTAATATAAAAAAATGTATAAAAACCTTAATTTCTTTTCAGCTAAAGAAAGACATGAACATTTTGGATGATATGGGGGTGAGGTAATGATCAGGAAATGTTAAGGTAATCAGCTAACCTAGTGTCTTATATATATATATATATATATATATATATATATATATATATATATCAATCTGTATAGTCGATGGACATCGGTTATGCTCAGTCATGCTCATGTTTGCTTACTGCTTTAAATGCATCTTGAGTTAAATGAAGCACATACAAAAGACCTGAACCAGAAGCAGGGGCGTGGGACTGGGGGGATAAAGGGTACTGAGTAACCAGGGCCCAAGGCAGGGAAGTCCGTTTTCTATACATACACATACATGGTACGGGGGCCCAGCAAGATGGTTTGTACCCAGGGCCCAAAATTTGGTGCTACGCCCCTGACCAGAAGTGATGCGAC
This sequence comes from Pseudorasbora parva, assembly GCF_024679245.1. Lineage (NCBI taxonomy): Eukaryota > Metazoa > Chordata > Actinopteri > Cypriniformes > Gobionidae > Pseudorasbora > Pseudorasbora parva. Next base: position 9,026,296 of record NC_090181.1, read on the forward strand.
TTGTTTTAGAGAATACGGAAATTTGTTGCACATAACTCGATTAAACACACCTGAACCCGCTAATCAAGACATTACCCTTCCAGGAGAAGGATGGGATACCCATGATATAAGAGATTAAGAATGTTTAGAAAATCACAGTCCAAAACATGAGACTTACCTTTTACAAGCCTTGACTGTACTGCTAGCATCAATTTCACTAGTGGAGGTGACCTCATTGCAGGCAAGATTATGAGGGTCTGTGACGGCACGGTCTGTTAAGTATGCAGTGCCTGACTCCTTGGAAGACTCCTTGGCCTTCTTTTCAGGCATCTCATCTGGGTCTGAAGAATCCAGATTTACAAAATCAGTGGGCACAGGTGGGGGAAGCTCCATCATTTCCAGGTCAGATGAATCAGAGTGAGCTTCCTTCATTGGTGGTGTTGCTAGCTTGGCTCCCAGTGGTTGTGAATTTGAAGCTCCGGTCACCACCATCTCTTCATTTTCCTTTTTCTCCTCTGGTGTGGCGGGTGAGGCGTAGATTCCACCGCTGGATCGCCGATGAGGTCGGTACTTGCGGGCAGGTCGAGGAGCGGGCGGCTCTGCATCAAGCTCTGATTCGCTGATTTCAGGCTGCTCATTCCCTTTTGCCTTCTTAAGACACTTTTTCTTCTTCAGCTTTCGAACACGCTTAACTGGATCAGTTTCTAGGTGGTTTGAGGGAGAAAGCGGCTTGAGAAAGAGTTGGGAAGAAGGGTTGGCTAACACCTCTGGAGAATTTTGACAAATTTCTTTGTTGGGTGACGGCTCTATTTTATGATCTGAGGAACCTGCCATTAATGCCATGCTTGTGGTTTCTTGTGAAGACTCCATCCTACTGTCGGACTTGAAGGAAGTATCTGTTTGACAAGCTGCAAACACTGTTTGGACAGGTGTGGTATTTTGAGATCCTGGCAGGGGGCATTTGATAAGGTTAGGCTCAGGAATGGGGTTACATGTAGCGATAGGCTCCTGTTTAATGTTAACAGGCAGTGAGAAGGTTGAAGAGGATGCCTGGGCAGCTGTGGTTGGGAGAACAGCGCTGGCGGGGATCTGAGTAACCTGGGTTGACGAAGAGGTTGAGGTCTTCTCAATGTTCTTCTCTCTTTCTTTTGACTCAAATTCACCTGAAAAGGAGTTAAGAACGCTTGATCTCTATTTTATTTTATCATAAATAACAAAGAAGTTACTGATACTGTCATACTACTTACATAGCTGATACATATTGGAAACTGGCAAACAACCACCATTACAGGCCTTTTGTACAGTATGATATCCATTAAAGTTTATAGGTATTATAATTGTCCTGATAACTTTTATTTTAGATTTGCTTTGATTTATGATTACATGACTCCTGCTTTCGGATTTTTGTACCTTGCATTCCTTGAAGAATTTCAATCCGCTTGGTCCTCAAAGAGTTCATCTCACTGATTACCTGTTAAATATACAATTGTTATCAAAATATTGTAAAATCAAGTGATAGCCCAGTGAGAGCTGAAAAATACATTTTTGTCAATGGTATATAGTAAAAAAGTTCTTACCTGTTGCTTCACCATAAGCAGACGCTGTACTTCCAAATAGGCAGCTTGCAAGGCAGCACGTGCCTGAATAAGACTGTTATCCACTGCCTGAAGTGAGCCATTAAGCTCTTCCTCACGTAGAGATACAGCAAGCAACTGATCCACTTGAGAGCGCTCTGCAAAACGCAATACATACCCATATTATTATAGCCAACTTAATTGCCTGTTGAGAGAAAGTTAATTTCAATTCAGAAAGGTTAGTTTCCTTACCTTTCTTAGACTTAATTTTTTGCCTCTTGTTTTTCCTATCTTCAGTTGGAATCTCTGGAGACACAACATCCTATTGGAAAGATCCGATAGCAATTATACAATGGCAAGATATAGATTTCATTTGGGTTATTCTTGTATTACTGTCTATGTGGGAATTTTTTTAATCCAACAGGCTCCATTTCAATTAGGATGTTGTGTTGGAAGGCAGCTATGTAATATGGTAAACATCAGTGGTGCTCAATAGATTTGGACCAGAGCTACTGTGTTTCTGAGTATGCCAAGAATACACAAAGTATACAGCTTACCCCAGGAGCTCTGCGTTTCTTCCCAGCTCCTTGTGTGTCAATCAATTCAATCTCTGATGTACAACCACTGTCTCCTTCAACATCCTCTGGGCCTTTAGAAGGCCCTTTCAAACCTTGAATCTCCAGAAGATCTTTGGACTGCAGCTCTTCTCTCCTTGGTTGCTGTGAGAGGCCACAAACAGGAGAGTCTTTCAGAGGGTCTACTTCTTTGAGAAGGGAGCTGGTACCAGCAGGGCCATCTTTGACCACATTGCTTTCAGACAAGCTACGCTTGCGGGAAGGAACTTGACTAAGGTCAAACAGAGAGTCCCAATGAAAGCCCTCAGAAAGAGGCACATCATTTTCATCCATTTGGTTCGGACCCTCAGGTTCACAGGGCACCATTTCTATTCCAAATCTGAAAAGATGCAGGATGAATATGGAATTAGGGCTTAAAGGAAGTAACAATACATGAAGGACTACATGAAGCACTCCTGAAATGGTTGTAGAAAAATAAGTAAACCAAAAATGAAGAAATACTCATACAGTACCTTGGTAAGCCCTTGCCTTGCTTCTTCCGGTTGACTTCTTGGTAGACTTGGTCCCAGTTGACATTTCGCCTGGAGCCAGAGGAGCTAATGAGCTGCCGCAAAGTGGGTTTAAGTCCAGAGTCCTTCTCAGGCTCATTCTTTCGTGTGCCACTCACATTCCTAATACGCCTGGCAATATTCAAGTTGGGTTCATGGGAAGGTGCTTTGCCTTTAGGGCCCATATGGCGGTTCAGATCCCTTTGGAGACAAGCAGGCAAGGCAAGCTTACTTAAAGAGGGCACGGAGCCACCTGCTGTATGTTGGGATGGGCTGCTGTGGGACCCCTCACCAACTAAGCATAAATCTTCATCTAGTGTGTCCATGACTTGATCTTGTATTGGTAGGTGAGCATTTTCTTCCATTTCACCACACTCCTCCTCATCTTCGTGGTCCATAGTGGAGGTACTAACATGCAAGGACTGCAGAGATGGCCTAGTGTCATTGCGCACATTGCCAATCTGTACCGAGTTCTCTGTGCTGGTTAAAAGCTCTTGGTCATTGCCAATACGTTTTACAAAATCTAGCCTTTCTTGACTATTGCTCTTGCTAAGGTTTTTTGTATTCTCGTATAATTTTTTATTCTTGTTTAGTTCTAAACTCTCAACTTGCTTAATAATCTGAGGCACATTCTTTGATCCTTTGAGGCAGTTCTCTGGGCCAGATACATCAACAGAGTTATTTCTATTAAGCAATGTCTCTTTAGCTTTTCGCAGCATCTCTGCCAGCAGACTGTCTTGCTCTGCATTGGAAGTGGTATGTTGTGGGAATTCAGAACTGAAATTGGAATGCTTAGAACCTTTAGTGCTGACAGAGTCTTGACTTCCTTCTTGTCTGAGATTCATCTTTGAGCCATCTTTAGCAAGCTTGCTGGCCATCTCTGTTCTTGTAGAGGTGGAGGTGGAAGGGTGGGCGAAACCATCCATGTTATTACTGCCAATGTTCTTGAAGGAACTCTTCTGCTCCCTGCAATCACTTTGTTCACTGTAAGGTTCTTTGGGATTATGCTGCCAATGTTTTCGGTCTGCCTTGGATTTCCTCACCATGTCCTCATGACTGTCCTCATTTAAACTTTGTGCCTTAATATTTTCAGGAGATTCCACATTTGACTTGTCTAAAGTTGATGAAAGATCCCCAAGTTTGGCTGGTGGATAAGGTGCCCATCGATGTGCTTTCTCTGACTTCTGACCCTTACCTTTGTTGGAATCGTGATCACCACCAGACTCGTCTACACTCTGTTCGCCTTTTGTCTGATTCTCAGAGGAGTTTGATGGTTTTTGATGCTCTCTTGCAGGTGATTTAAAGCGCCTAGGTGGTGGCATATATTGTCCCTGCCAAGGGACATTAAACTGACTGTTGTTCCAAGGAAATTGCTTTCTCAGCTGTGGAGGGCAGACTCCATAGCCACCTTGTCTACCACCCCAGAAGTTTCCTTGGTTGTGCAAACTTCCTCCCTGACGACCACGAGAGCCCCAATTCTGCAAGTCAGGTGGTCCTTCAGCATGCCATGTGGCACACCTAACCTGTCGGTTAGGGTTAAACCATTTGCTGCGGTCAGGGGATGAAAATCTTAAATTCTGCCAGTTAGAGCCTCTGCCCCTTTTGGGCATCTGAGGAAAGTTAGGAAAGGGCCGGTCCCAAGGCCCACACTGCTGGTACATCAAAGGCCTTGCCCCCTGCCACTGAGTCCGAAGCTCCTGCCACCTCCTTGAGTTGTCCCTCTCTTCTTTAGTCTGCTTTGCAGAAGCCTCTTCTTTCCTAATAAAGTTTAATACAGAATGGTCACAAAATGATTTAACTGAAAACATCATATTGACACACCACAATGAGGATAGGTGAACAGCATGGTGAGTTTAAACAACAATGCATATCAATTCAAATATGGGAACAAAATACAAACGGCATGGAAGAAATATCTGTGATTTTCACTGCATTAATATCAAACTTATATTATTGGATCAAACCTATATTGTATTAATACTATCATAATAAGGATTCTTATTGATTTAATAAGGAATTACTGCCATTTGTTTGTTTATTTATTATTTCTATCTTGATTTGCAGTGATCTAGACTTGATTTTCTTTTTCAAAGCAAAGGATTTCTGTCAATTATGAATGTCTAATACCTTCACTTAAACAGCATGGTGAATAAAAATAGTTGATGAGGTCAGACTATTTAAAGACATACTGCCCATACTGTTTAAGGGTTGAGCTGGAAAGGCATGGTGTGGTATGCATCCAATAATGTGAGAGTGCAAGTATTGCAGGCAGGGGTGTTTAAGCCTCACATGACACCAGACTCCAGTGTCAGAACTGTTTGCAGAATAGTTTAATATAGAACTGCCGGTGTTGTGGTTACAAACAGACAATTAAAACACCAAGGAAATACACTTCAATAACACACATTTAAACTTAAAAGTACACTACCATCTAATAGATACAGATGACTAGTAGATCTGCAACCAACATCACTTCCATACAATTCAAGGCTTTAAGCAGTGCCATAGCAAGACTCACCTGAAAATTTCCTTGCGTTTCTCGATGAGCTGCACAATGTCTTTGTCAAAGTAGTCTTCATCTTGGTCTTCGTTTGAGGGCCGGTACTTCTGATCCTCAATGCGCTGTTTATGTGAAGCGCTAGAGATGTGACTGGCATAGTCAGTCAGACTCACCTCGGTTACGCCGCAGATCCGGCACTCGTGTCCACAGTCCCTGGGGACAGAGGGGCACAAAGGCTGCTCAATATTTCCCACAGGCATGGTTGCTGCTTTTAAAAGTGGCTGTCTAATCAGTTAGGATCCTTTTAAGAGATCAGGAGGCAAACTGACTTGTCAAACAAAATAAAATCCAACTAGTTACTAAAAAAAGAACAAAAAAAATGCAATCTTCCTGATCTTGTGGTACATCTTCAGGGGATTCAGAGCTAGTTTAGAGAGAACAGGCAAGAACAGAAGGCAGTAGGAGACATTGAGCTCAGAGGGGTGACCACCCACCCAGCAGCTGCTGAGCCTAGCACGCTGTCATGATGGAGTCTGCAGTGCTCTGAGACGAGGGTTGGGAGAGCAGATAGATTTTGGTGTGTGAAATCGTATCCCCCCTCACTCTCTGGCTCCACCTTCCACTGCTTTTTAAGGCTGTAGCAAGGGCAGGACTCTTCAGAAAGCTGTAATGCGAGCTGCTTACAGTTGCCGGCTTGAGAACCCCTCCCTGCCTAGTTTCTCTCTTTAACTGCCAAACTCGTGAGCGGATAGATGCCTGCTGTTGGCAGTTGGTCTATATATTGAAAAATGGTGTCATGGCAGCTTGCCATTTTCCAGTCAGCAGCCTTTGTAATGTAAAAGTTTTCTGTATAACTTGAGAATGAGAACTATGATTATGGCTAGAATTATATGGATTTATGTTTCTGCCGTTCATTTAAATTTGTTAAAACTAATTATTGTTTGCTGCTCTTAATTATTTAAAGCTTAATTACTTAATTAAAACAAGTTACACTAATCTTATAAACATCATAATAACCAAAATGCAATCAGCTAAAATAGTTTACATTTCTAAAGGTCATGGTTTGTATGCTTTTCGCCTCGGATTTCAATACTCTCCCCATTTAAGAATGTAATTCTCACTTTTCACATTCCAAAGACCTTCATAATTGTCACATGAGGCCGTTGTCATTTGTCGGTCTTACCAGTTGTTCCCAACGTCCCTATATATATTTACCCCCGGGTTATAAGCTGAGGCAGCTGCCATCTATGACCAAAAGAGACACGTGCCTTACAATACACATGCTTTGACCATAACTATAATCAGGGTTTACACACCTTTTCATCAAAGAACTTTTCTTAATATTTTCCATGACTTTAAAAGCCGTTTGTGATTGCTGCATGAGCATTTAAAATATATCACATTTTTAAATAGCAGATTAAACAATTATGCATTATTATTAGTTTACAAATGTCTCAATTGAGGATAAAACAGCCTGAGACTGAAATGTGTCTTAGTTCTATGAACTGTAGTGTTGATAGTGTAGAGAAGGGTTTCCTAAATAGAGGTTCATGAAGAAATTGCATTTGATGAAGTAAGGAATAACTAATGTCGGCCATTTAATTATATTTCAATAATAAAAAGTCTCGGAGTAAAGATTAAGCGTGAGAGATTAAGAGTAATGTTTGATTTACTTAAATCTGTGCATCTCTCAGGTGTTCAGCAGCAGCATCTCTACTAATAGCGAAACTAAGTTTATCTGCTCCAAGAACAGCATTTTTTACCTCGCTAGTGAGAACTGTAATGAAGCTTTTAATATGTTGAACTATTTTACTGATAAAATCATCAGAGCAGCAATGACAACACGTTTCTGTGCAAGTATGTTTCCATACTGTTTGTGTACACGTTTGAGTGGGAAAGCGGTAGAGGTCTGCAGCTCTGCAAAGGCTTTAAACTGAAGCCCGAACCTGGCCCGTACTCAAAATCATTTAACCTGACCATAACATTTACATGTTAAGCCCGAACCCAAAGTCCGTTTCTCGAAGCAAATAACGCTTACCGTTTTTGCAATATGTTTGTGGCGGAGGGGGCATAGTTTAACAAGGTCTGCACAAAGAGAGAGAGTCAGGAGAGCAGCAGTAAGCAAGTAGCCTAGGTCAAGTGCAAATGATAAACACCTTTGTCTGATTGCAATAATTGGCACGGAGAGACGGGATAAGGTTGTTTAGCTAGATAAGACCATATTCCTCGGCTGGGATGCTGCAGAGCCTCTGAAGCCCTTTGAAACTGCACTGATTTGGACCTTTAACTGTTGGTTGGAATTTAAATGCATTATATGGAGAAAAATCCTGGAATGTTTTCCACAAAAAACTAAATTTCTTTTCGACTGAAGAAAGACAGAAATGAACATCCTTGATTAGATGGGGGTGAGTAAATTATCAGGAAATTTTCATTTTGAAGTGAACTAATCCTTCTCCTTGATGCCCCCTGATGCAAGTCAAAAGGGTCTGGTTGAAAAAATTCCAAGATACTATTTATTTAATGTTTAAATATTTAACATTTGTGTGTAACATGGTGTCTTACCGGCCTTTGAGATTCTCCAGCTCCCTGTGGTGCAGCATACTCCTCATGTGCTCTTCCATCTCCTAAAAACCGAAGACACCACAGAAATATAGCATAATGATATTGAAAAATATTTCATTAAATACAGGCATAAATTTGGTGAAACAAATCAAGGATTCTGTTTCAGGTTACCCAGATTGTAACTAGCAATTTATTCTTACAATTATTATTAATCTTGCAAAGGTTTTAAACCTCACAACACAAAGTCCATGTGTATAGGTGCCTCCATGAGTGTGTAAATTACAGTTTGTAACAGAACTGTTAAAGACTTTTTCAAATTGTCACATTCGATCAGAACTGGGAGAAGGTGTGCCCTTAAAAGGCCATGTTTACCTGTTTGGAGCTGTAGACAGTTTCACAAAGAATGCATTTCTGTTCTTTAACCATGTTGAAAGATGTTATTGTATCTTAGGCCACCACAAATAAAGAAGGCTCTGCATATAGAAACAGATAAAACAGTAATAATGAGTGCAAAATCATGAAAATCACTTGCTAAGAATGATTGTGCATAATTACAAGTAATCCTACCCTAACTCTAATGTAGTTAATTACTACTGCTAAGTACTTATTTGTGTAAATACACTGTAAAAATATCACCTTAAAATAAAGTAACTATTGGCGTTTATGGTCCATAAAATATTGGATATAACAAAATAAAAACATTTATTGAAATAAAGTCAAACAACAAAATAATAAATATGATGTTTATTTTCCTTATGCGTCCATCCGTCCAGAAAGACAGCAATGAATAAGGTTGGACAAACTCCATAAGGAAGGAAAGAGAGTCAGTGTCTCTGTCTCCATGCAGGTGCCAGAAGACACAAACCAGCAGGGACAGCAGTCAGGTCAGGAGGCTATATACAGTATGCTGAGAGTGCAGCACACAAGCCAACCACAACACCACTGCAGGGTCACGTCTGGACATGTTCAATTCGTAAACAGCATTTGGAACAACCACGCACTGACACATTGAACGCTTTTGTGTTTAAAATTGTGATACACGTGGTAGTGGAACGAAATGCACAAGGTATAGAAACACATTTTTAAGTTTAACTTTGTCATGTTATATGCTAGACGCAACAGTCAAACACATCCATTTAGCAAATCTTTACATTAAAAAAACGTTCAGTGTTCTGTGGAGAGTCTACTACACTGACTGGATACATCAAAGCAAGCGCTCCATTTGTCCTGTTGTCATACATAGTGCAAGCAACTTCAGAAATGCGCGGCCTGTCCTCTGTAGTTAGCCAGTCCTGAAGTGCTCGATGTGGACCATTAGTCATTAATATTTTAAAATTTCACATTAATTTATGTAAAGATGTTATATTAACAATGTGTATTGAGGTGAAGTGCCATTCAAATAAAATTGACATGACTTAAATAAAATAAACACATTTCACCCAAGAATCTCACCCTTAAGTTGTTCATGACCTGTGAGTTTGTTTCTTCTGTTGAACACAAAAGAAGATATTTTGAAGAATGTTGGTAAACAGACAGTTGAGGGTAGCCATTGTCTTCTATGGTATTTTCCTACTCTAGAAGTCAATGGATGCCGTCGACCGTCAACCAACATTCTTCAAAATATCTTCTTTTATGTTTAGCAGAAGAAAGAATCTCATACCAGTTTGGATTTTTTTGTGTGTGTGTGACTTTTGGGTTACTTTACACTTGCTTTACATGGACTCACAAGAGATGGATTCTTTTTCTAAAGAATCTGTGTTCATCTGAAGAAAGAAAGGCATATGCATCTGGCATGGCATGAGGGTTAGTAAATGATGAGAAAATATTAATTTCTGGGTGAAGTATTCTTTTAAGATTTTTTTTCTTCTAAGGCCTCTAAATCAAAATTTTGCTCTATTTTGCTCTCTAGTTTTTAAAAAACTACTACATGCCTTTTATCATCTGATTGATAGAGTTTATATTTTTGGCAAGACATTTTTTTTTTAATCATCATTCTAAAAATGTCCCACTTCAGTTAAATATGTGCTGTGAAATATTTAATGATTTTCATTAAGAAAACGTAAGAATAATATTCAAGATGTTAGTAATATTTCAAGATGATATTTTATTTTTTTAAATGTATACATCCAAATGAGATACATCAGGCTTTTGAGGACGTTTATGTACATCTCCCAACCATTTGTGAAATGAATTGATCTGTTTGCCCTGACAATAAAAACTAGAGCTTTAAGCATAAAACTAAGCATTTAAATATAATCTTATGACTGTATATTGTTGGGAAACATAGAGTGAAAACTGATATTTATATGCCTTTTATGCAAGTAGTCAGCTAACTGCTTAAGATCTCATTGGTTCACATAAGCTACCAGAATTTCATATTCCTTTTAGCCTTTATAAATACCAGAAACTTGCATATTTTTGCTCAGTTTGAGCCTTTGAATAAAATGTTTTCTTTAGTCTCCCCATATCCTCACTACATCATATGAGCTAAAAGCATGGTGCATCAAATATGACACTCAATAAAACATAAAAATAAAACATGAAAACTTTTTTTGTCTAAAGATGCAAGTGAAAAAAGTGCACTTCCTTTCAAAGCATGCCAGGTCACAGTCATGCATATAAACCTATCACATGTAACGTGATAGGTTTATATTCATGACTGTGACCTGGCATGCTTTGAAAGGAAGTGCACTTTTTGCCTCAGAAAATGTCATGAAATTAGGCCGCAGTCCAGACAGAGAAAATATTAAAGTGCCAAAACATCAGTGCTGTGAGTGGCACAATCTAAAAGAGCTGTTTTCCATTCGTGCCACTGATAACAAAGCTTTAAATAGCTCTGAAGCACAGTGAGACTCTTCCAAGTAACTAGAGCCCTGCCATCCTCTCATTTAAAACAGCTCGATAATGTAATAACGGGGTAGAACATAAAAAAGACTGGAGGTTATTAACCAGGTTTGAGTTACTGTAATCTGTCATTAGAGAAACCAGGAACACTATGTAACTCATTCATACAGAGAACAGTTTGTTTTGCAAAATAGCTCGTTGGTAAATGCAAGGTATAATGATGCTAACATCACTGGACACAATAATAATTTGAAATGGCAGAATATTTAACTGCTGAAGGACGTAAAAAACAAAAACAAAAATGTGCACAAAAAGTTAAACGTGCAGGGGTTTATCATGTGCAGATGTTTAGCATTCAAGCTAACACACTGCATGGATTAACGTTAAACATTAGATCACGTAAAAAAGCAAAACGTTGATAAAGACAAAGCCAATGTCACCTATACCTCTTAATTCACTCGGAGAACGCATTTCTTCAGATTTCCATAAAAACACACCATTTCTATTCATATTCCACACTTCTTAGCAACGTTATGGGCGCCTTGTTACTGTGAAAATGGAAACAACCGATCACTTTCAAAATGGCCGGCAAAGTTTTAACGTAAAAGTCACTGTAACGGATTCTGGTAACCATGTAAAATATAAAGCAGTTAATACATATGTAAATAAAATAAAATAAATATTCTTTCTTATGGAATTATTTATCCATGCCATTACATATTTATCGCTTATTGTGTAAAACAGTCAAAGCCATAATTTTTAAATCCCTCATAAATCATTAACATTCTTAAATCATCATTTTTTTTTTAAGTATATATATGTATATGTCTGTAGTACTTGAGTTTGATACATTTTCACACATATCTCAAAATATACTAGATACAATTTTGTAATAAAAACAATACAATTGGACATTATAATCAATAATAAATCTTGGATTTAAAAATTTGATACCTTAAAAAATATAATAATAATAAAAAATCACATGGTCTTTACATCATATCTACAAAAATGCCTATTTGTTTTCAGAACATTTTAAAATCAATTAAATAGTTTCATAGGTTGGTATTTATTTCATTGGTTGGGTTTATACAACATGTCTCATATTAATAAAACAACTCATTCACATTGACAGCAAAATGTTAAAGAAAACAGCAGCAAGACCAGATCCCCTCTGACCTTTAGAAAATGTCACTGTCATCGAATGCCCTGTGATCAAGCCAGTTATACATTGTTTGGAAATGCAACTTAACCAAAGGTCCCTGTCATTAGAATGTCATTATTTCACCTTTCACGCCAAATCTCACTGAGAACCAGTGTAAATAATTAATATTTCAGCATCACAACCACATGAATGCACTTTGCCCTTATAGTGTAGAACACATGCCTCAGCTTATCAAGTTAAAATCTATTGTCCAGTTAAAACTTAACAATAGAACATCATCACATTTTTCATGAAAGTGTAATAGTATCTTCACACTGAAGTCGACTGTCATAATTAAAAACTCCACTTGTGTTGTCAGATGTAATAGAATTAGCTCATTTGGTCCAGTTCTCTAATTTTAGCCCTTAAGTGTCTTTTGCGGATTTTGATCATCCACTTAATGCTGAGTTTGGCAAAGTCTGCTGCTTTAAATAGAGCCATGAAGACGCCACACAAGATGGCTATAGTGTTCCACGGGTTTGCCGTGACGATCTGTTCAAAAACAAAAGAGACACTTAATAAGACTCTCTGTATAGCGTTTGAGATAAACGTTCAGACATTTTTTGTAAATATCAGTTTAATATTTAATGATGTGCTCACTTACATCTTTCACTTGCTGTATAAATGGATCTCGCCATTGGAACACAACAAAGAAAAGCTCGTTGGCTTGCTCCTGTGGAGGCCTCTTGTCGATGTACTTCACCACACTGGACTGAAATAAATATGGATGATCATTGAGTGGCTCTGGCTGTAGCCAAATATTTAGTATTTCTGGTGGACAAACAATAACAAATGACATATTACACAGTGTCATTATTTATTTAACAAAAACTAGGCCAAAATGGAAAAGCCATCGGTGACAAACTAAGTACAGACTTACTGCTTCAATAGGAATTAAGAGGGTGAGTAGCAGCAGTTAGACGCTACTAATTAAATGCCTTTGAGGTTTTGGAAGTTTGCTGGTCTGGAGCATTCAGATGAGTGTTAATGCCAATCTTAGAAAATCAATTGTTGCTGCCATCAATCTGAGAAGGGTTATGGGCATTATCAACCAATTTGAAGTCCATTATTCAACAGTGAGGAAGATTATTCACAAGTGAAAAACGTTCAAGACAGTTGCTAATCTTACCAGGAAGGGACTTTCCAGTAAATTCACCCCAAGGTCAGACTGTGCAATGCTCAGAGAAATCGCAAACCACCCAAAAACTCCATCTCAGATTCTGCAGGCCTCAGTTAACCTGTTACATGCTAAAGCTCATGGCAGAAAAAGACGGGACAAGTATGGCATGTCTGAAAGGGTTGCCAGGAGAAATCGTCTTCTCTCTAAAAAGAACAAGTCAGCACGGCTTAGGTTTGTAAAGTTGCATCTGAAGAAACCTCAAGACTTTTGGAAATGTCCTTTGGACAGATGAAACCAAAGTGGAGATTTTTGGCGATAATGCACAGCGCCACGTTGGGCAAAAACTAAAAACAGCATATCAGCACAAACACACTGATGGAGGGTTGATTGGCAGCCTCAGGACCTGGGCACCTTGCAGTCATTGAGTCAACCATGAAGTCCTCTGTACACCAAAGTATTCTAGAGTCAAATGTGAGGACAGCTAAAGCTTGGCTGATATTGGGTCATGCAATAGGAAAATGATAGGTCAAGGAAAAGAATCAAGGTGTTGAACTGGACCAGTCAAAGTTCAAACCTCAACCTGACTGAAATGCTGTGACGGGACCGTAAGGGGGGGGGGGTCAAATGCTATTACAAGCCTTCTGACATATTTATACTTTTAAAGAGTTGGATTTTCATGCTAAACATGGCTTTTTTTTTTTAATTAGTTGGATGTATGATGGAGTAGTTTTGTGCCAACTACACTCCGAACAAGTTTCGTAATGTTTTTTTTCCCCCCTGAGTATGGCCCTGTATGATGAAGGGAAGCAGAATTCCTTGTATGGCATCTCCTTCAGCAGAAAATGTGTGTTATGTCTGCGTTGGTTCAACCTCAATGAACTGAAGCAATGTTATACAGAGGAGCAGGCATTTCGGGGAGTTCAGAATCAGTGCTTACTGAGATAGAGAATAACTCCCTTTGGAGTGACTTTGTGCTGAAACATTACACACTTAAAAAAGTTCACCATGCAAAAAAGCTTAATAGGCTGATTACTAAAAAGCCTAATTTGGTTGACCACTAATCAGAATATTTGTTTAAAAAAACATCACTTGATTTTCCATGGTGGTTATGACCCTGATTATTCTAAGCATGCTGAAGTTGAAAAAGACTAAATAGCATAATAAATCTATTACCTCCTGTCTAAATTCAACTGATTCATTTCCTCTGCCTGATGTCTTGACCAAAGACATTTTGACCCATGTCCGAAAGCCTCCAGAGAAGGTCCACATTGAATAGTTCCTTTCACAGTCCATCATAAAAGTTGCTTTATCTGAGCTGATAAGAAAAGATAAGAAAACTTTTTATATAAACAATACAAATGCTGAATCATTCTGAAAATGTCTGTATAGATCTACCTTTTATGCATGTCACTGAATGTGGCAAAAATCATGTAACTGATAGCGCTGAAATCCTCCTCCGTTTCATTGCGACTGAACTGAAGGAAAATAAGTTCTCGGTTCCTCACATCAGTCGGCCCTCTGACCACTATGGCTCGTTTCTGCTGCATAAAAGATTATTAATCGTAGCATTTTTTCAAAAACAGTTTATGAGAAAGCTCTAAAACCTACTTGCGTCTGGTTTGAATATGGCCCGTGGTAAATGACCTCCTCTGTTACACAGTTACTTTCCTCTACCCTGCCCGATGCAACAAGAGGTGGAATGTTGTCATGATAGTGATGCATGCAACTTAATAACTGCGCCTTCCCAGGATACAAAGCAATTCCTGTTTGCAAAGAAATTATGAAAGTTTCTGTAAATAGACATGAGATACCATAAAATAAGTGTATTCTATCTCACCTGGTGCCGTAAACTCCTCAACTTCTTTGTATGAAACGGACATCACTGGATGGTTGAGTTTCTCCATGAAGTCTGAAACGGTTTGGTAGGCCAAGAACACAGCCACCGTAGTGAGCAGCAGGTAAATGAGGACAAGGATGACTGTGAAAACATTCTTCAGGCAAGCTTTGTTGAAACCTATGGGCATTAGATTGCCGTCCACAGCATCCTCATCTGCAATATATAATGAAAGATTATTGTAAAGCAGTGGATTTAATAAAAGTACACAATACATACATACAGTACATAAATAGTAGAAACCCAGAATGTAAATGTTAAATTTGTCTAATTAAATAAATAAAAATCAAATTGCACTACTCTGACCATACCACAATTTAACTATATCATCAATTTAAAAAAAAGAAAAATAGATGCAGTCCTCTAAGTCAGATTACCTGGGCTGCGTTTCCCAAAAGCATCACAAGCCTAAGTTTATCGCAAAGACTATTGCTGGCGATTGTTCTATGATCAACTTAAAATTACGATGCTTTTGGGAAATGCAGCCCAGGGGCCTGTACCATGAAGGCAGTTTCGCTGGCTAGCCAGGTAAGTTTCAGTTTAAATTATGTCAATCCTGGGTTTTAGGTACCATGAAAGCGGCTTTTAGCTGTGTTTATCGTCATAGTAACTTAAGCTCCACAGCTATCCTGCGCCGGATCAGGTTATATTCTGGATAAGGTATCTCAAACTGAAATTGAACCAATCAGCTGTGAGCAAAGTGACATGTCTGATGTATTTCTTGCTCCAAATTAAAGGTCACTATTTGATTTAAAAAAAAAAAAAAAAAATTATATATATATATATATATATATATATATATATATATATATATATATATATATATATATATATATATATATATATATATATATTGTCTGGCTTTAATGATAATTACTTTAATAATTGTATATGATTTATATCACGATACATATAATTAATATACCCTTAATACATTATAAATGATTAAGCATTTGGTTTAAATTAATATTAATGTGTATACAGATAATATGTAATAAGCTGTAGAATAGATAAAAATGTAGATAAAAGTTTAAAGATGTGACTACATATTCGAGTCTCTAGCCATATATATTTGTTTGATTGTATGTATGTATGTGTGTATATATAATATATAAACTGAGTTCAAAACTTTAACTTGCATTGATAGTAAGATATTTTCTTTATTTATCCTCTTTCATGGAAGAGTATTTTCTTCTGTTTAAATGCATTTAAATTAACCTTCGGTGAAATAGTTTTGAATCACATTGGCTTTCTCGCGAGAAGTGAAATGCATGTAATTATTATTATTATTATTATTATTATTATTATTATTATTATTTACTTCAGCAACTTAATACAAAATGTATCATACAATCAAACATTGTTAAATCTACTCTCTAAGTTAATGATCCAAATAATCCATAATAATAAATATTTATATATTAAATATGTAAATAAATTAGTAATATACTAATTTATAATAAATACATGCAGAATAAATAATGCTAAATAAACACATTCATGCATAATAAATAAATGCATGCATACATACATAGTACTGTCCCGGAATGTAAATGTTAAATTGTCTAAATAAAAATACAATGTATTGTCCCAGAAGGGAAATTTGTAAATAAATAAACAAACACGTTTGCATAACCTAAACCAGGGGTTTTCAAACTTAATGATGCCAAGGACCCCTAAATATGATTAAACATTTATGAGGTACCCCTTCCTAAAATCCATCTATATTTTTATGTATGAAAAAAACATTTAAACTGTTAGATAAATAGTAAGTGTAACATTATAAATACAACATATTTTTTTCCAAACTAAAATTGCTATACATAATGTTGGATGTATAAACCTGAAGAACAACATTTTCAATAAAACATTTTTTGTATAAGCAACTTTTACAATAAATATATGCAGCTTACGTACTGTGTTAAGAATACTGCCTTGCAACCCAGGTGATATAGTGAGAAAAAGTCACTAGAAAGATGCAAAGCACACATATACACTACTGGAAAGTATGTATATGGCAAGGAAAACAGTTAAAATGTTTAGTAAACATTTTTGCTTTGTCTTTTTATTCTCTGAAATTTTCTGGCGATCCCTTAGAACCTTCTGAAGGAAGGAAACCCCCTGACCTAATCCAAACCACAATATAGCATCAACTTCATAAAAAAGTCCTCTAGTGCAGGGGTTTTCAAACGGGTCCTCCAGAAGGTTCTAAGAAAATTTCAGAAAATTAAAAGACAAAGCAAAAATGGATAAAGTCTACCGAACAATCTAACGGTTTCTCTCATTCTTTTCCATATACACTTTCCAGAATTGAATATGTTTGCTCTGTATCTTAGTGAGTTTCTCACTATAGTGCCCTTTATCTTGATCTCTGGGGTTGTAAGGCAGTTTTTTTTAACACAGCAGCCTACGTAAGCTGCTAAAATACATTATTATGTATTATTTGAGTCACTTATAGAAGTAATTTTTCATTGAAAATCAGGTTTATACATCCAACATATGTATAGCTAATTTAGGTTGGGAAACAACATTATATTTATAGGCTACTGTCACACTTACTATTTATCTAACAGTTTTAAAGGTTTTTTCATAAATAAAAATATGGATTTTAGGAAGGGGGTCCTCCATAAATCATATTTGGGGGTCCATGCATGGCATCATAAACTTTGTAAACCCCTGCTAGTCTACATAGACCTAAATCTAGATCTACACACAAACAGAAAACAATGACTTTGTACATTTGTTATTTTAGGAACAAGTTCTGACCTGGTAAAGGATCACAGCTTGCTTCATCATGCTCCACCTCAGAAACATCATTGTTCTCGTAAGACTCAAGTGGCCCAGAAGAGCAGTCTTCACCATTGAACTACAAATCGACAAGTGACATAAAAAATAGCCATATACATTTTTGTTTTAAGTGTACAAATCTAATGTAGCTTATAGCATTAGACAATATTCCGCGCCTCGTATCTCTCTACGCCCAGCGGTAATAAAAAGCAAGCGGTCAGCTGTTATCACATGACTGCAGCTTCTGCTTTCTGAACTCCAGCACGGAAAGTTCACACTGATCGCGTTCACAACCCTACGAATGAGTCCTGCAGGAGCTAACCGCATTTCACACACGAGTTTCATTACCTCCTGATAAGATCGAGACGCGTCTCTCCTCAGCATTGTGATTCGCCTCCGATTATTTTGGGCATTTAAACTTTTCCATTAACTTGTAGGAGCAGGACCCGGACCTTCAGACTCATCCTCGAGGAGCTCGCGTGAGGCTCAGCCAACGGCCACAAAACGTGTGTGACATCACAGCTGTTAGTTAGTTGGGGTGGGCTTGGATATCTTTGGTATTTTTCTGAAATGTTTACGCACAATCTTCCATAACACGATTTAGGTTCTGTTTCGTATTTTTCAATGAATGTTTTCTCTTACGAATAACAGCACAATGACTGACATACATATTCATCTCTGTTCTGAAATGGAAGCAAGCGCTTTCTTGTGTAAAGAAATATAAACATTATTTTCTCAGCAGTAGGCCTAATAAGGAAGTTTTTAAAAGGCAGAACAACATGTGGTGTTTCCTGAACTATCTTTTAAGCTTGAATAAATTTCGTTCATCCCTTTGAAGCGCGTGACTCGTGTGTCTCACCGTCTCACCAAACTGTAAAACAAGACTGACTGTCGCAAGAGCCAATAGCATTCAAGCATTCAATCCTACTGAACGACTTCGCCCCCGTCACTGAACGAGTAGGCTACTAAATTGAACGAAAGGGGGCGTGATGCAGCCTACTTTATTTTTTAGTTTGTAATCACGAGACAGTCTTGTTCGCTAGGAGTAAGAATTATTATTAGGGGTTCAAGCACGAAGTGCTGAAACCCTATTGTAATTGTACTGATTTTTATTAGGGGTTCAAGCACGAAGTGCTTGAAAACCTATTGTATTTGTGCCGGTTTATTATTCTGCCGTAAAACGCATCGTGCAGACCAAACCATAAGGGCTAGAGACTTGAAACTTGGCCAATAGGTAGTACAAAAATCGAGGAGAGGTTATCAAATTATGAGCCAGATTGGCCCATAGGTGGCGCTATAGCGATCAATTGCGCAAAACTGCTCATAACTCCTAGACCGTTGGCCGTAGCCTCAAGTGCCTTATATCGTTGGAATCCTTGGCTCGAGACGGACCAGACGCATGCCTCGGATTGGCTCGTGACCTGGGAAAATGTCCGGCTATTTTGGCTTTTTCCAAAAACCTACTTTTGCGAACTAGTCCCTGGTTTTTGGCCAAACCGGGACCAAACCAGTGCAGGCAGATTCTCTGGAGTCTGAATGTCAATAATCATTGAAAAAAAGGGGAAATTTGGGTTCAGGGTTCCTAAGGGCCGCCAAGTTTGAGGTGGGAGGAGCCCCTTTCAACTTAATTGGCTATAGCTCGTCAACGGAACGAGATATTTTCACCAAACTCAGCACAACTATGTAAGAGCTCATTCTGTGGTCACCCGAAAAAGGACGTGGCAACTGGCCTCTTGGTGGCGCTTTAACTGTTAGAAAGGTCAACTACATTATCCTATGCAAAATGACATTTAAATGACTAAAAAATGTCTGTTCTGCGCAGAACTTCACCAAATTAGCTGAGCATGTGCACCCTATTATTGTAAAGCAGCGTGCAAACTTTTATGGAGATCGGGCCGTCGGTAGAGGTATTACAGTTTAAAAGGGAAAAAATTTAAATAAAAAATAAAAATAATTTCCATGATAAATGAGCTGAAAACGCAAAAATCTGCCGTGTTCCTCTCTGCCGGCCATGTCAAAACGCTTGATAAAGTTTTTGTAACCAGCAGCTCAAAAATCAGGCGCTGAGACCCTATAGTTTTTTTTTTATAAGCCTTTTTAGGCCCTTTTACGCCTCTGTTATTAGGGGTTCAAGCACGAAGTGCTTGAAAACCTATTGTATTTGTGCCGGTTTATTATTCTGCCGTAAAACGCATCGTGCAGACCAAACCATAAGGGCTAGAGACTTGAAACTTGGCCAATAGGTAGTACAAAAATCGAGGAGAGGTTATCAAATTATGAGCCAGATTGGCCCATAGGTGGCGCTATAGCGATCAATTGCGCAAAACTGCTCATAACTCCTAGACCGTTGGCCGTAGCCTCAAGTGCCTTATATCGTTGGAATCCTTGGCTCGAGACGGACCAGACGCATGCCTCGGATTGGCTCGTGACCTGGGAAAATGTCCGGCTATTTTGGCTTTTTCCAAAAACCTACTTTTGCGAACTAGTCCCTGGTTTTTGGCCAAACCGGGACCAAACCAGTGCAGGCAGATTCTCTGGAGTCTGAATGTCAATAATCATTGAAAAAAAGGGGAAATTTGGGTTCAGGGTTCCTAAGGGCCGCCAAGTTTGAGGTGGGAGGAGCCCCTTTCAACTTAATTGGCTATAGCTCGTCAACGGAACGAGATATTTTCACCAAACTCAGCACAACTATGTAAGAGCTCATTCTGTGGTCACCCGAAAAAGGACGTGGCAACTGGCCTCTTGGTGGCGCTTTAACTGTTAGAAAGGTCAACTACATTATCCTATGCAAAATGACATTTAAATGACTAAAAAATGTCTGTTCTGCGCAGAACTTCACCAAATTAGCTGAGCATGTGCACCCTATTATTGTAAAGCAGCGTGCAAACTTTTATGGAGATCGGGCCGTCGGTAGAGGTATTACAGTTTAAAAGGGAAAAAATTTAAATAAAAAATAAAAATAATTTCCATGATAAATGAGCTGAAAACGCAAAAATCTGCCGTGTTCCTCTCTGCCGGCCATGTCAAAACGCTTGATAAAGTTTTTGTAACCAGCAGCTCAAAAATCAGGCGCTGAGACCCTATAGTTTTTTTTTTATAAGCCTTTTTAGGCCCTTTTACGCCTCTGTTATTAGGGGTTCAAGCACGAAGTGCTTGAAAACCTATTGTATTTGTGCCGGTTTATTATTCTGCCGTAAAACGCATCGTGCAGACCAAACCATAAGGGCTAGAGACTTGAAACTTGGCCAATAGGTAGTACAAAAATCGAGGAGAGGTTATCAAATTATGAGCCAGATTGGCCCATAGGTGGCGCTATAGCGATCAATTGCGCAAAACTGCTCATAACTCCTAGACCGTTGGCCGTAGCCTCAAGTGCCTTATATCGTTGGAATCCTTGGCTCGAGACGGACCAGACGCATGCCTCGGATTGGCTCGCTCTTCAGGCGCCAATTTTGAGATATTTTGAGTTTTTTGAAAAACCTACTTTTGCAAACTGGTCCCTGGTTTTTTGACCGATCGGAACCAAACCAGTGCAGAAATATTCTCTGGAGTCAGATTATCAATAATCATTGAAAAAAAGTTGAAACTTTGATTCAACTTTGCTAAGGGGCATCAAAATGGACGTTCAAGGCTGAGCCTATTTTATTAATAAGGCTATAACTCAAGAAAGAAATGAGATATCATCACCAAACTTGGTGCACTTATGTATGGGCTCAATCTTTGGTCACGATAAAAAAATCGCGATGATTGGGCTCTAGGTGGCGCTATAATGTTAAAAAAACATAAAAACGGCTATAACCACCTGACTGTTAGTCTGATTGACTTGAAAATTGGTATGCTGTATCTTGGTCCAAGGCCCCATGTATGTATATGAGGACATCAGCGTATCTCAATCAACATGGCCTCCATCGGCCAATGAAGTTGATACCTATAAGACAAGGTTAACGGAGGCCAATCAGAACGAAACTTGATGGGCATGTTTGACTCATGGCCCTAGAGGTCTGTAAGAATTTTGAAAGAAATCAACCACTAGTTGGCGCTAACGAGTTTTATGGCTCTGTAATCACGTGGTGTTTGACATATCCACACCATATGCATATCAATTGATAGATCTCCTCATGTTAAATAACTTTGCCTCTAGAGCCATTGCTGTCAATCAAATCGTTCATTAAATATTTGCAATTATGTTAAAAACCTACTTTTGCAAACTAGTCCCTGGTTTTTTACCCGATTGGAACCAAACCAGTCTAGGACTTTTCTCTGGACTCTCTAGAGCAATCATCTTTGAAAAAAAAGTTGAACTTTTGCATTTGGATGGCCATAACAGGGACATTTAGAAAAGAGGTGTGGCAAAATACATTCAAACGCCTATAAATACTAAGGGAAAACTCAAAACTTCACGACAATTGTTGGGTATATGTGGCATAACATGCTGAAGAAGCATGCAAAGTTTTATGGAGATCATACCATAGGTGGCGCTATACTGTTAAAAAGCTTTAAAACCATGCATTTCCTATGGTAAATTCCCTTTATTGGCTGTAAATGGCCTTTTCCATCTGTTATCATATAATGTTCAAATCATTTGTTATATCTGCTCATTCTGACTCTCTAGATCAATGAGATGTCGTCACGACACAGTGCCCCGCCCATAGAGATCACGGAATCCTCCCCCTTCTGCCATTTTGGGAGGATAGTACTCGCCTTAGTGGATTCGGACAGAGACTGGAGAAGAGATATTCTGATGATTATTAAGTACATCATTTTCTAAACTCAATGTAACATGAAGTTTTAATCCACCCAAGCCGAGCTGAGAAAGCAGCTGCTGATAAACATACGCTATAATTCACCACAGGGTGTCAGCCATGGTCTAAACTCGTGACCGCGAAGCTGAAGTGTGTAACACCTGATGAATACAATCCTTTATTTATTTGTATTAAACATTTTGATCACTATTCTGTCATTTTCACTATCAATCATTTTACTGTATGTAATTTACATCTTTATGCCCAAAACGCTTAATTAATATTCAAAGTAGGCCTATAGTTGACAAATTTTCCTCTAACGTTACATTAATTTAAGGCACGTACCGAGCATTTATTCTACTTAAGAAGGCTGGACTAAAAGCACCAGCACACACAAGCGATCCTTTTTATTAGTCAAATTCATTTAGAAATCAAAACTCAACAGGTATTAAATATGATCAGTACGAGAAAAACTCTTACTGAGAGGACGAGCACTGGACTGCTGCAGGATAGTGGGGAGATTTATTTATTTATTATTCAGAATGCACAGAAAATATATGTATAGAAACATTTCAGGAAGGTAGTAAAGCGTCTAACATTAGGTCTCTGTTCCATTGTGCTGCAGGCAGCTCGTATGGGTCGATGTTTTTGATCTCAGCCAGCTTAAATACCTCTGCCTGGCGCTGGTAGTAAGTTTCTCCCTGTAAGAGGCCTCCATTTCTCCGTTTAAACGCGGTGATGATAATTCCTCAAGCCGTCTTTCCTGCTCCGATCTCTGTATCGCTCTTACAATGTTGCCCCTGGCAACCGATAGCGTAGGATCCCAAAATGGTGGACGGGCTCAGACACCGCCCAATTCGTCACGTGACAGCAAGCTACCATGACATATGTCCTCATTCTCAATAATTATCCAAAAAAAATTACTTTTGCATTTGGATAGCTATAATAGGGTCATATCAAAATGTGACTTTGACCAAGTGTACCTAAACCTTTAACTCCTCAATAAATGTTTAGATCTTCTCAAAAATAGTTAAGTAAATGTGACATGTGACTCTAAACAAGCATTCAAACTTATATGGAGATTGGTCTATAAGTGGCGCTATAACTATAAAAGCTTTGATGCGTTTGCTATGGTAAATTTCCTGTAATTGTTGTAAATGATCTTTTTTATCTATTATCGTATAATGTTCAAATGATTTGTTAGATCTGCTCATTCTGACAGGTCAATAATGATCCAAAATGACTGGCATTTGCATTTGGATGGCTATAATTGGGTCATTTCAATATGTGGCCTTGACCAAGTGTCCCCGAAAGCCTTTAAAAAATCCTCAATGAATGCTCAGATCTTCATTTCATCTCAGTTTTAATTAATTTAATGCTTAAAGGCCTTAAATACAAAAGACCTTAACTGTTTAAAGGCCTTAAATGCTTGAACCCCGCTAAATGCTGCTTGCAGCTTTAATTATTATTATTAGGGGTTCAAGCATGAAATGCTGAAACCCTATTGTAATTGTACCGATTTTTAGGGGTTCAAGCACGAAGTGCTGAAACCCTATTGTAATTGTACTGATTTTTATTATTAGGGGTTCAAGCACGAAGTGCTGAAACCCTATTGTAATTGTACTGATTTTTAGGGGTTCAAGCACGAAGTGCTGAACACCTATTGTATTTGTGCTGATTTTTAGGGGTTCAAGCACGAAGTGCTGAACACCTATTGTATTTGTGCTGATTTTTAGGGGTTCAAGCACGAAGTGCTGAACACCTATTGTATTTGTGCTGATTTTTATTATTATTATTATTATTATTATTATTATTATTATTATTCTGCCGTAAAACTCATCGTGCAGACCAAACCGTAAATGCTAGAGACTTCAAACTTTGTCAATAGGTAGTCCAAAAATCGAGGAGAGGTTATCAAATTATGAGCCAGATTGGCCAATAGGTGGCGCTACAGCAACCAAAAACGCGAAATGGCTCATAACTCCTAAACCGTTCATCCTAAGGGTCAAGTGTCTTATATCATTGGAAAGCTGAGACCATGACGAACAAAACGTATATCTCCGATTTCATTTCCGGTATGCAAATTTTTCCGCCATTTTGAATTTTGTCAAAAACCTACTTTTGCGAACTAGTCCCTGGTTTTTTGACATATCAGAACCAAACCAGTGCCAAAATGTTCTCTCTAGTCTGAATATCAATAATTATCAAAAAAAAGTTGAAATTTTGACTCATGAACGAAAAGGGGCGTGGAAATGTACATTTAAGGTGGAGCCTATTTTACTAAAGAGGCTATAACTACAGCAAGAAATGAGATATCTTCACCAAACTTGGTACACATGTGTATGGGCTCAGTCTTTGGTCACGATAAAAAAATCGCGACGATTGGCCACTTGGTGGCGCTATAACATGGAAAAAACACAAAAAGGGCTATAACCACGCGACCGCTAGTCCGATTGACTGGAAAATTGGTATGCAATGTCTTGGCCCAAGGTACCATGTCTGTCTATGAGAACATTGGCGTATCTCAAAAAACATGGCCGCCATCGGCCAATGAAATTTGAGCACCTATTAGACAGGGTTAACGGAGGTCGATCGGAACAAAACTCAGTGGGCATGTTTAACTCATGGTCCTAGAGGTCTGTAAGAATTTTGAAAGAAATCGGCCACTAGCTGGCGCTAACGAGTTTTATGGCTCTGCAATCACGTGGCATTGCACACATCGGCAAAATATGCATATCATATGATAGATCTCCTCATGTTGAACAACTTTGCCTCCAGAACCATTGCTGTCAATCAAATCATTAAATAAATATTTGCAATTATGTTAAAAACCTACTTTTGCGAACTAGTCCCTGGTTTTTTGCCCAATTAGAACCAAACCAGTCTAGGACAATTCTCTGGACTCTCTAGATCAATAATTATCAAAAAAAGTAGATTTTTTGCATTTGGATGGCTATAACAGGGCCATTTAGAAAAGAGGCGTGGCAAAATACACTCAAAAGCCTATAAATCCTAAGGGAAAACTCAAAACTTCACGGAAATTGTTGGGTATATGTGGCATAACATGTTGAAGACACATGCAAAGTTTTATGGAGATCGGAGTATAGGGGGCGCTATAAGTGTTAAAAAGCTTTGAAAACCATGTATTCCTATGGTGAATTGCCTGTATTGGCTGTAAATGGTATTTTCCATCTTGTTAATCAGGTGGGGTTAAAACAGCCACATAATATGCATATATTATGATAGATCTTCTCATACTGGACAACTTTGCCTCTATAACCAATACTGTCAATCAAATCTTTATTTAAATATTCACAATTATGTTAAAAACCTCGTTTTGCAAATTAGTCCTAGGTTTTTTGCCTGATCGGAACCAAACCACAGCAGTATGATTCTCTGCACTCTCCTGATCAATTCATATTTAGACTTTATAAAGTCACTATTATAATATTTAAAATCACATTTTGTCAGTTTATCACTTCATTTAACCTGATATCTCTCAAATTCATTCAGTGCTTAAAAGCCTTTCATGCAAAAGGTGTCAAATGCTTAAAAACCTTAAATGGCTTGAACCCCGCTAAATGCTGCTCGCAGCTTTAATTATTATTATTATTATTATTATTCTGCCGTAAAACTCATCGTGCAGACCAAACCGTAAATGCTAGAGACTTTAAACTTTGTCAATAGGTAGTCCAAAAATCGAGGAGAGGTTATCAAATTATGAGCCAGATTGGCCAATAGGTGGCGCTATAGCGATCAATTGCGCAAAAGGGCTCATAACTCCTAAACCGTTTGGTCCACACTCAAGTGTCTTATATCATTGGAATGGGGAGACCTTGGCGAACAAAACGTATATCTCCGATTTCATTTCCGTCATGAAAATTTTTCCGCCATTTTGAATTTTGTCAAAAACCTACTTTTGCGAACTAGTCCCTGGTTTTTTGACATATCGGAACCAAACTAGTGCCAAAATGTTCGGTCTAGTCTGAATATCAATAATTATCAAAAAAAAGTTGAAATTTTGACTCATGAACGAATAGGGGCGTGGAAATGTACATTTAAGGCGGAGCCTATTTTACTAAAGAGGCTATAACTCCAGCAAGAAATGAGATATATTCACCAAACTTGGTACACATGTTTATGGGCTCAGTCTTTGGTCGCGATAAAAAAATCGCGACGATTGGCCACTTGGTGGCGCTATAACATGGAAAAAACACAAAAAGGGCTATAACCACGCGACCGCTAGTCCGATTGACTTGAAAATTGGTAAGCAGTGTCTTGGCCCAAGGTACCATGTCTGTCTATGAGAACATTGGCGTATCTCAAAAAACATGGCTGCCATCGGCCAATGAAATTTGAGCACCTATTAGACAGGGTTAACGGAGGTCGATCGGAACAAAACTCAGTGGGCATGTTTGACTCATGGTCCTAGAGGTCTGTAAGAATTTTGAAAGAAATCGGCCACTAGTTGGCGCTAACGAGTTTTATGGCTCTGCAATCACGTGGTGTTGCACACATCGGCAAAATATGCATATCATATGATAGATCTCCTCATGCTGAACAACTTTGCCTCTAGAACCATTTTTGGCTATTAATTTGTTAAATAAATATTTGCAATAATGTTAAAAACCTACTTTTGCGAACTAGTCCCTGGTTTTTTGCCCAATCAGAACCAAACTAGTCTAGGACAATTCTCTGGACTCTCTAGATCAATAATTATCAAAAAAAAGTTGATTTCTTGCATTTGGATGGCTATAACAGAGCCATTTAGAAAAGAGGTGTGGCAAAATACACTCAAAAGCCTATAAATCCTAAGGGGAAACTCAAAACTTCACGAAAATTGTTGGGTATATGTGGCATAACATGTTGAAGACACATGCAAAGTTTTATGGAGATCGGAGTATAGGGGGCGCTATAAGTGTTAAAAAGCTTTGAAAACCATGTATTCCCTATGGTGAATTGCCTGTAAATGGTATTTTCCATCTCTGTAATCAGGTGGGGTTAAAACAGCCACATAATATGCATATATTATGATAGATCTTCTCATACTGAACAACTTTGCCTCCATAACCAATACTGTCAATCAAATCTTTATTTAAATATTCACAATTATGTTAAAAACCTCGTTTTGCAAACTAGTCCTAGGTTTTTTGCCTGATAGGAACCAAACCACAGCAGTATGATTCTCTGCACTCTTCTGATCAATTCATATTTAGACTTTATAAAGTCACTATTATAATATTTAAAATCACATTTTGTCAGTTTATCACTTCATTTCACCTGATATCTCTCAAATTCATTCAGTGCTTAAAAGCCTTTCATGCAAAAGGTGTCAAATGCTTAAAGACCTTAAATGGCTTGAACCCCGCTAAATGCTGCTCGTTATTATTAGGGGTTCAAGCACGAAGTGCTGAAACCCTATTGTAATTGTATTGATTTTTATTATTATTAGGGGTTCAAGCACGAAGTGCTGAACACCTATTGTATTTGTGCTGATTTTTATTAGGGGTTCAAGCACGAAGTGCTGAAACCCTATTGTAATTGTACTGATTTTTATTATTATTATTCTGCCGTAAAACTCATCGTGCAGACCAAACCGTAAATGCTAGAGACTTGAAACTTTGTCAATAGGTAGTCCAAAAATCGAGGAGAGGTTATCAAATTATGAGCCAGATTGGCCAATAGGTGGCGCTACAGCAACCAAAAACGCGAAATGGCTCATAACTCCTAAAACGTTGCTTCTAAGGGTCAAGTGTCTTATATCATTGGAAAGCTGAGACCATGACGAACAAAACGTATATCTCCGATTTCATTTCCGGTATGCAAATTTTTCCGCCATTTTGAATTTTGTCAAAAACCTACTTTTGCGAACTAGTCCCTGGTTTTTTGACATATCGGAACCAAACCAGTGCCAAAATGTTCTCACTAGTCTGAAAATCAATAATTATCAAAAAAAAGTTGAAATTTTGACTCATGAACGAAAAGGGGCGTGGAAATGTACATTTAAGGCGGAGCCTATTTTACTAAAGAGGCTATAACTACAGCAAGAAATGAGATATCTTCACCAAACTTGGTACACATGTGAATGGGCTCAGTCTTTGGTCACGATAAAAAAATCGCGACGATTGGCCACTTGGTGGCGCTATAACATGGAAAAAACACAAAAAGGGCTATAACCACGCGACCGCTAGTCCGATTGACTGGAAAATTGGTATGCAATGTCTTGGCCCAAGGTACCATGTCTGTCTATGAGAACATTGGCGTATCTCAAAAAACATGGCCGCCATCGGCCAATGAAATTTGAGCACCTATTAGACAGGGTTAACGGAGGTCGATCGGAACAAAACTCAGTGGGCATGTTTAACTCATGGTCCTAGAGGTCTGTAAGAATTTTGAAAGAAATCGGCCACTAGCTGGCGCTAACGAGTTTTATGGCTCTGCAATCACGTGGCGTTGCACACATCGGCAAAATATGCATATCATATGATAGATCTCCTCATGTTGAACAACTTTGCCTCCAGAACCATTGCTGTCAATCAAATCATTAAATAAATATTTGCAATTATGTTAAAAATCTACTTTTGCGAACTAGTCCCTGGTTTTTTGCCCAATCAGAACCAAACCAGTCTAGGACAATTCTCTGGACTCTCTAGATCAATAATTATCAAAAAAAAGTAGATTTCTTGCATTTGGATGGCTATAACAGGGCCATTTAGAAAAGAGGCGTGGCAAAATACACTCAAAAGCCTATAAATCCTAAGGGAAAACTCAAAACTTCACGGAAATTGTTGGGTATATGTGGCATAACATGTTGAAGACACATGCAAAGTTTTATGGAGATCGGAGTATAGGGGGCGCTATAAGTGTTAAAAAGCTTTGAAAACCATGTATTCCCTATGGTGAATCTCTGTAATCAGGTGGGGTTAAAACAGCCACATAATATGCATATATTATGATAGATCTTCTCATACTGAACAACTTTGCCTCTATAACCAATACTGTCAATCAAATCTTTATTTAAATATTCACAATTATGTTAAAAACCTCGTTTTGCAAACTAGTCCTAGGTTTTTTGCCTGATCGGAACCAAACCACAGCAGTATGATTCTCTGCACTCTCCTGATCAATTCATATTTAGACTTTATAAAGTCATTATTATAATATTTAAAATCACATTTTGTCAGTTTATCACTTCATTTCACCTGATATCTCTCAAATTCATTCAGTGCTTAAAAGCCTTTCATGCAAAAGGTGTCAAATGCTTAAAAACCTTAAATGGCTTGAACCCCGCTAAATGCTGCTCGCAGCTTTAATTATTATTATTATTATTATTATTATTATTATTATTATTCTGCCGTAAAACTCATCGTGCAGACCAAACCGTAAGGGCTAGAGACTTCAAACTTTGTCAATAGGTAGTCCAAAAATCGAGGAGAGGTTATCAAATTATGAGCCAGATTGGCCCATAGGTGGCGCTACAGCAACCAAAAACGCGAAATGGCTCATAACTCCTAAACCGTTCATCCTAAGGGTCAAGTGTCTTATATCATTGGAAAGCTGAGACCTTGGCGAACAAAACGTATATCTCCGATTTCATTTCCGGTATGCAAATTTTTCCGCCATTTTGAATTTTGTCAAAAACCTACTTTTGCGAACTAGTCCCTGGTTTTTTGACATATCAGAACCAAACCAGTGCCAAAATGTTCTCTCTAGACTGAGTATCAATAATTATCAAAAAAAAGTTGAAATTTTGACTCATGAACGAAAAAGGGCGTGGAAATGTACATTTAAGGCGGAGCCTATTTTACTAAAGAGGCTATAACTCCAGCAAGAAATGAGATATCTTCACCAAACTTGGTACACATGTTTATGGGCTCAGTTTTTGGTCACGATAAAAAAATCGCGACGATTGGCCACTTGGTGGCGCTATAACATGGAAAAAACACAAAAAGGGCTATAACCACGCGACCGCTAGTCTGATTGACTTGAAAATTGGTAAGCAGTGTCTTGGCCCAAGGTACCATGTCTGTCTATGAGAACATTGGCGTATCTAAAAAAACATGGCCGCCATCGGCCAATGAAATTTGAGCACCTATTAGACAGGGTTAACGGAGGTCGACCAGAACGAAACTCAGTAGGCATGTTTGACTCATGGTCCTAGAGGTCTGTAAGAATTTTGAAAGAAATCGGCCACTAGTTGGCGCTAACGAGTTTTATGGCTCTGCAATCACGTGGTGTTGCACACATCGGCAAAATATGCATATCATATGATAGATCTCCTCATGTTGAAAAACTTTGCCTCTAGAACCATTTCGGTCAATCAAAATGTTAAATAAATATTTGCAATAATGTTAAAAACCTACTTTTGCGAACTAGTCCCTGGTTTTTTGCGCAATCAGAACCAAACTAGTCTAGGACAATTCTCTGGACTCTCTAGATCAATAATTATCAAAAAAAAGTTGATTTCTTGCATTTGGATGGCTATAACAGAGCCATTTAGAAAAGAGGCGTGGCAAAATACACTCAAAAGCCTATAAATCCTAAGAGGAAACTCAAAACTTCACGAAAATTGTTGGGTATATGTGGCATAACATGTTGAAGACACATGCAATGTTTTATGGAGATCGGAGTATAGGGGGCGCTATAAGTGTTAAAAAGCTTTGAAAACCATGTATTCCCTATGGTGAATTGCCTGTAAATGGTATTTTCCATCTCTGTAATCAGCTGGGGTTAAAACAGCCACATAATATGCATATATTATGATAGATCTTCTCATACTGAACAACTTTGCCTCTAAACTAGTCCTAGGTTTTTTGCCTGATCGGAACCAAACCACAGCAGTATGATTATCTGCACTCTCCTGATCAATTCATATTTAGACTTTATAAAGTCTCTATTATAATATTTAAAATCACATTTTGTCAGTTTATCACTTCATTTCACCTGATATCTCTCAAATTCATTCAGTGCTTAAAAACCTTTCATGCAAAAGGCGTCAAATGCTTAAAGACCTTAAATGGCTTGAACCCCGCTAAATGCTGCTCGCAGCTTTAATTATTATTATTATTATTATTATTCTGCCGTAAAACTCATCGTGCAGACCAAACCGTAAATGCTAGAGACTTCAAACTTTGTCAATAGGTAGTCCAAAAATCGAGGAGAGGTTATCAAATTATGAGCCAGATTGGCCAATAGGTGGCGCTACAGCAACCAAAAACGCGAAATGGCTCATAACTCCTAAACCGTTGCTCCTAAGGGTCAAGTGTCTTATATCATTGGAAAGCTGAGACCTTGTCGAACAAAACGTATATCTCCGATTTCATTTCCGGTATGCAAATTTTCCCGCCATTTTGAATTTTGTCAAAAACCTACTTTTGCGAACTAGTCCCTGGTTTTTTGACATATCAGAACCAAACCAGTGCCAAAATGTTCTCTCTAGTCTGAGTATCAATAATTATCAAAAAAAAGTTGAAATTTTGACTCATGAACGAAAAGGGGCGTGGAAATGTACATTTAAGGCGGAGCCTATTTTATTAAAGAGGCTATAACTCCAGCAAGAAATGAGATATCTTCACCAAACTTGGTACACATGTGTATGGGCTCAGTCTTTGGTCACGATAAAAAAATCGCGACGATTGGCCACTTGGTGGCGCTATAACATGGAAAAAACACAAAAAGGGCTATAACCACGCGACCGCTAGTCCAATTGACTTGAAAATTGGTATGCAGTGTCTTGGCCCAAGGTACCATGTCTGTCTATGAGAACATTGGCGTATCTCAAAAAACATGGCCGCCATCGGCCAATGAAATTTTAGCACCTATTAGACAGGGTTAACGGAGGTCGATCGGAATGAAACTCAGTAGGCATGTTTGACTCATGGTCCTAGAGGTCTGTAAGAATTTTGAAAGAAATCGGCCACTAGTTGGCGCTAACGAGTTTTATGGCTCTGCAATCACGTGGTGTTGCACACATCGGCAAAATATGCATATCATATGATAGATCTCCTCATGTTGAACAACTTTGCCTCTAGAACCATTTCTGTCAATCAAATCGTTAAATAAATATTTGCAATCATGTTAAAAACCTACTTTTGCGAACTAGTCCCTGGTTTTTTGCCCAATCAGAACCAAACCAGTCTAGGACAATTCTCTGGACTCTCTAGATCAATAATTATCAAAAAAAAGTTGATTTATTGCATTTGGATGGCTATAACAGGGCCATTTAGAAAAGAGGCGTGGCAAAATACACTCAAAAGCCTATAAATCCTAAGGGAAAACTCAAAACTTCACGAAAATTGTTGGGTATATGTGGCATAACATGTTGAAGACACATGCAAAGTTTTATGGAGATCGGAGTATAGGGGGCGCTATAAATGTTAAAAAGCTATGAAAACCATGTATTCCCTATGGTGAATTGCCTGTAAATTGTATTTTCCATCTCTGTAATCATGTGGGGTTAAAACAGCCACATAATATGCATATATTATGATAGATCTTCTCATACTGAACAACTTTGCCTCTATAACCAATACTGTCAATCAAATCTTTATTTAAATATTCACAATTATGTTAAAAACCTTGTTTTGCAAACTAGTCCTAGGTTTTTTGCCTGATCGGAACCAAACCACAGCAGTATGATTCTCTGCACTCTCCTGATCAATTCATATTTAGACTTTGTAAAGTCACTATTATAATATTTAAAATCACATTTTGTCAGTTTATCACTTCATTTCACCTGATATCTCTCAAATTCATTCAGTGCTTAAAAGCCTTTCATGCAAAAGGTGTCAAATGCTTAAAGACCTTAAATGGCTTGAACCCCGCTAAATGCTGCTCGCAGCTTTAATTATTATTATTATTATTATTATTCTCCGCTAAAACGCATCGTGCAGCCCAAACCGTAAAGCGTGGAACTTTGAAACTTTGTCAGATGGTAGTCCTCAATTTGGGGAGAACCTCAGAAAGTATGACCCCGATTGGCCAATAGGTGGCGCTACAGCAACCAAATGCGCAAAAAGGGTCATAACTCCTAAACCCTTTGGTCCACAATCAAGTGTCTTATATCATTGGAAAGCTGAGTCCTTGGCGAACAAAACGTATATCTCCGATTTCATTTCCGTCATGAAAATTTTTCCGCCATTTTGAATTTTGTCGAAAAACTACTTTTGCGAACTAGTCCCTGGTTTTTTGACCGATCGAAACCAAACCAGTGGCAAAATGTTCTCTGTAGTCTGTATATCAATATTCATTGAGAAAAAGTTGAAATTTCGATTCACGGTTGCTAAGGGGTGGAAAAAGAATGTTGTGGGCGGAGCCTATTTTACTAAAAAGGCTATAACTCAAGAAGGAAATGAGATATCTTCACCAAACTTTGTACACTTGTGTATGGGCTCATTCTTTGGTCTCGATAAAAAAATCGCGACGATTGACCACTTGGTGGCGCTATAATGTTAAAAAAACATGAAAAGGGCTATAACCACGTGACGACTAGTCCGATTGACTTGAAAATTGGTAGGCAGTGTCTTGGTCCAAGGCACCATGTATGTCTATGAGGACATTGGTGTATCTAAAAAAACATGGCCGCCATCGGCCAATGAAGTTTGAGCACCTATTAGATGGGGTTAACAGAGGTCGATCGGAACGAAACTCGGTGGGCATGTTTGACTCATGGTCCTAGAGGTCTGTAAGAATTTTGAAAGAAATCGGCCACTAGTTGGCGCTAACTCAAAAGGGAAGCTTAAAAATTCACGAAAATTGTTGGGTATATGTGGCATAACATGCTGATGAAGCATGCAAAGTTTTAAAGAGATTGGACTATAGGTGGCGCTATAACTGTTAAAAAGCTATAAGAACCATGCATTTCCTATGTTAAATTGCCTATATTGACTGTAAATGGACTTTTCCATCTATTATTTTAGTGTTTAAAATCTTGCTAAATAAAACTTAATGACTTTAATTATTAGGGGTTCAAGCACGAAGTGCTGAACACCTATTGTATTTGTACTGATTTTTATTATTATTATTATTATTAGGGGTTCAAGCACGAAGTGCTGAACACCTATTGTATTTGTACTGATTTTTATTATTATTATTATTAGGGGTTCAAGCACGAAGTGCTGAAACCCTATTGTAATTGTATTGATTTTTATTATTATTATTATTAGGGGTTCAAGCACGAAGTGCTGAACACCTATTGTATTTGTGCTGATTTTTTTAGGGGTTCAAGCACGAAGTGCTGAACACCTATTGTATTTTTAGGGGTTCAAGCACGAAGTGCTGAACACCTATTGTATTTGTGCTGATTTTTATTATTAGGGGTTCAAGCACGAAGTGCTGAAACCCTATTGTAATTGTACTGATTTTTATTAGGGGTTCAAGCACGAAGTGCTGAACACCTATTGTATTTGTGCTGATTTTTAGGGGTTCAAGCACGAAGTGCTGAACACCTATTGTATTTGTACTGATTTTTATTATTATTATTATTATTCAGCCGAAAAACGCATCGTGCAGACCAAACCGTAAGAGCTGGAAACTTGAAACTTTGTCAATAGGTAGTACAAAAATCGAGGAAAGGTTATCAAATTATGAGCCAGATTGGCCCATAGGTGGCGCTATAGCAATCAATTGCGCAAAATGGCTCATAACTCCTAAACCGTTTGGTCCACACTCAAGTGTCTTATATCATTGGAAAGCTGAGACCTTGGCGAACAAAACGTATATCTCCGATTTCATTTCCGTCATTAAAAATTTTCCGCCATTTTGAATTTTGTTGAAAACCTACTTTTACGAACTAGTCCCTGGTTTTTTGACCGATTGGAACCAAACCAGTGCCAAAATGTTGTCTGTAGTCTGTATATGAACATTCATTGAGAAAAAGTGGAAATTTCGATTCACGGAAGATAAGGGGATCAAAATGGACGCTCAGGGCGGAGCCTATTTTACTAAAAAGACTATAACTCTAAAATGAAATTAGATATCTTCACCAAACTTGGTAAATGTGTGTATGGGCTAATTCTCTGGTCTCGATAAAAAAATCGCGACGATTGACCACTTGGTGGCGCTATAATGTGAAAAAAACATGAAAATAGCTATAACCACATGACCGCTAGTCCGATTGACTTGAAAATTGGTATGCGGTGTCGTGGCCCAAGGTACCATGTATGTCTATGAGGACATTGGCGTATCTCAAAAAACATGGCCGCCATAGGCCAATGAAATTTGAGCACCTATTATGTTTATGGCTCTGTAATCACGTGGTGTTGCATACATCCGCAAAATATGCATATTATATGATAGATCTCCTCATGTTGAACAACTTTGCCTCTAGGGCCATTGCTGTCAATCAAATCGTTAATTAAATATTCGTAATTATGTTAAAAACCTACTTTTGTGAACTTGACCCTGTTTTTTTGCCCGATCAGAACCAAACAAGTCTAGGACAGTTGTCTGGACTCTTTAGATCAATAACTATCAAAAAAAAGTTGAACTTTTAAATTTGGATGGCTATAACAGGGCCATTTAAAAAAGAGGTGTGGCAAAATACACTCAAATGCCTATAAATCCTAAGGGGAAACTCAAAACTTCACGAAAATCGTTGGGTACATGTGGCATAACATGCTGATGAAGCATGCAATGTTTTAAAGAGATCGGACTATAGGTGGCGCTATAACTGTTAAAAAGCTTTAAAAACCATGCATTTCCTATGGTAAATTGCCTATTTTGGCTGTAAATGGACTTTTGAATTTTTATTTTAGTGTTTAAAATATTGCTAAATAAAACTTAATGTCTTTAATGCCTATGTGCTTTAAAGGCCTTAAAGGCTTGAACCCCGCTAAATGCTGCTTGCAGCTTTAATTATTATTATTATTATTATTATTATTATTATTATTATTATTCTGCCGTAAAACTCATCGTGCAGACCAAACCGTAAGGGCTAGAGACTTGAAACTTTGTCAATAGGTAGTCCAAAAATCGAGGAAAGGTTATCAAATTATGAGCCAGATTGGCCAATAGGTGGCGCTATAGCAATCAATTGCGCAAAAGGGCTCATAACTCCTAAACCGTTTGGTCCACACTCAAGTGTCTTATATCATTGGAAAGCTGAGACCTTGGCGAACAAAACGTATATCTCCGATTTCATTTCCGTCATGAAAATTTTTCCGCCATTTTGAATTTTGTCAAAAATCTACTTTTGCAAACTAGTCCCTGGTTTTTTGACATATCGGAACCAAACCAGTGCCAAAATGTTCTGTCTAGTCTGAATATCAATAATTATCAAAAAAAAGTTGAAATTTTGAATCATGAACGAAAAGGGGCGTGGAAATGTACATTTAAGGCGGAGCCTATTTTACTAAAGAGGCTATAACTCCAGCAAGAAATGAGATATATTCACTAAACTTGGTACACATGTTTATGGGCTCAGTCTTTGGTCACGATAAAAAAATCGCGACGATTGGCCACTTGGTGGCGCTATAACATGGAAAAAACACAAAAAGGGCTATAACCACGCGACCGCTAGTCTGATTGACTTGAAAATTGGTAAGCAGTGTCTTGGCCCAAGGTACCATGTCTGTCTATGAGAACATTGGCGTATCTCAAAAAACATGGCCGCCATCGGCCAATGAAATTTGAGCACCTATTAGACAGGGTTAACGGAGGTCGATCGGAACAAAACTCAGTGGGCATGTTTAACTCATGGTCCTAGAGGTCTGTAAGAATTTTGAAAGAAATCGGCCACTAGTTGGCGCTAACGAGTTTTATGGCTCTGCAATCACGTGGTGTTGCACACATCGGCAAAATATGCATATCATATGATAGATCTCCTCATGCTGAACAACTTTGCCTCTAGAACCATTTTTGGCAATTAAATCGTTAAATAAATATTTGCAATAATGTTAAAAACCTACTTTTGCGAACTAGTCCCTGGTTTTTTGCCCAATCAGAACCAAACCAGTCTAGGACAATTCTCTGGACTCTCTAGATCAATAATTATCAAAAAAAAGTTGATTTCTTGCATTTGGATGGCTATAACAGAGCCATTTAGAAAAGAGGTGTGGCAAAATACACTCAAAAGCCTATAAATCCTAAGGGGAAACTCAAAACTTCACGAAAATTGTTGGGTATATGTGGCATAACATGTTGAAGACACATGCAAAGTTTTATGGAGATCGGAGTATAGGGGGCGCTATAAGTGTTAAAAAGCTTTGAAAACCATGTATTCCATCTGGTGAATTGCTTGTAAATTGTATTTTCCATCTCTGTAATCGCATATATTATGATAGATCTTCTCATACTGAACAACTTTGCCTCTATAACCAATACTGTCAATCAAATCTTTATTTAAATATTCACAATTATGTTAAAAACCTCGTTTTGCAAACTAGTCCTAGGTTTTTTGCCTGATAGGAACCAAACCACAGCAGTATGATTCTCTGCACTCTCCTGATCAATTCATATTTAGACTTTATAAAGTCACTATTATAATATTTAAAATCACATTTTGTCAGTTTATCACTTCATTTCACCTGATATCTCTCAAATTCATTCAGTGCTTAAAAGCCTTTCATGCAAAAGGTGTCAAATGCTTAAAGACCTTAAATGGCTTGAACCCCGCTAAATGCTGCTCGCAGCTTTAATTATTATTATTATTCTGCCGTAAAACTCATCGTGCAGACCAAACCGTAAATGCTAGAGACTTCAAACTTTGTCAATAGGTAGTCCAAAAATCGAGGAGAGGTTATCAAATTATGAGCCAGATTGGCCAATAGGTGGCGCTACAGCAACCAAAAACGCGAAATGGCTCATAACTCCTAAACCGTTCATCCTAAGGGTCAAGTGTCTTATATCATTGGAAAGCTGAGACCATGACGAACAAAACGTATATCTCCGATTTCATTTCCGGTATGCAAATTTTTCCGCCATTTTGAATTTTGTCAAAAACCTACTTTTGCGAACTAGTCCCTGGTTTTTTGACATATCAGAACCAAACCAGTGCCAAAATGTTCTCTCTAGGCTGAATATCAATAATTATCAAAAAAAAGTTGAAATTTTGACTCATGAACGAAAAGGGGCGTGGAAATGTACATTTAAGGCGGAGCCTATTTTACTAAAGAGGCTATAACTACAGCAAGAAATGAGATATCTTCACCAAACTTGGTACACATGTGTATGGGCTCAGTCTTTGGTCACGATAAAAAAATCGCGACGATTGGACACTTGGTGGCGCTATAACATGGAAAAAACACAAAAAGGGCTATAACCACGCGACCGCTAGTCCGATTGACTGGAAAATTGGTATGCAATGTCTTGGCCCAAGTTACCATGTCTGTCTATAAGAACATTGGCGTATCTAAAAAAACATGGCCGCCATCAGCCAATGAAATTTGAGCACCTATTAGACAGGGTTAACGGAGGTCGATCGGAACAAAACTCAGTGGGCATGTTTAACTCATGGTCCTAGAGGTCTGTAAGAATTTTGAAAGAAATCGGCCACTAGCTGGCGCTAACGAGTTTTATGGCTCTGCAATCACGTGGCGTTGCACACATTGGCAAAATATGCATATCATATGATAGATCTCCTCATGCTGAACAACTTTGCCTCCAGATTCATTGCTGTCAATCAAATCATTAAATAAATATTTGCAATTATGTTAAAAACCTACTTTTGCGAACTAGTCCCTGGTTTTTTGCCCAATCAGAACCAAACCAGTCTAGGACAATTCTCTGGACTCTCTAGATCAATAATTATCAAAAAAAAGGGATTTTTGGCATTTGGATGGCTATAACAGGGCCATTTAGAAAAGAGGCGTGGCAAAATACACTCAAAAGCCTATAAATCCTAAGGGAAAACTCAAAACTTCACGGAAATTGTTGGGTATATGTGGCATAACATGTTGAAGACACATGCAAAGTTTTATGGAGATCGGAGTATAGGGGGCGCTATAAGTGTTAAAAAGCTTTGAAAACCATGTATTCCCTATGGTGAATTGCCTGTAAATGGTATTTTCCATCTCTGTAATCAGGTGGGGTTAAAACAGCCACATAATATGCATATATTATGATAGATCTTCTCATACTGAACAACTTTGCCTCTAAACTAGTCCTAGGTTTTTTGCCTGATCGGAACCAAACCACAGCAGTATGATTCTCTGCACTCTCCTGATCAATTCATATTTAGACTTTATAAAGTCACTATTATAAAATTTAAAATCACATTTTGTCAGTTTATCACTTCATTTCACCTGATATCTCTCAAATTCATTCAGTGCTTAAAAGCCTTTCATGCAAAAGGTGTCAAATGCTTAAAGACCTTAAATGGCTTGAACCCCGCTAAATGCTGCTCGCAGCTTTAATTATTATTATTATTAGGGGTTCAAGCACGAAGTGCTGAAACCCTATTGTAATTGTAAAGATTTTTAGGGGTTCAAGCACGAAGTGCTGAAACCCTATTGTAATTGTACTGATTTTTATTATTATTATTATTATTCTCCGATAAAACGCGTTGTGCAGCCCAAACCGTAAGGGCTAGAGACTTGAAAATTTACCCGAAGGTAGTCCAAAAATCGAGGAGAGGTTATCAAAATATGAGCCCAATCGGCCAATAGGTGGCGCTATAGCGCAAAAAACCAAAAAAATTTACATTTGTGAGCTTTTCTCATAAACCGGTGGTCGTAGACTCAAATGATTTATACTTTTGAAATCCTTGGGCCAAGACGAAAAAACTGTAAGCGGGAATTTTTTTGTTTCGTCTTAAAATGTCCGCCATTTTGGAGTATGTCTGAAACCTATTTTTGAGAACTAGTCCCTGGTTTTTAGACCGATCGGAACCAAACCAAGGTCAAAATGTTCTCTGGTGTCTAATTATAAATAGTTATCAAAAAAAATTTGAAATTTCGATTCATTTTTGCTAAAGGGCGTCAAAATGGACGTTCAGGGCGGAGCCTATTTTACTAAAAAGGCTATAACTCAAGAAGGAAATGAGATATCGTCACCAAACTTGGTACACATGTGTATCGGCTCAATTTGAGGTCACGATAAAAAAATTGCGACGATTGGCCATTTGGTGGCGCTATAATGTGAGAAAAACATGAAAAGGGCTATAACCACGCGACCGCTAGTCCGATTGACTTGAAAATTGGTATGCAGTGTCTTGGTCCAAGGCCCCATGTATGTCTATGAGGACATTGGTGTATCTCAAAAAACATGGCCGCCATCAGCCAATGAATTTTGAGCACCTATTAGATGGGGTTAACAGAGGTCGATCGGAACGAAACTCAGTAGACATGTTTGACTCATGGTCTTAGAGGTCTGTAAGAATTTTGAAAGAAATCGGCCACTAGTTGGCGCTAACCCAAAAGGGAAGCTCAAAAATTCACGAAAATTGTTGGGTATATGTGGCATCACATGCTGATGAAGCATGCAAAGTTTTAAAGAGATCGGACTATAGGTGGCGCTATAACTGTTAAAAAGCTTTAAAAACCATGCATTTCCTATGGTAAATTGCCTATATTGGCTGTGAATGGACTTTTCCATCTATTATTTCAGTGTTTAAAATCTTGCTAAATAAAACGTAATGTCTTTAATGCCTATGTGCTTAAAAGGCCTTAAAGGCTTGAACCCCGCTAAATGCTGCTTGCAGCTTTAATTATTATTATTATTATTATTATTATTATTATTATTTTTCTTCTCCCCTAAAACTGAACGTGCAGACAAAACCGTAAGTGCTAGAGACTTCAAACTTGGCCAATAGGTAGTCCTCAATTTGGGGAGAACCTGAGAAGCTATGACCCCGATTGGCCTATAGGTGGCGCTACAGCGACCAAAAGCGCAAAAGGGCTCATAACTCCTAAACCGTGTACTCCACACTCAAGTGTCTTATATCATTGGAAAGCTGAGACCATGACGAACAAAACGTATATCTCCGATTTCATTTCCGTCATGAAAATTTTTCCGCCATTTTGAATTTTGTCGAAAACCTACTTTTGCGAACTAGTCCCTGGTTTTTTGACCGATCGGAACCAAACCAGTGCCAAAATGTTCTCTGTAGGCTGAATATCAATAATTATCGAAAAAATGTTGATATTTCGATTCACGGTTGCTAAGGGGATTCAAAATGGACGTTCAGGGCGGAGCCTATTTTACTAAAAAGGCTATAACTCCAGAAAGAAATTAGCTATCTTCACCAAACTTGGTACACATGTTTATGGGCTCATTCTTTGGTCACGATAAAAAAATC
Source organism: Pseudorasbora parva (assembly GCF_024679245.1). Classification (NCBI taxonomy): domain Eukaryota; kingdom Metazoa; phylum Chordata; class Actinopteri; order Cypriniformes; family Gobionidae; genus Pseudorasbora; species Pseudorasbora parva. The sequence goes on from NC_090181.1 coordinate 9,067,859, forward strand.
GCGACGATTGGCCACTTGGTGGCGCTATAACATGAAAAAAACACTAAAACGGCTATAACCACGCGACCGCTAGTCCGATTGACTTGAAAATTGGTATGCGGTGTCTTGGCCCAAGGCCCCATGTATGTCTATGAGGACATTGGCGTATCTCAAAAAACATGGCCGCCATCGGCCAATGAAATTTGAGCACCTATTAGACGGGGTTAACGGAGGCCGATCGGAACGAAACTTGGTGGGCCTGTTTGACTCATGGTCCTAGAGGACTGTAAGAATTTTGAAAGAAATCGGCCACTAGTTGGCGCTAACGAGCTTTATGGCTCTGCAATCACGTGGTGTTGCAAACATCCCCAAAATATGCATATCATATGATAGACCTCCTCGTGCTGAACAACTTTGCCTCTGGAACCATTGCTGTCAATCAAATCGTTAGTTAAATATTCGCAATTATGTTAAAAACCTACTTTTGCGAACTAGTCCCTGATTTTTTGCACGACCGAAACCAAACCAGTCTAGGACAATTCTCTGGACTCTCTAGATCAATAATTATCAAAAAAAAGTTGAACTTTTGCATTTGGATGGCTATAACAGGGCCAATTAGAAAAGAGGCGTGGCAAAATACACTCAAAAGCCTATAAATCCTAAGCGAAAACTCAAAACTTCACGAAAATTGTTGGGTATATGTGGCATAACATGGTGAAGAAGTGTGCAACATTTCATGGAGATCGGAGTATAGGTGGCGCTATAAGTGTTAAAAAGCTTTGAAAACCATGTATTCCCTATGGTGGATTGCCTGTATTGGCTGTAAATGGACTTTTCCATCGATTATTTCAGCATGCTAATTGTGTTACCAGTATGTTAAAAACATGCTAATCGTGTTAGCATTTTGCTAAAAACATGTCAGCAGTGTAGGGTAGCAACAGGGCCACAAGTTTTGCCATTGCAAGCACAACTCAAATTCAGTCTTTATAAAGTCACTATTTTAACATTTGCAATCACATTTTGTCAATGTATCACTTCACCTGAGCTCCCAGATTTAATTAGTTTACTGCTTTAGAGCCTTAAATACAATACACCTTAAATGCTTAAATGCCTTAAGTCGCTTGAACCCCGCTAATTGCTGCTCGCAGCTATATTTAGGGGTTCAAGCACGAAGTGCTGAAACCCTATTGTAATTGTACTGATTTTTAGGGGTTCAAGCACGAAGTGCTGAAACCCTATTGTAATTGTAAAGATTTTTAGGGGTTCAAGCACGAAGTGCTGAAACCCTATTGTAATTGTACTGATTTTTATTATTATTATTCTGCCGTAAAACTCATCGTGCAGACCAAACCGTAAGAGCTAGAGACTTCAAACTTTGTCAATAGGTAGTCCAAAAATCGAGGAGAGGTTATCAAATTATGAGCCAGATTGGCCAATAGGTGGCGCTACAGCAACCAAAACCGCAAAAGGGCTCATAACTCCTAAACCGTTTGGTCCACACTCAAGTGTCTTATATCATTGGAAAACTGAGACCTTGTCGAACAAAACGTATATCTCCGATTTCATTTCCGGTATGCAAATTTTTCCGCCATTTTGAATTTTGTCAAAAACCTACTTTTGCGAACTAGTCCCTGGTTTTTTGACATATCGGAACCAAACTAGTGCCAAAATGTTCTGTCTAGTCTGAATATCAATAATTATCAAAAAAAAGTTGAAATTTTGTCTCATGGACGAAAAAGGGCGTGGAAATGTACATTTAAGGCGGAGCCTTTTTTACTAAAGAGGCTATAACTCAAGAAGGAAATGAGATATCTTCACCAAACTTGGAACACATATGTATGGGCTCATTCTGAGGTCAGCATATAAAAAATGTGAAGATTGACCACTTGGTGGCGCTATAATGTGGAAAAAACCTGAAAATAGCTATAACCACGCAACCTCTAGTCCGATTGACCTGAAAATTGGTAAGCAGTGTCTTGGCCCAAGGTACCATGTATGTGTATGAGGACATTGGTGTATCTCAAAAAACATGGCCGCCATAGACCAATGAATTTTGAGCACCTATTAGACAAGGTTAATGGAGGCTGATCGGAACGAAACTCAGTGGGCATGTTTGACTCATGGTCTTAGAGGTTTGTAAGAATTTTGAAAGAAATCGGCCACTAGTTGGCGCTAACAAGTTTTATGGCTCTGAAATCACGTGGTGTTGCACATATCCATGAAATATGAATATCATATCATAGATCTCCTCATGATGAACAACTTTGCCTCTGGAACCATTGCTGTCAATCAAATCATTAATTAAATTTTCGTAATTATGTTAAAAACCTACTTTTACGAACTAGTCCCTGGTTTTTTACCCAATTGGAACCAAACCAATCTAGGACAATTCTATAGACTCTTTAGGTCAATAATTATTGAAAAAAAGTTTAACTTTTGCATTTAGATGGCTATAACAGGGCCATTTAGAAAAGAGGCGTGGCAAAATACACTCAAAAGCCTATAAATCCTAAGGGGAAACTCAAAACTTCACGAAAATTATTTGGTATATGTGGCATAACATGTTGAAGACACATGCAAAGTTTTATGGAGATCGGAGTATAGGGGGCGCTATAAGTGTTAAAAAGCTTGGAAAACCATGTATTCCCTATGGTGAATTGCCTGTATTGGCTGTAAATGGTATTTCCATCTCTGTAATCAGGTGGGGTTAAAACAGCCACATAATATGCATATATTATGATAGATCTTCTCATACTGAACAACTTTGCCTCTATAACCAATACTGTCAATCAAATCTTTATTTAAATATTCACAATTATGTAAAAAACCTCGTTTTGCAAACTAGTCCTTGGTTTTTTTGCCTGATCGGAACCAAACCACAGCAGTATGATTCTCTGGACTCTCCTGATCAATAGTTATCAAAAACATGTTGAACTTTACACTTTGGGTAGCTATAACAGGGTCATTTGGAGAATAGGTGTGGTAAAACATGCTCAAAAGCCTATTAATACTGAACGAAAACTCAAAACTTCACAAAAATAGGTGTGTGTGTGTGTGTGTGTGTGTGTGTGTGTGTGTGTGTGTGTGTGTGTGTCTCTGTCTGTCTGTTTGTCATGCTAGCAAACAGCACTTCCAACATGCTACACACGCTAGCAGTGATTAGTAAAGTGTTAAATCAGGCAAAGAACATAGTAAGAACTCTATAAACATTATAGTGACCATCTGTGACAGCTAACAACTGCCTAGCAACACCATAACAACCATCAAGAACAACCTAGCAACCACCTAGCAACATGTTTATCATGTTAGCAAAGTAAAATAGTAATTTTGTCATACTATTGATTAATATTGTTCTATAATTCATATTTAGACTTTATAAAGTATATTTATGATATTTAAAATCACATTTTGTCAGTTTATCACTTCATTTCACCTGATATCTCTCAAATTCATTCAGTGCTTAAAAACCTTTCATGCAAAAGGCGTTAAATGCTTAAAGACCTTGAATGGCTTGAACCCCGCTAAATGCTGCTCGCAGCTTTAATTATTATTATTATTATTATTAGGGGTTCAAGCACGAAGTGCTGAAACCCTATTGTAATTGTAAAGATTTTTATTATTAGGGGTTCAAGCACGAAGTGCTGAACACCTATTGTATTTGTGCTGATTTTTATTATTAGGGGTTCAAGCACGAAGTGCTGAAACCCTATTGTAATTGTACTGATTTTTATTATTATTATTATTCTGCCGTAAAACTCATCGTGCAGACCAAACCGTAAATGCTAGAGACTTCAAACTTTGTCAATAGGTAGTCCAAAAATCGAGGAGAGGTTATCAAATTATGAGCCAGATTGGCCAATAGGTGGCGCTACAGCAACCAAAAACGCGAAATGGCTCATAACTCCTAAACCGTTGCTCCTAAGGGTCAAGTGTCTTATATCATTGGAAAGCTGAGACCATGACGAACAAAACGTATATCTCCGATTTCATTTCCGGTATGCAAATTTTTCCGCCATTTTGAATTTTGTCAAAAACCTACTTTTGCGAACTAGTCCCTGGTTTTTTGACATATCAGAACCAAACCAGTGCCAAAATGTTCTCTCTAGTCTGAATATCAATAATTATCAAAAAAAAGGTGAAATTTTGACTCATGAACGAAAAGGGGCGTGGAAATGTACATTTAAGGCGGAGCCTATTTTACTAAAGAGGCTATAACTCCAGCAAGAAATGAGATATCATCACCAAACTTGGTACACATGTTTATGGCCTCAGTCTTTGGTCACGATAAAAAAATCGCGACGATTGGCCACTTGGTGGCGCTATAACATGGAAAAAACACAAAAAGGGCTATAACCACGCGACCGCTAGTCCGATTGACTTGAAAATTGGTATGTGGTGTCTTGGCCCAAGGTACCATGTCTGTCTATGAGAACATTGGCGTATCTCCAAAAACATGGCCGCCATCGGCCAATGAAATTTGAGCACCTATTAGACAGGGTTAACGGAGTTCGATCGGAACAAAACTCAGTAGGCATGTTTGACTCATGGTCCTAGAGGTCTGTAAGAATTTTGAAAGAATTCGGCCACTAGTTGGCGCTAACGAGTTTTATAGCTCTGCAATCACGTGGTGTTGCACACATCGGCAAAATATGCATATCATATGATAGATCTCCTCATGATGAACAACTTTGCCTCTAGAACCATTGCTGTCAATAAAATCATTAATTAAATTTTTGTAATTATGTTAAAAACCTACTTTTGCGAACTAGTCCCTGGTTTTTTACCCAATTGGAACCAAACCAGTCTAGGACAATTCTATAGACACTCTAGGTCAATAATTATTGAAAAAAAGTTGAACTTTTGCATTTGGATGGCTATAACAGGGCCATTTAGAAAAGAGGCGTGGCAAAATACACTCAAAAGCCTATAAATCCTAAGGTAAAACTCAAAACTTCACGGAAATTATTGGGTATATGTGGCATAACATGTTGAAGACACATGCAAAGTTTTATAGAGATCGGAGTATAGGGGGCGCTATAAGTGTTAAAAAGCTTTGAAAACCATGTATTCCCTATGGTGAATTGCCTGTATTGGCTGTAAATGGTATTTTCCATCTCGTTAATCAGGTGGGGTTAAAACAGCCACATAATATGCATATATTATGATAGATCTTCTCATACTGAACAACTTTGCCTCTATAACCAATACTGTCAATCAAATCTTTATTTAAATATTCACAATTATGTTAAAAACCTCGTTTTGCAAACTAGTCTGCCTGATCGGAACCAAACCACAGCAGTATGATTCTCTGGACTCTCCTGATCAATAGTTATCAAAAACATGTTGACCTTTACACTTTGGGTAGCTATAACAGGATCATTTAGAGAATAGGTGTGGTAAAACATGCTCAAAAGCCTATTAATCCTGAACGAAAACTCAAAACTTCACAAAAATAGGTGGTGTGTGTGTGTGTGTGTGTGTGTGTGTGTGTGTGTGTGTGTGTGTGTGTGTGTGTGTGTGTGTGTGTGTCTGTCTGTCTGTTTGTCATTCGAGCAAACAGCACTTCCAACATGCTACACATGCTAGCAGTGATTAGCTAAGTGTTAAATCAGGCAAAGAACATAGTAAGAACTCTATAAACATTATAGTAACCATCTGTGACAGCTAGCAACACCATAACAACCATCAAGAACAACCTAGCAACCACCTAGCAACATGTTTATCATGTTAGCAAAGTAAAATAGTAATTTCGTCATACAATTTATTAATATTGTTCTATAATTCATATTTAGACTTTATAAAGTCACTACTATAATATTTATAATCATATTTTGTCAGTTAATCATTTCATTTCACCTGATATCTCTCAAATTCATTCAGTGCTTAAAAACCTTTCATGCAAAAGGTGTCAAATGCTTAAAAACCTTAAATGGCTTGAACCCCGCTAAATGCTGCTCGCAGCTTTAATTATTAGGGGTTCAAGCACGAAGTGCTGAACACCTATTGTATTTGTGCTGATTTTTATTAGGGGTTCAAGCATGAAATGCTGAAACCCTATTGTAATTGTACTGATTTTTATTATTATTATTATTCTGCCGTAAAACTCATCGTGCAGACCAAACCGTAAGGGCTAGAGACTTGAAACTTGGCCAATAGGTAGTACAAAAATCGAGGAGAGGTTATCAAATTATGAGCCAGATTGGCCAATAGGTGGCGCTACAGCAACCAAAAACGCGAAATGGCTCATAACTCTCAAATCGTTCGTCCTAAGGGTCAAGTGTCTTATATCATTGGAAAGCTGAGACCTTGGCGAACAAAACGTATATCTCCGATTTCATTTCCGGTATGCAAATTTTTCCGCCATTTTGAATTTTGTCAAAAACCTACTTTTGCGAACTAGTCCCTGGTTTTTTGACATATCGGAACCAAACCAGTGCGAAAATGTTCTCTCTAGTCTGAATATCAATAATTATCAAAAAAAAGTTGAAATTTTGACTCATGGACGAAAAGGGGCGTGGAAATGTACATTTAAGGCGGAGCCTATTTTACTAAAGAGGCTATAACTCAAAAAGGAAATGAGATATCTTCACCAAACTTGGTATGCATGTGTATGGGCTCATTCTGAGGTCAGGATAAAAAAAGTGTAAAGATTGACCACTTGGTGGCGCTATAATGTGGAAAAAACATGAAATTAGCTATAACCACGCGACCGCTAGTCCGATTGACCTGAAAATTGGTATGCCGTGTCTTGGCCCAATCTACCATGTATGTGTATGAGGACATTGGTGTATCTAAAAAAACATGGCCGTCATAGACCAATGAATTTTGAGCACCTATTAGACAAGGTTAATGGAGGTTGATCAGAACGAAACTCAGTGGGCATGTTTGACTCATGGTCTTAGAGGTTTGTAAGAATTTTGAAAGAAATCGGCCACTTGTTGGCGCTAACGAGTTTTATGGCTCTGAAATCACGTGGTGTTGCACATATCCATGAAATATGCATATCATATGATAGATCTCCTCATGTTGAACAACTTTGCCTCTGGAACCATTGCTGTCAATCAAATCATTAATTAAATTTTCGTAATTATGTTAAAAACCTACTTTTGCGAACTAGTCCCTGGTTTTTTACCCAATTGGAACCAAACCAGTCTAGGACAATTCTATAGACTCTCTAGGTCAATAATTATTGAAAAAAAGTTGAACTTTTGCATTTGGATGGCTATAACAGGGCCATTTAGAAAAGAGGCATGGCAAAATACACTCAAAAGCCTATAAATCCTAAGGGAAAACTCAAAACTTCACGGAAATTATTGTGTATATGTGGCATAACATGTTGAAGACACATGCAAAGTTGTATGGAGATCGGAGTATAGGGGGCGCTATAAGAGTTAAAAAGCTTTGAAAACCATGTATTCCTATGGTGAATTGCCTGTATTGGCTGTAAATGGTATTTTCCATCTCTGTAATCAGGTGGGGTTAAAACAGCCACATAATATGCATATATTATGATAGATCTTCTCATAGTGAACAACTTTGCCTCTATAACCAATACTGTCAATCAAATCTTTATTTAAATATTCACAATTATGTTAAAAACCTCGTTTTGCAAACTAGTCCTTGGTTTTTCTTGCCTGATCGGAACCAAACCACAGCAGTATGATTCTCTGGACTCTCCTGATCAATAGTTATCAAAAACATGTTGACTTTTACACTTTGGGGAGCTATAACAGGATCATTTAGAGAATAGGTGTGGTAAAACATGCTCAAAAGCCTATTAATCCTGAACGAAAACTCAAAACTTCACAAAAATAGGTGGTGTGTGTGTGTGTGTGTGTCTGTCTGTCTGTTTGTCATGCTAGCAAACAGCACTTCCAACATGCTACACATGCTAGCAGTGATTAGCTAAGTGTTAAATCAGGCAAATAACATAGTAAGAACTCTATAAACATTATAGTAACCATCTGTGACAGCTAACAACTGCCTAGCAACACCATAACAACCATCAAGAACAACCTAGCAACCACCTAGCAACATGTTTATCATGTTAGCTAAGTAAAATAGTAATTTTGTCATACAATTGATTAATATTGTTCTATAATTCATATTTAGACTTTATAAAGTCACTACTATAATATTTATAATCATATTTTGTCAGTTAATCATTTCATTTCACCTGATATCTCTCAAATTCATTCAGTGCTTAAAAACCTTTCATGCAAAAGGTGTCAAATGCTTAAAGACCTTAAATGGCTTGAACCCCGCTAAATGCTGCTCGCAGCTTTAATTATTATTATTATTATTATTCTGCCGTAAAACTCATCGTGCAGACCAAACCGTAAATGCTAGAGACTTCAAACTTTGTCAATAGGTAGTCCAAAAATCGAGGAGAGGTTATCAAATTATGAGCCAGATTGGCCAATAGGTGGCGCTACAGCAACCAAAAACGCGAAATGGCTCATAACTCCTAAACCTTTCATCCTAAGGGTCAAGTGTCTTATATCATTGGAAAGCTGAGACCTTGGCGAACAAAACGTATATCTCCGATTTCATTTCCGGTATGCAAATTTTTCCGCCATTTTGAATTTTGTCAAAAACCTACTTTTGCGAACTAGTCCCTGGTTTTTTGACATATCAGAACCAAACCAGTGCCAAAATGTTCTCTCTAGACTGAGTATCAATAATTATCAAAAAAAAGTTGAAATTTTGACTCATGAACGAAAAGGGGCGTGGAAATGTACATTTAAGGCGGAGCCTATTTTACTAAAGAGGCTATAACTCCAGCAAGAAATTAGATATCTTCACCAAACTTGGTACACATGTTTATGGGCTCAGTTTTTGGTCACGATAAAAAAATCGCGACGATTGGCCACTTGGTGGCGCTATAACATGGAAAAAACACAAAAAAGGCTATAACCACGCGACCGCTAGTCTGATTGACTTGAAAATTGGTAAGCAGTGTCTTGGCCCAAGGTACCATGTCTGTCTATGAGAACATTGGCGTATCTAAAAAAACATGGCCGCCATCGGCCAATGAAATTTGAGCACCTATTAGACAGGGTTAACGGAGGTCGACCAGAACGAAACTCAGTAGGCATGTTTGACTCATGGTCCTAGAGGTCTGTAAGAATTTTGAAAGAAATCGGCCACTAGTTGGCGCTAACGAGTTTTATGGCTCTGCAATCACGTGGTGTTGCACACATCGGCAAAATATGCATATCATATGATAGATCTCCTCATGTTGAACAACTTTGCCTCTAGAACCATTTCGGTCAATCAAATTGTTAAATAAATATTTGCAATAATGTTAAAAACCTACTTTTGCGAACTAGTCCCTGGTTTTTTGCGCAATCAGAACCAAACCAGTCTAGGACAATTCTCTGGACTCTCTAGATCAATAATTATCAAAAAAAAGTTGATTTCTTGCATTTGGATGGCTATAACAGAGCCATTTAGAAAAGAGGCGTGGCAAAATACACTCAAAAGCCTATAAATCCTAAGAGGAAACTCAAAACTTCACGAAAATTGTTGGGTATATGTGGCATAACATGTTGAAGACACATGCAATGTTTTATGGAGATCGGAGTATAGGGGGCGCTATAAGTGTTAAAAAGCTTTGAAAACCATGTATTCCCTAAGGTGAATTGCCTGTAAATGGTATTTTCCATCTCTGTAATCAGGTGGGGTTAAAACAGCCACATAATATGCATATATTATGATAGATCTTCTCATACTGAACAACTTTGCCTCTAAACTAGTCCTAGGTTTTTTGCCTGATCGGAACCAAACCACAGCAGTATGATTCTCTGCACTCTCCTGATCAATTCATATTTAGACTTTATAAAGTCACTATTATAATATTTAAAATCACATTTTGTCAGTTTATCACTTCATTTCACCTGATTTCTCTCAAATTCATTCAGTGCTTAAAAACCTTTCATGCAAAAGGCGTCAAATGCTTAAAGACCTTAAATGGCTTGAACCCCGCTAAATGCTGCTCGCAGCTTTAATTATTATTATTATTATTATTATTCTGCCGTAAAACTCATCGTGCAGACCAAACCGTAAAGGCTAGAGACTTGAAACTTGGCCAATAGGTAGTCCAAAAATCGAGGAAAGGTTATCAAATTATGAGCCAGATTGGCCAATAGGTGGCGCTATAGCAATCAATTGCGCAAAATGGCTCATAACTCCTAAACCGTTTGGTCCACACTCAAGTGTCTTATATCATTGGAAAGCTGAGACCATGACGAACAAAACGTATATCTCCGATTTCATTTCCGTCATGAAAATTTTTCCGCCATTTTGAATTTTGTCAAAAACCTACTTTTGCGAACTAGTCCCTGGTTTTTTGACATATCGGAACCAAACCAGTGCCAAAATGTTCTGTCTAGTCTGAATATCAATAATTATCAAAAAAAAGTTGAAATTTTGACTCATGGACGAAAAGGGGCGTGGAAATGTACATTTAAGGCGGAGCCTTTTTTACTAAAGAGGCTATAACTCAAGAAGGAAATGAGATATCTTCACCAAACTTGGTACACATGTGTATGGGCTCATTCTGAGGTCAGGATAAAAAAAATGTGAAGATTGACCACTTGATGGCGCTATAATGTGGAAAAAACATGAAAATAGCTATAACCACGCGACCGCTAGTCCGATTGACCTGAAAATTGGTATGCAGTGTCTTGGCCCAAGGTTCCATGTATGTGTATGAGGACATTGGTGTATCTCAAAAAACATGGCCGCCATAGACCAATGAATTTTGAGCACCTACTAGACAAGGTTAATGGAGGCTGATCGGAACGAAACTCAGTGGGCATGTTTGACTCATGGTCTTAGAGGTTTGTAAGAATTTTGAAAGAAATCGGCCACTAGTTGGCGCTAACAAGTTTTATGGCTCTGAAATCACGTGGTGTTGCACATATCCATGAAATATTCATATCATATGATAGATCTCCTCATGATGAACAACTTTGCCTCTGGAACCATTGCTGTCAATCAAATCATTAATTAAATTTTCATAATTATGTTAAAAACCTACTTTTGCGAACTAGTCCCTGGTTTTTTACCCAATTGGAACCAAACCAGTCTAGGACAATTCTATAGACTCTCTAGGTCAATAATTATCAAAAAAAAGTTGAACTTTTGCATTTGGATGGCTATAACAGGGCCATTTAGAAAAGAGGCGTGGCAAAATACACTCAAAAGCCTATAAATCCTAAAGGGAAACTCAAAACTTCACGAAAATTATTGGGTATATGTGGCATAACATGTTGAAGACACATGCAAAGTTTTATGGAGATCGGAGTATAGGGGGCGCTATAAGTGTTAAAAAGCTTGGGAAACCATGTATTCCCTTTGGTGAATTGCCTGTATTGGCTGTAAATGGTTTTCCATCTTGTTAATCAGGTGGCGTTAAAACAGCCACATATTATGCATATATTATGATAGATCTTCTCATACTGAACAACTTTGCCTCTATAACCAATACTGTCAATCAAATCTTTATTTAAATATTCACAATTATGTTAAAAACCTCGTTTTGCAAACTAGTCCTTGGTTTTTTTGCCTGATCGGAACCAAACCACAGCAGTATGATTCTCTGGACTCTCCGGATCAATAGTTATCAAAAACATGTTGAACTTTACACTTTGGGTAGCTATAACAGGATCATTTGGAGAATAGGTGTGGTAAAACATGCTCAAAAGCCTATTAATCCTGAACGAAAACTCAAAACTTCACAAAAATAGGTGGTGTGTGTGTGTGTGTGTGTGTGTCTGTCTGTCTGTCTGTCTGTCTGTCATGCTAGCAAACAGCACTTCCAACATGCTACACATGCTAGCAGTGATTAGCTAAGTGTTAAATCAGGCAAAGAACATAGTAAGAACTCTATAAACATTATAGTAACCATCTGTGACAACTAACAACTGCCTAGCAACACCATAACAACCATCAAGAACAACCTAGCAACCACCTAGCAACATGTTTGTCATGTTAGCAAAGTAAAATAGTAATTTTGTCATACTATTGATTAATATTGTTCTATAATTCATATTTAGACTTTATAAAGTCACTACTATAATATTTAAAATCACATTTTGTCAGTTTTTCACTTCATTTCACCTGATATCTCTCAAATTCATTCAGTGCTTAAAAACCTTTCATGCAAAAGGCGTCAAATGCTTAAAGACCTTAAATTGCTTGAACCCCGCTAAATGCTGCTCGCAGCTTTAATTATTAGGGGTTCAAGCACGAAGTGCTGAACACCTATTGTATTTGTGCTGATTTTTATTATTATTATTATTATTATTATTATTATTATTATTATTCTGCCGTAAAACTCATCGTGCAGACCAAACCGTAAAGGCTAGAGACTTCAAACTTTGTCAATAGGTAGTCCAAAAATCGAGGAGAGGTTATCAAATTATGAGCCAGATTGGCCAATAGGTGGCGCTATAGCGATCAATTGCGCAAAAGGGCTCATAACTCCTAAACCGTTTGGTCCACACTCAAGTGTCTTATATCATTGGAAAGGGGAGACCTTGGCGAACAAAACGTATATCTCCGATTTCATTTCCGTCATGAAAATTTTTCCGCCATTTTGAATTTTGTCAAAAACCTACTTTTGCGAACTAGTCCCTGGTTTTTTGACATATCGGAACCAAACTAGTGCCAAAATGTTCGGTCTAGTCTGAATATCAATAATTATCAAAAAAAAGTTGAAATTTTGACTCATGAACGAATAGGGGCGTGGAAATGTACATTTAAGGCGGAGCCTATTTTACTAAAGAGGCTATAACTCCAGCAAGAAATGAGATATATTCACCAAACTTGGTACACATGTTTATGGGCTCAGTCTTTGGTCGCGATAAAAAAATCGCGACGATTGGCCACTTGGTGGCGCTATAACATGGAAAAAACACAAAAAGGGCTATAACCACGCGACCGCTAGTCCGATTGACTTGAAAATTGGTAAGCAGTGTCTTGGCCCAAGGTACCATGTCTGTCTATGAGAACATTGGCGTATCTCAAAAAACATGGCTGCCATCGGCCAATGAAATTTGAGCACCTATTAGACAGGGTTAACGGAGGTCGATCGGAACAAAACTCAGTGGGCATGTTTGACTCATGGTCCTAGAGGTCTGTAAGAATTTTGAAAGAAATCGGCCACTAGTTGGCGCTAACGAGTTTTATGGCTCTGCAATCACGTGGTGTTGCACACATCGGCAAAATATGCATATCATATGATAGATCTCCTCATGCTGAACAACTTTGCCTCTAGAACCATTTTTGGCTATTAATTTGTTAAATAAATATTTGCAATAATGTTAAAAACCTACTTTTGCGAACTAGTCCCTGGTTTTTTGCCCAATCAGAACCAAACCAGTCTAGGACAATTCTCTGGACTCTCTAGATCAATAATTATCAAAAAAAAGTTGATTTCTTGCATTTGGATGGCTATAACAGAGCCATTTAGAAAAGAGGTGTGGCAAAATACACTCAAAAGCCTATAAATCCTAAGGGGAAACTCAAAACTTCACGAAAATTGTTGGGTATATGTGGCATAACAATGTGAAGAAGGATGCAACATTTCATGGAGATCGGAGTATAGGTGGCGCTATAAGTGTTAAAAAGCTTTGAAAACCATGTATTCCCTATGGTGAATTGCCTGTATTGGCTGTAAATGGTATTTTCCATCGATTATTTCAGCATGCTAATTGTGTTACCAGTATGTTAAAAACATGCTAATCGTGTTAGCATTTTGCTAAAAACATGTCAGCAGTGTAGGGTAGCAACAGGGCCACAAGTTTTGCCATTGCAAGCACAACTCAAATTCAGTCTTTATAAAGTCACTATTTTAACATTTGCAATCGAATTTTGTCAATGTATCACTTCATTTCACCTGAGCTCCCAGATTTAATTAGGGGTTCAAGCACGAAGTGCTGAACACCTATTGTATTTGTACTGATTTTTAGGGGTTCAAGCACGAAGTGCTGAAACCCTATTGTAATTGTACTGATTTTTATTATTATTATTATTCTGCCGTAAAACTCATCGTGCAGACCAAACCGTAAATGCTAGAGACTTCAAACTTTGTCAATAGGTAGTCCAAAAATCGAGGAGAGGTTATCAAATTATGAGCCAGATTGGCCCATAGGTGGCGCTATAGCGATCAATTGCGCAAAACTGCTCATAACTCCTAGACCCTTGCTTCTAAGGGTCAAGTGTCTTATATCATTGGAAAGCTGAGACCATGACGAACAAAACGTATATCTCCGATTTCATTTCCGGTATGCAAATTTTTCCGCCATTTTGAATTTTGTCAAAAAACTACTTTTGCGAACTAGTCCCTGGTTTTTTGACATATCGGAACCAAACCAGTGCCAAAATGTTCTCTCTAGTCTGAATATCAATAATTATCAAAAAAAAGTAGAAATTTTGACTCATGAACGAAAAGGGGCGTGGAAATGTACATTTAAGGCGGAGCCTATTTTATTAAAGAGGCTATAACTCAAGCAAGAAATGAGATATCTTCACCAAACTTGGTACACATGTTTATGGGCTCAGTCTTTGGTCACAATAAAAAAATCGCGACGATTGGCCACTTGGTGGCGCTATAACATGGAAAAAAAACAAAAAGGGCTATAACCACGCGACCGCTAGTCCGATTGACTTGAAAATTGGTAAACAGTGTCTTGGCCCAAGGTACCATGTATGTCTATGAGAACATTGGCGTATCTCAAAAAACATGGCCGCCATCGGCCAATGAAATTTGAGCACCTATTAGACAGGGTTAACGGAGGTCCATCGGAACGAAACTCAGTGGGCATGTTTAACTCATGGTCCTAGAGGTCTGTAAGAATTTTGAAAGAAATCGGCCACTAGTTGGCGCTAATGAGTTTTATGGCTCTGCAATCACGTGGTGTTGCACACATCGGCAAAATATGCATATCATATGATAGATCTCCTCATGTTGAACAACTTTGCCTCTAGAACCATTGCTGTCAATAAAATCGTTAAATAAATATTTTCAATTATGTTAAAAACCTACTTTTGCGAACTAGTCCCTGGTTTTTTGCCCAATCAGAACCAAACCAGTCTAGGACAATTCTCTGGACTCTCTAGATCAATAATTATCAAAAAAAGTTGATTTTTTTGCATTTGGATGGCTATAACAGGGCCATTTAGAAAAGAGGCGTGGCAAAATACACTCAAAAGCCTATAAATCCTAAGAGGAAACTCAAAACTTCACGAAAATTGTTGGGTATATGTGGCATAACATGTTGAAGACACATGCAAAGTTTTATGGAGATCGGAGTATAGGGGGCGCTATAAGTGTTAAAAAGCTTGGGAAACCATGTATTCCCTATGGTGAATTGCCTGTATTGGCTGTAAATGGTTTTCCATCTTGTTAATCAGGTGGCGTTAAAACAGCCACATAATATGCATATATTATGATAGATCTTCTCATACTGAACAACTTTGCCTCTATAACCAATACTGTCAATCAAATCTTTATTTAAATATTCACAATTATGTTAAAAAACTCGTTTTGCAAACTAGTCCTTGGTTTTTTTGCCTGATCGGAACCAAACCACAGCAGTATGATTCTCTGGACTCTCCTGATCAATAGTTATCAAAAACATGTTGAACTTTACACTTTGGGTAGCTATAACAGGATCATTTGGAGAATAGATGTGGTAAAATATGCTCAAAAGCATATTAATACTGAAAGAAAACTCAAAACTTCACAAAAATAGGTGGGGTGTGTGTGTGTGTGTGTGTGTGTGTGTGTGTGTGTGTGTGTGTGTGTGTGTGTGTGTGTGTGTGTCTCTCTGTCTGTCTCTCTGTCTGTCTGTCTGTCATGCTAGCAAACAGCACCTCCAACATGCTACACATGCTAGCAGTGATTAGCTAAGTGTTAATCAGGCAAAGAACATAGTAAGAACTCTATAAACATTATAGTGACCATCTGTGACAGCTAACAACTGCCTAGCAACAGCATAACAACCATCAAGAACAACCTAGCAACCACCTAGCAACATGTTTATCATGTTAGCAAAGTAAAATAGTAATTTTGTCATACTATTGATTAATATTGTTCTATAATTCATATTTAGACTTTATAAAGTCACTACTATAATATTTAAAATCACATTTTGTCATTTTATCACTTCATTTCACTCGATATCTCTCAAATTCATTCAGTGCTTAAAAACCTTCCATGCAAAAGGTGTCAAATGCTTAAAAACCTTAAATGGCTTGAACCCCGCTAAATGCTGCTCGCAGCTTTAATTATTATTATTATTCTGCCGTAAAACTCATCGTGCAGACCAAACCGTAAGGGCTAGAGACTTGAAACTTTGTCAATAGGTAGTCCAAAAATCGAGGAAAGGTTATCAAATTATGAGCCAGATTGGCCAATAGGTGGCGCTATAGCAATCAATTGCGCAAAAGGGCTCATAACTCCTAAACCGTTTGGTCCACACTCAAGTGTCTTATATCATTGGAAAGCTGAGACCTTGGCGAACAAAACGTATATCTCCGATTTCATTTCCGTCATGAAAATTTTTCCGCCATTTTGAATTTTGTCAAAAACCTACTTTTGCGAACTAGTCCCTGGTTTTTTGACATATCGGAACCAAACCAGTGCCAAAATGTTCTCTCTAGTCTGAATATCAATAATTATCAAAAAAAAGTTGAAATTTTGACTCATGGACGAAAAGGGGCGTGGAAATGTACATTTAAGGCGGAGCCTATTTTACTAAAGAGGCTATAACTCAAGAAGGAAATGAGATATCTTCACCAAACTTGGTACGCATGAGTATGGGCTCATTCTGAGGTCAGGATAAAAAAAATGTGAAGATTGACCACTTGGTGGCGCTATAATGTGGAAAAAACATGAAATTAGCTATAAACACGCGACCGCTAGTCCGATTGACCTGAAAATTGGTATGCCGTGTCTTGGCCCAAGCTACCATGTATGTGTATGAGGACATTGGTGTATCTCAAAAAACATGGCGGCCATAGACCAATGGATTTTGAGCACCTATTAGACAAGGTTAATAGAGGTTGATCGGAACGAAACTCAGTGGGCATGTTTGACTCATGGTCCTAGAGGTCTGTAAGAATTTTGAAAGAAATCGGCCACTAGTTGGCGCTAACGAGTTTTATGGCTCTGAAATCACGTGGTGTTGCACATATCCATGAAATATGCATATCATATGATAGATCTCCTCATGATGAACAACTTTGCCTCTGGAACCATTGCTGTCAATCAAATCATTAATAACATTTTTGTAATTATGTTAAAAACCTACTTTTGCGAACTAGTCCCTGGTTTTTTACCCAATTGGAACCAAACCAGTCTAGGACAATTCTATAGACTCTCTAGGTCAATAATTATTGAAAAAAAGTTGAATTTTTGCATTTGGATGGCTATAACATGGCCATTTAGAAAAGAGGCGTGGCAAAATACACTCAAAAGCCTATAAATCCTAAGGGGAAACTCAAAACTTCACGAAAATTATTGGGTATATGTGGCATAACATGTTGAAGACACATGCAAAGTTTTATGGAGATCGGAGTATAGGGGGCGCTATAAGTGTTAAAAAGCTTGGAAAACCATGTATTCCCTATGGTGAATTGCCTGTATTGGCTGTAAATGGTTTTCCATCTCGTTAATATGGTGGCGTTAAAACAGCCACATAATATGCATATATTATGATAGATCTTCTCATACTGAACAACTTTGCCTCTATAACCAATACTGTCAATCAAATCTTTATTTAAATATTCACAATTATGTTAAAAACCTCGTTTTGCAAACTAGTCCTAGGTTTTTTGCCTGATCGGAACCAAACCACTGCAGTATGATTCTCTGGACTGTCCTGATCAATAGTTATCAAAAACATGTTGACTTTTACACTTTGGGTAGCTATAACAGGATCATTTAGAGAATAGGTGTGGTAAAACATGCTCAAAAGCATATTAATCCTGAACGAAAACTCAAAACTTCACAAAAATAGGTGGTGTGTGTGTGTGTGTGTGTGTGTGTCTGTCTGTCTGTCGGTTTGTCATGCTAGCAAACAGCACTTCCAACATGCTACACATGCTAGCAGTGATTAGCTAAGTGTTAAATCAGGCAAAGAACATAGTAAGAACTCTATAAACATTATAGTAGCCATCTGTGACAGCTAACAACTGCCTAACAACACCATAACAACCATCAAGAACCACCTAGCAACATGTTTATCATGTTAGCAAAGTAAAATAGTAATTTTGTCATACAATTTATTAATATTGTTCTATAATTCATATTTAGACTTTATAAAGTCACTACTATAATATTTATAATCATATTTTGTCAGTTCATCACTTCATTTCACCTGATATCTCTCAAATTCATTCAGTGCTTAAAAACCTTTCATGCAAAAGGCGTCAAATGCTTAAAGACCTTAAATGGCTTGAACCCCGCTAAATGCTGCTCGCAGCTTTAATTATTATTATTATTATTATTATTATTATTATTCTGCCGTAAAACTCATCGTGCAGACCAAACCGTAAGGGCTAGAGACTTGAAACTTGGCCAATAGGTAGTCCAAAAATCGAGGAAAGGTTATCAAATTATGAGCCAGATTGGCCAATAGGTGGCGCTATAGCGATCAATTGCGCAAAAGGGCTCATAACTCCTAAACCGTTTGGTCCACACTCAAGTGTCTTATATCATTGGAAAGCTGAGACCTTGGCGAACAAAACGTATATCTCCGATTTCATTTCCGTCATGAAAATTTTTCCGCCATTTTGAATTTTGTCAAAAACCTACTTTTGCAAACTAGTCCCTGGTTTTTTGACATATCGGAACCAAACCAGTGCCAAAATGTTCTGTCTAGTCTGAATATCAATAATTATCAAAAAAAAGTTGAAATTTTGACTCATGGACGAAAAGGGGCGTGGAAATGTACATTTAAGGCGGAGCCTTTTTTACTAAAGAGGCTATAACTCAAGAAGGAAATGAGATATCTTCACCAAACTTGGTACACATGTGTATGGGCTCATTCTGAGGTCAGGATAAAAAAAATGTGAAGATTGACCACTTGATGGCGCTATAATGTGGAAAAAACATGAAAATAGCTATAACCACGCGACCGCTAGTCCGATTGACCTGAAAATTGGTATGCAGTGTCTTGGCCCAAGGTTCCATGTATGTGTATGAGGACATTGGTGTATCTCAAAAAACATGGCCGCCATAGACCAATGAATTTTGAGCACCTACTAGACAAGGTTAATGGAGGCTGATCGGAACGAAACTCAGTGGGCATGTTTGACTCATGGTCTTAGAGGTTTTTAAGAATTTTGAAAGAAATCGGCCACTAGTTGGCGCTAACAAGTTTTATGGCTCTGAAATCACGTGGTGTTGCACATATCCATGAAATATGCATATCATATGATAGATCTCCTCATGATGAACAACTTTGCCTCTGGAACCATTGCTGTCAATCAAATAATTAATTAAATTTTCGTAATTATGTTAAAAACCTACTTTTGCGAACTAGTCCCTGGTTTTTTACCCAATTGGAACCAAACCAGTCTAGGACAATTCTATAGACTCTCTAGGTCAATAATTATCAAAAAAAGTTGAACTTTTGCATTTGGATGGCTATAACAGGGCCATTTAGAAAAGAGGCGTGGCAAAATACACTCAAAAGCCTATAAATCCTAAAGGGAAACTCAAAACTTCACGAAAATTATTGGGTATATGTGGCATAACATGTTGAAGACACATGCAAAGTTTTATGGAGATCGGAGTATAGGGGGCGCTATAAGTGTTAAAAAGCTTGGGAAACCATGTATTCCCTTTGGTGAATTGCCTGTATTGGCTGTAAATGGTTTTCCATCTTGTTAATCAGGTGGCGTTAAAACAGCCACATATTATGCATATATTATGATAGATCTTCTCATACTGAACAACTTTGCCTCTATAACCAATACTGTCAATCAAATCTTTATTTAAATATTCACAATTATGTTTAAAACCTCGTTTTGCAAACTAGTCCTAGGTTTTTTGCCTGGTCGGAACCAAACCACAGCAGTATGATTCTCTGCACTCTCCTGATCAATTCATATTTAGACTTTATAAAGTCACTATTATAATATTTAAAATCACATTTTGTCAGTTTATCACTTCATTTCACCTGATATCTCTCAAATTCATTCAGTGCTTAAAACCCTTTCATGCAAAAGGTGTCAAATGCTTAAAGACCTTAGATGGCTTGAACCCCGCTAAATGCTGCTCGCAGCTTTAATTATTAGGGGTTCAAGCACGAAGTGCTGAAACCCTATTGTAATTGTACTGATTTTTATTAGGGGTTCAAGCACGAAGTGCTGAAACCCTATTGTAATTGTATTGATTTTTATTATTATTATTATTATTATTATTATTATTATTATTATTATTATTCTTCTGCCGTAAAAGCGATCGTACAGACCAAACCGTAAATGCTAGAGACTTCAAACTTTGTCAACAGGTAGTCCAAAAATCGAGGAGAGGTTATCAAATTATGAGCCAGATTGGCCCATAGGTGGCGCTATAGCAACCAAAAGCGCGAAAGGGCTCATAACTCCTAAACCGTTTGGTCCACACTCAAGTGTCTTATATCATTGGAAAGCTGAGACCATGACGAACAAAACGTATATCTCCGATTTCATTTCCGTCATGAAAATTTTTCCGCCATTTTGAATTTTGTCGAAAATCTACTTTTGCGAACTAGTCCCTGGTTTTTTGACCAATCGGAACCAAACCAGTGCAGAAATGTTCTCTGGAGACTGAATATAAATATTCATTGAAAAAAAGTTGAAATTTCGATTCATGTTTGCTAAAGGGCGTCAAAATGGACGTTCAGGGCGGAGCCTATTTTACTAATAAGGCTATAACTCAAGAAGGAAATGAGATATCTTTACCAAACTTGGTACATATATTTATGAGCTCATTCCTTGGTCACGTTAAAAAGATCGCGACGATTGGCCACATGGTGGCGCTATAACATGAAAAAAACATAAAAAGGGGTATAACCACCTGACCGTTAGTCTTATTGACTTGAAAATGGGAAAGCAGTGTCTTGGTCCAAGGCCCCATGTATGTCTATGAGAACATTGGCTTATCTCAAAAAACATGGCCGCTATCGGCCAATGAAGTTTGAGCACCTATAAGACAAGGTTAACGGAGGCTGATCGGAACAAAACTTGATGGGCATGTTTGACTCATGGCCCTAGAGGTCTGTAAGAATTTTGAAAGAAATCGGCCACTAGTTGGCGCTAAAGATTTGTATGGCTCTGTAATCACGTGGTGTGGCACCCATCCACAAAATATGCATATCATGTGATAGATCTCCTCATACTGAACAACTTTGCCTCTAGAACCATTGCTGTCAGTCAAATCATTAATTCAATATTTGCAATTATGTTAAATACCTACTTTTGCGAACTAGTCCCTGGTTTTTTGCCCAATCGGAACCAAACCAGTGCCAAAATGTTCTCTGTAGTCTGAGTATCAATATTCATTGAGAAAAACTTGAAATTTCGATTTACGGTTGCTAAGGGGTGGAAAAAGAATGTTGTGGGCGGAGCCTATTTTACTAAAAAGGCTATAACTCAAGAAGGAAATGAGATATCTTCACCAAACTTGGTACACATGTGTATGGGCTCATTTTTTGGTCTCGATAAAAAAATCGCGACGTTTGACCAGGTGGTGGCGCTATAATGTGAAAAAAACAACGACGGCTAGTCCGATTGACCTGAAAATTGGTATGCAGTGTCTTGGCCCAAGTTACTATATAAGTCTATGAGGACATTGGTGTATCTCAAAAAACATGGCCGCCATCAGCCAATGAATTTTGAGCACCTATTAGATGGGGTTAACGGAGGTCGATCGGAACGAAACTCAGTGGACATGTTTGACTCATGGTCCTAGAGGTCTGTAAGAATTTTGAAAGAAATCAGCCACTAGTTGGCGCTAACCCAAAAGGGAAGCTCAAAAATTCACGAAAATTGTTGGGCATATGTGGCATGACATGCTGATGAAGCATGCAAAGTTTTAAAGAGATCGGACTATAGGTGGCGCTATAACTGTTAAAAAGCTTTAAAAACCATGCATTTCCTATGGTAAATTGCCTATATTGGCTGTAAATTGACTTTTTCATCTATTATTTCAGTGTTTAATATCTTGCTAAATAAAACGTAATGTCTTTAATGCCTCAGTGCTTAAACGCCCTTAAATGCTTGAACCCCGCTCAAATGCTGCTTGCAGCTTTAATTATTATTATTATTCTGCCGTAAAACTCATCGTGCAGACCAAACCGTAAATGCTAGAGACTTCAAACTTTGTCAATAGGTAGTCCAAAAATCGAGGAGAGGTTATCAAATTATGAGCCAGATTGGCCAATAGGTGGCGCTACAGCAACCAAAAACGCGAAATGGCTCATAACTCCTAAACCGTTCATCCTAAGGGTCAAGTGTCTTATATCATTGGAAAGCTGAGACCATGACGAACAAAACGTATATCTCCGATTTCATTTCCGGTATGCAAATTTTTCCGCCATTTTGAATTTTGTCAAAAACCTACTTTTGCGAACTAGTCCCTGGTTTTTTGACATATCAGAACCAAACCAGTGCCAAAATGTTCTCTCTAGGCTGAATATCAATAATTATCAAAAAAAAGTTGAAATTTTGACTCATGAACGAAAAGGGGCGTGGAAATGTACATTTAAGGCGGAGCCTATTTTACTAAAGAGGCTATAACTACAGCAAGAAATGAGATATCTTCACCAAACTTGGTACACATGTGTATGGGCTCAGTCTTTGGTCACGATAAAAAAATCGCGACGATTGGACACTTGGTGGCGCTATAACATGGAAAAAACACAAAAAGGGCTATAACCACGCGAACGCTAGTCCGATTGACTGGAAAATTGGTATGCAATGTCTTGGCCCAAGTTACCATGTCTGTCTATAAGAACATTGGCGTATCTAAAAAAACATGGCCGCCATCAGCCAATGAAATTTGAGCACCTATTAGACAGGGTTAACGGAGGTCGATCGGAACAAAACTCAGTGGGCATGTTTAACTCATGGTCCTAGAGGTCTGTAAGAATTTTGAAAGAAATCGGCCACTAGCTGGCGCTAACGAGTTTTATGGCTCTGCAATCACGTGGCGTTGCACACATTGGCAAAATATGCATATCATATGATAGATCTCCTCATGCTGAACAACTTTGCCTCCAGATTCATTGCTGTCAATCAAATCATTAAATAAATATTTGCAATTATGTTAAAAACCTACTTTTGCGAACTAGTCCCTGGTTTTTTGCCCAATCAGAACCAAACCAGTCTAGGACAATTCTCTGGACTCTCTAGATCAATAATTATCAAAAAAAAGGGATTTTTGGCATTTGGATGGCTATAACAGGGCCATTTAGAAAAGAGGCGTGGCAAAATACACTCAAAAGCCTATAAATCCTAAGGGAAAACTCAAAACTTCACGGAAATTGTTGGGTATATGTGGCATAACATGTTGAAGACACATGCAAAGTTTTATGGAGATCGGAGTATAGGGGGCGCTATAAGTGTTAAAAAGCTTTGAAAACCATGTATTCCCTATGGTGAATTGCCTGTAAATGGTATTTTCCATCTCTGTAATCAGGTGGGGTTAAAACAGCCACATAATATGCATATATTATGATAGATCTTCTCATACTGAACAACTTTGCCTCTAAACTAGTCCTAGGTTTTTTGCCTGATCGGAACCAAACCACAGCAGTATGATTCTCTGCACTCTCCTGATCAATTCATATTTAGACTTTATAAAGTCACTATTATAAAATTTAAAATCACATTTTGTCAGTTTATCACTTCATTTCACCTGATATCTCTCAAATTCATTCAGTGCTTAAAAGCCTTTCATGCAAAAGGTGTCAAATGCTTAAAGACCTTAAATGGCTTGAACCCCGCTAAATGCTGCTCGCAGCTTTAATTATTATTAGGGGTTCAAGCACGAAGTGCTGAACACCTATTGTATTTGTACTGATTTTTATTATTATTATTATTATTCAGCCGAAAAACGCATCGTGCAGACCAAACCGTAAGAGCTGGAAACTTGAAACTTTGTCAATAGGTAGTACAAAAATCGAGGAAAGGTTATCAAATTATGAGCCAGATTGGCCCATAGGTGGCGCTATAGCAATCAATTGCGCAAAATGGCTCATAACTCCTAAACCGTTTGGTCCACACTCAAGTGTCTTATATCATTGGAAAGCTGAGACCTTGGCGAACAAAACGTATATCTCCGATTTCATTTCCGTCATTAAAAATTTTCCGCCATTTTGAATTTTGTTGAAAACCTACTTTTACGAACTAGTCCCTGGTTTTTTGACCGATTGGAACCAAACCAGTGCCAAAATGTTGTCTGTAGTCTGTATATGAACATTCATTGAGAAAAAGTGGAAATTTCGATTCACGGAAGATAAGGGGATCAAAATGGACGCTCAGGGCGGAGCCTATTTTACTAAAAAGACTATAACTCTAAAATGAAATTAGATATCTTCACCAAACTTGGTAAATGTGTGTATGGGCTAATTCTCTGGTCTCGATAAAAAAATCGCGACGATTGACCACTTGGTGGCGCTATAATGTGAAAAAAACATGAAAATAGCTATAACCACATGACCGCTAGTCCGATTGACTTGAAAATTGGTATGCGGTGTCGTGGCCCAAGGTACCATGTATGTCTATGAGGACATTGGCGTATCTCAAAAAACATGGCCGCCATAGGCCAATGAAATTTGAGCACCTATTATGTTTATGGCTCTGTAATCACGTGGTGTTGCATACATCCGCAAAATATGCATATTATATGATAGATCTCCTCATGTTGAACAACTTTGCCTCTAGGGCCATTGCTGTCAATCAAATCGTTAATTAAATATTCGTAATTATGTTAAAAACCTACTTTTGTGAACTTGACCCTGTTTTTTTGCCCGATCAGAACCAAACAAGTCTAGGACAGTTGTCTGGACTCTTTAGATCAATAACTATCAAAAAAAAGTTGAACTTTTAAATTTGGATGGCTATAACAGGGCCATTTAAAAAAGAGGTGTGGCAAAATACACTCAAATGCCTATAAATCCTAAGGGGAAACTCAAAACTTCACGAAAATCGTTGGGTACATGTGGCATAACATGCTGATGAAGCATGCAATGTTTTAAAGAGATCGGACTATAGGTGGCGCTATAACTGTTAAAAAGCTTTAAAAACCATGCATTTCCTATGGTAAATTGCCTATTTTGGCTGTAAATGGACTTTTGAATTTTTATTTTAGTGTTTAAAATATTGCTAAATAAAACTTAATGTCTTTAATGCCTATGTGCTTTAAAGGCCTTAAAGGCTTGAACCCCGCTAAATGCTGCTTGCAGCTTTAATTATTATTATTATTCTTCTGCCGTAAAAGCGATCGTCCAGACCAAACCGTAAATGCTAGAGACTTCAAACTTTGTCAACAGGTAGTCCAAAAATCGAGGAGAGGTTAACAAATTATGAGCCGGATTGGCCCATAGGTGGCGCTATAGCAACCAAAAGCGCGAAAGGGCTCATAACTCCTAAACGGTTTGGTCCACACTCAAGTGTCTTATATCATTGGAAAGCTGAGACCATGACGAACAAAACGTATATCTCCGATTTCATTTCCGTCATGAAAATTTTTCCGCCATTTTGAATTTTGTCGAAAATCTACTTTTGCGAACTAGTCCCTGGTTTTTTGACCAATCGGAACCAAACCAGTGCAGAAATGTTCCCTGGAGACTGAATATCAATATTCATTGAAAAAAAGTTGAAATTTCGATTCATGTTTGCTAAAGGGCGTCAAAATGGATGTTCAGGGCGGAGCCTATTTTACTAATAAGGCTATAACTCAAGAAGGAAATGAGATATCGTCACCAAACTTGGTACACATATTTATGGGCTCAGTCCTTGGTCACGATAAAAAGATTGCGACGATTGGCCACATGGTGGCGCTATAACATGAAAAAAACATAAAAAGGGGTATAACCACCTGACTGTTAGTCTTATTGACTTGAAAATGGGAAAGCAGTGTCTTGCTCCAAGGCCCCATGTATGTCTATGAGAACATCGGCGTATCTCAAAAAACATGGCCGCTATCGGCCAATGAAGTTTGAGCACCTATAAGACAAGGTTAACGGAGGCTGATCGGAACAAAACTTGATGGGCATGTTTGACTCATGGCCCTAGAGGTCTGTAAGAATTTTGAAAGAAATCGGCCACTAGTTGGCGCTAAAGATTTGTATGGCTCTGTAATCACGTGGTGTGGCACCCATCCACAAAATATGCATATCATGTGATAGATCTCCTCATACTGAACAACTTTGCCTCTAGAACCATTGCTGTCAGTCAAATCATTAATTCAATATTTGCAATTATGTTAAAAACTTACTTTTGCGAACTAGTCCCTGGTTTTTTGCCAAATCGGAACCAAACTAGTGCCAAAATGTTCTCTGTAGTCTGAATATCAATATTCATTGAGAAAAAGTTGAAATTTCAATTTACGGTTGCTAAGGGGTGGAAAAAGATAGTTGTGGGCGGAGCCTATTTTACTAAAAAGACTATAACTTAAGAAGGAAATGAGATATCTTCACCAAACTTGGAACACATGTGTATGGGCTCAATTATTGGTCTCGGTAAAAAAATTGCGAAGTTTGACCAGTTGGTGGCGCTATAATGTGAAAAAAACAACGACCGCTTGTCCGATTGACCTGAAAATTGATATGCAGTGTCTTGGCCCAAGTTACTATATAAGTCTATGAGGACATTGGTGTATCTCAAAAAACATGGCCGCCATCAGCCAATGAATTTTGAGCACCTATTAGATGGGGTTAACGGAGGTCGATCGGAACGAAACTCAGTGGACATGTTTGACTCATGGTCCTAGAGGTCTGTAAGAATTTTGAAAGAAATCGGCCACTAGTTGGCGCTAACCCAAAAGGGAAGCTCAAAAATTCACGAAAATTGTTGGGTATATGTGGCATGACATGCTGATGAAGCATGCAACGTTTTAAAGACATCGGACTATAGGTGGCGCTATAACTGTTGAAAAGCTTTAAAAACCATGCATTTCCTATGGTAAATTGCCTATATTGGCTGTGAATGGACTTTTCCATCTATTATTTCAGTGTTTAAAATCTTGCTAAATAAAACGTAATGTCTTTAATGCCTATGTGCTTAAAAGGCCTTAAAAGCTTGAACCCCGCTCAAATGCTGCTTGCAGCTTTAATTATTATTATTATTATTATTATTCTCCGATAAAACGCATCGTGCAGACCAAACCGTAAGGGCTAGAGACTTGAAACTTTACCCGAAGGTAGTCCAAAAATCGAGGAGAGGTTATCAAATTATGAGCCAGATTGGCCCATAGGTGGCGCTATAGCAATCAATTGCGAGAAAGGGCTCATAACTCCTAAACCGTTTGGTCCACACTCAAGTGTCTTATATCATTGGAAAGCTGAGTCCTTGGCGAACAAAACGTATATCTCCGATTTTATTTCCGTCATGAAAAATTTTCCGCCATTTTGAATTTTGTTGAAAATCTACTTTTGAGAACTAGTCCCTGGTTTTTTGACCGATCGGAACCAAACCAAGGTCAAAATGTTCTCTGGTGTCTAATTATCAATATTTATCAAAAAAAAATTGAAATTTTGATTCATGTTTGCTAAGGGGCTTCAAAATGGACGTTCAGGGCGGAGCCTATTTTACTAAAAAGGCTATAACTCAAGAAGGAAATGAGATATCTTCACCAAACTTGGTACACATGTGTAAGGGCTCAGTCTTTGGTCACGTTAAAAATATCGCGACAATTGGCCACTTGGTGGCGCTATAACATGAAAAAAACACAAAAACGGCTATAACCACAGGACCGCTAGTCCGATTGACTTGAAAATTGGTATGCGGTGTCGTGGCCCAAGGTACCATGTATGTCTATGAGGACATTGGCGTATCTATAAAAACATGGCCGCCATAGGCCAATGAAATTTGAGCACCTATTATGTTTATGGCTCTGTAATCACGTGGTGTTGCATACATCCGCAAAATATGCATATCATATGATAGATCTCCTCATGTTGAACAACTTTGCCTCTAGGGCCATTGCTGTCAATCAAATCGTTAATTAAATATTCATAATTATGTTAAAAACCTACTTTTGTGAACTTGACCCTGGTTTTTTGCCCGATCAGAACCAAACAAGTCTAAGACAGTTCTCTGGACTCTCTAGATCAATAACTATCAAAAAAAAGTTGAACTTTTGCATTTGGATGGCTATAACAGGGCCATTTAAAAAAGAGGCGTGGCAAAATACACTCAAATGCCTATAAATCCTAAGGGGAAACTCAAAACTTCACGAAAATCGTTGGGTATATGTGGCATAACATGGTGATGAAGCATGCAATGTTTTAAAGAGATCGGACTATAGGTGGCGCTATAACTGTGAAAAAGCTATAAAAACCATGCATTTCCTATGGTAAATTGCCTATATTGGCTGTAAATGGACTTTTCCATCTATTATTTCAGTGTTTAAAATCTTGCTAAATAAAACTTAATGTCTTTAATGCCTATGTGGTTAAAAGGCCTTAAATGCTTGAACCCCGCTAAATGCTGCTTGTTAGGGGTTCAAGCACGAAGTGCTGAAACCCTATTGTAATTGTACTGATTTTTAGGGGTTCAAGCACGAAGTGCTGAACACCTATTGTATTTGTGCTGATTTTTATTATTATTATTATTATTATTATTATTATTATTATTATTCTGCCGTAAAACTCATCGTGCAGACCAAACCGTAAGGGCTAGAGACTTGAAACTTGGCCAATAGGTAGTCCAAAAATCGAGGAAAGGTTATCAAATTATGAGCCAGATTGGCCTATAGGTGGCGCTATAGCAATCAATTGCGCGAAAGGGCTCATAACTCCTAAACCGTTTGGTCCACACTCAAGTGTCTTATATCATTGGAAAGCTGAGACCTTGGCGAACAAAACGTATATCTCCGATTTCATTTCCGTCATGAAAATTTTTCCGCCATTTTGAATTTTGTCAAAAACCTACTTTTGCGAACTAGTCCCTGGTTTTTTGACATATCGGAACCAAACAAGTGCCAAAATGTTCTGTCTAGTCTGAATATCAATAATTATCAAAAAAAAGTTGAAATTTGGACTCATGGACGAAAAGGGGCGTGGAAATGTACATTTAAGGCGGAGCCTTTTTTACTAAAGAGGCGATAACTCAAGAAGGAAATGAGATATCTTCACCAAACTTGGTACACATGTGTATGGGCTTATTCTGAGGTCAGGATAAAAAAAATGTGAAGATTGACCACTTGGTGGCGCTATAATGTGGAAAAAACACAAAAAGGGCTATAACCACGCGACCGCTAGTCCGATTGACCTGAAAATTGGTATGTAGTGTCTTGGCCCAAGGTACCATGTCTGTCTATGAGAACATTGGCGTATCTCAAAAAACATGGCCGCCATGGGCCAGTGAATTTTGATCACCTATTAGACAGGGTTAACGGAGGTCGATCGGAACGAAACTAAGTAGGCATGTTTGACTCATGGTCCTAGAGGTCTGTAAGAATTTTGAAAAAAATCGGCCACTAGTTGGCGCTAACGAGTTTTATGGCTCTGCAATCACGTGGTGTTGCATACATCGGCAAAATATGCATATCATATGATAGATCTCTTCATGTTGAACAACTTTGCCTCTAGAACCATTTCTGTCAATCAAATCGTTAAATAAATATTTGCAATAATGTTAAAAACCTACTTTTGCGAACTAGTCCCTGGTTTTTTGCGCAATCAGAACCAAACCAGTCTAGGACAATTCTCTGGACTCTCTAAATCAATAATTATCAAAAAAAAGTTGATTTTTTTGCATTTGGGTGGCTATAACAAGGCCATTTAGAAAAGAGGTGTGGCAAAATACACTCAAAAGCCTATAAATCCTAAGAGGAAACTCAAAACTTCACGAAAATTGTTGGGTATATGTGGCATAACATGTTGAAGACACATGCAAAGTTTTATGGAGATCAGAGTATAGGGGGCGCTATAAGTGTTAAAAAGCTTTGAAAACCATGTATTCCCTGAGGTGAATTGCCTGTAAATGGTATTTTCATTTTTTTGTTTTTTTTTTATATTTTATTTATTTATTTATTTATTTTTTTCATTTTTTAAATGAATGTATTTTCATTCAAATTTAGACTTTATAAAGTCACTATTATAATATTTAAAATCACATTTTGTCAGTTTATCACTTCATTTCACCTGATATCTCTCAAATTCATTTAGTGCTTAAAAGCCTTTCATGCAAAAGGTGTCAAATGCTTAAAGACCTTAAATGGCTTGAACCCCGCTAAATGCTGCTCGCAGCTTTAATTATTATTATTATTCTGCCGTAAAACTCATCGTGCAGACCAAACCGTAAGGGCTAGAGACTTGAAACTTGGCCAATAGGTAGTCCAAAAATCGAGGAGAGGTTATCAAATTATGAGCCAGATTGGCCCATAGGTGGCGCTATAGCAATCAATTGCGCGAAAGGGCTCATAACTCCTAAACCGTTTGGTCCACACTCAAGTGTCTTATATCATTGGAAAGCTGAGTCCTTGGCGAACAAAACGTATATCTCCGATTTCATTTCCGGTATGCAAATTTTTCCGCCATTTTGAATTTTGTCAAAAACCTACTTTTGCGAACTAGTCCCTGGTTTTTTGACATATCAGAACCAAACCAGTGCCAAAATGTTCTCTCTAGTCTGACTATCAATAATTATCAAAAAAAAGTTGAAATTTTGACTCATGAACGTAAAGG
The DNA here is from genome assembly GCF_024679245.1 of Pseudorasbora parva. Taxonomy (NCBI): domain Eukaryota; kingdom Metazoa; phylum Chordata; class Actinopteri; order Cypriniformes; family Gobionidae; genus Pseudorasbora; species Pseudorasbora parva. The sequence continues at coordinate 9,098,755 of NC_090181.1, forward strand.
GGCGTGGAAATGTACATTTAAGACGGAGCCTATTTTAATAAAGAGGCTATAACTCCAGCAAGAAATGAGATATCTTCATCAAACTTGGTACACATGTTTATGGGCTCAGTCTTTGGTCACGATAAAAAAATCGCGACGATTGGCCACTTGGTGGCGCTATAACATGGAAAAAACACAAAAAAGGCTATAACCACGCGACCGCTAGTCCGATTGACTGGAAAATTGGTATGCAGTGTCTTGGCCCAAGGTCCCATGTCTGTCTATGAGAACATTGGCGTATCTCAAAAAACATGGCCGCCATCGGCCAATGAAATTTGAGCACCTATTAGACAGGGTTAACGGAGGTAGATCGAAACGAAACTCAGTGGGCCTGTTTGACTCATGGTCCTAGAGTTCTGTAAGAATTTTGAAAGAAATTGGCCACTAGTTGGCGCTAACGAGTTTTATGGCTCTGCAATCACGTGGTGTTGCACACATTGTCAAAATATGCACATCATATGATAGATCTCCTCATGTTGAACAACTTTGCCTCTAGAACCATTGCTGTCAATCAAATCGTTAAATAAATATTTGCAATTATGTTAAAAACCTACTTTCGCGAACTAGTCCCTGGTTTTTTGCCCAATCAGAACCAAACCAGTCTAGGACAATTCTCTGGACTCTCTAGATCAATAATTATCAAAAAAAGTAGATTTTTTGCATTTGGATGGCTATAACAGGGCCATTTAGAAAAGAGGCGTGGCAAAATACACTCAAAAGCCTATAAATCCTAAGGGGAAACTCAAAACTTCACGAAAATTGTTGGGTATATGTGGCATAACATGTTGAAGACACATGCAAAGTTTTATGGAGATCGGAGTATAGGGGGCGCTATAAGTGTTAAAAAGCTTTGAAAACCATGTATTCCCTATGGTGAATCTCTGTAATCAGGTGGGGTTAAAACAGCCACATAATATGCATATATTATGATAGATCTTCTCATACTGAACAACTTTGCCTCTATAAGCAATACTGTCAATCAAATCTTTATTTAAATATTCACAATTATGTTAAAAACCTCGTTTTGCAAACTAGTCCTAGGTTTTTTGCCTGATCGGAACCAAACCACAGCAGTATGATTCTCTGCACTCTCCTGATCAATTCATATTTAGACTTTATAAAGTCACTATTATAAAATTTAAAATCACATTTTGTCAGTTTATCACTTCATTTCACCTGATATCTCTCAAATTCATTCAGTGCTTAAAAGCCTTTCATGCAAAAGGTGTCAAATGCTTAAAGACCTTAAATGGCTTGAACCCCGCTAAATGCTGCTCGCAGCTTTAATTAGGGGTTCAAGCACGAAGTGCTGAACACCTATTGTATTTGTGCTGATTTTTATTATTATTATTAGGGGTTCAAGCACGAAGTGCTGAAACCCTATTGTAATTGTATTGATTTTTATTAGGGGTTCAAGCACGAAGTGCTGAACACCTATTGTATTTGTGCTGATTTTTTTAGGGGTTCAAGCACGAAGTGCTGAACACCTATTGTATTTGTGCTGATTTTTATTATTATTATTATTATTATTCTGCCGTAAAACTCATTGTGCAGACCAAACCGTAAATGCTAGAGACTTCAAACTTTGTCAATAGGTAGTCCAAAAATCGAGGAGAGGTTATCAAATTATGAGCCAGATTGGCCAATAGGTGGCGCTACAGCAACCAAAAACGCGAAATGGCTCATAACTCCTAAACCGTTTGTCCTAAGGGTCAAGTGTCTTATATCATTGGAAAGCTGAGACCTTGGCGAACAAAACGTATATCTCCGATTTCATTTCCGGTATGCAAATTTTTCCGCCATTTTGAATTTTGTCAAAAACCTACTTTTGCGAACTAGTCCCTGGTTTTTTGACATATCAGAACCAAACCAGTGCCAAAATGTTCTCTCTCGTCTGAATATCAATAATTATCAAAAAAAAGTTGAAATTTTGACTCATGAACGAAAAGGGGCGTGGAAATGTACATTTAAGGCGGAGCCTATTTTACTAAAGAGGCTATAACTCCAGCAAGAAATGAGATATCATCACCAAACTTGGTACACATGTTTATGGGCTCAGTCTTTGGTCACTATAAAAAAATTGCGACGATTGGCCACTTGGTGGCGCTATAACATCGAAAAAACACAAAAAGGGCTATAACCACGCGACCGCTAGTCCGATTGACTTGAAAATTGGTATGTGGTGTCTTGGCCCAAGGTCCCATGTCTGTCTATGAGAACATTGGCGTATCTCAAAAAACATGGCCGCCATCGGCCAATGAAATTTGAGCACCTATTAGACAGGGTTAACAGAGGTCGATCGGAACGAAACTCAGTGGGCATGTTTAACTCATGGTCCTAGAGGTCCGTAAGAATTTTGAAAGAAATTGGCCACTAGTTGGCGCTAACGAGTTTTATGGCTCTGCAATCGCGTGGTGTTGCACACATCGGCAAAATATGCAAATCATATGATAGATCTCCTCATGTTGAACAACTTTGCCTCTAGAACCATTGCTGTCAATAAAATCATTAATTAAATTTTTGTAATTATGTTAAAAACCTACTTTTGCGAACTAGTCCCTGGTTTTTTACCCAATTGGAACCAAACCAGTCTAGGACAATTCTATAGACACTCTAGGTCAATAATTATTGAAAAAAAGTTGAACTTTTGCATTTGGATGGCTATAACAGGGCCATTTAGAAAAGAGGCGTGGCAAAATACACTCAAAAGCCTATAAATCCTAAGGGAAAACTCAAAACTTCACGAAAATTATTGGATATATGTGGCATAACATGTTGAAGACACATGCAAAGTTTTATGGAGATCGGAGTATAGGGGGCGCTATAAGTGTTAAAAAGCTTTGAAAACCATGTATTCCCTATGGTGAATTGCCTGTATTGACTGTAAATGGTATTTTCCATCTCGTTAATCAGTTGGGGTTAAAACAGCCACATAATATGCATATATTATGATAGATCTTCTCATACTGAACAACTTTGCCTCTATAACCAATACTGTCAATCAAATCTTTATTTAAATATTCACAATTATGTTAAAAACCTCGTTTTGCAAACTAGTCCTTGGTTTTTCTTGCCTGATCGGAACCAAACCACAGCAGTATGATTCTCTGGACTCTGCTGATCAATAGTTATCAAAAACATGTTGACCTTTACACTTTGGGTAGCTATAACAGGATCATTTAGAGAATAGGTGTGGTAAAACATGCTCAAAAGCCTATTAATCCTGAACGAAAACTCAAAACTTCACAAAAATAGGTGGTGTGTGTGTGTGTGTGTGTGTGTGTGTGTGTGTGTGTGTGTGTGTGTGTGTGTGTGTGTGTGTGTGTGTGTGTGTGTGTGTGTGTGTGTGTGTGTGTGTGTCTCTGTCTGTCTGTTTGTCATGCTAGCAAACAGCACTTCCAACATGCTACACATGCTAGCAGTGATTAGCTAAGTGTTAAATCAGGCAAAGAACATAGTAAGAATTCTATAAACATTATAGTAACCATCTGTGACAGCTAACAACTGCCTAGCAACAAAATAACCATCTAGCAACATGTTTATCATGTTAGCAAAGTAAAATAGTATTTTTGTCATACAATTGATTAATATTGTTCTATAATTCATATTTAGACTTTATAAAGTCACTACTATAATATTTATAATCATATTTTGTCAGTTAATCATTTCATTTCACCTGATATCTCTCAAATTCATTCAGTGCTTAAAAACCTTCCATGCAAAAGGCGTCAAATGCTTAAAGACCTTAAATGGCTTGAACCCCGCTAAATGCTGCTCGCAGCTTTAATTATTATTATTATTCTGCCGTAAAACTCATCGTGCAGACCAAACCGTAAGGGCTAGAGACTTGAAACTTGGCCAATAGGTAGTACAAAAATCGAGGAGAGGTTATCAAATTATGAGCCAGATTGGCCAATAGGTGGCGCTACAGCAACCAAAAACGCGAAATGGCTCATAACTCTCAAATCGTTCGTCCTAAGGGTCAAGTGTCTTATATCATTGGAAAGCTGAGACCTTGGCGAACAAAACGTATATCTCCGATTTCATTTCCGGTATGCAAATTTTTCCGCCATTTTGAATTTTGTCAAAAACCTACTTTTGCGAACTAGTCCCTGGTTTTTTGACATATCGGAACCAAACCAGTGCGAAAATGTTCTCTCTAGTCTGAATATCAATAATTATCAAAAAAAAGTTGAAATTTTGACTCATGGACGAAAAGGGGCGTGGAAATGTACATTTAAGGCGGAGCCTATTTTACTAAAGAGGCTATAACTCAAAAAGGAAATGAGATATCTTCACCAAACTTGGTATGCATGTGTATGGGCTCATTCTGAGGTCAGGATAAAAAAAGTGTAAAGATTGACCACTTGGTGGCGCTATAATGTGGAAAAAACATGAAATTAGCTATAACCACGCGACCGCTAGTCCGATTGACCTGAAAATTGGTATGCCGTGTCTTGGCCCAATCTACCATGTATGTGTATGAGGACATTGGTGTATCTCAAAAAACATGGCCGTCATAGACCAATGAATTTTGAGCACCTATTAGACAAGGTTAATGGAGGTTGATCAGAACGAAACTCAGTGGGCATGTTTGACTCATGGTCCTAGAGGTTTGTAAGAATTTTGAAAGAAATCGGCCACTAGTTGGCGCTAACGAGTTTTATGGCTCTGAAATCACGTGGTGTTGCACATATCCATGAAATATGCATATCATATGATAGATCTCCTCATGTTGAACAACTTTGCCTCTGGAACCATTGCTGTCAATCAAATCATTAATTAAATTTTCGTAATTATGTTAAAAACCTACTTTTGCGAACTAGTCCCTGGTTTTTTACCCAATTGGAACCAAACCAGTCTAGGACAATTCTATAGACTCTCTAGGTCAATAATTATTGAAAAAAAGTTGAACTTTTGCATTTGGATGGCTATAACAGGGCCATTTAGAAAAGAGGCATGGCAAAATACACTCAAAAGCCTATAAATCCTAAGGGAAAACTCAAAACTTCACGGAAATTATTGTGTATATGTGGCATAACATGTTGAAGACACATGCAAAGTTGTATGGAGATCGGAGTATAGGGGGCGCTATAAGTGTTAAAAAGCTTTGAAAACCATGTATTCCTATGGTGAATTGCCTGTATTGGCTGTAAATGGTATTTTCCATCTCTGTAATCAGGTCGGGTTAAAACAGCCACATAATATGCATATATTATGATAGATCTTCTCATAGTGAACAACTTTGCCTCTATAACCAATACTGTCAATCAAATCTTTATTTAAATATTCACAATTATGTTAAAAACCTCGTTTTGCAAACTAGTCCCTGGTTTTTCTTGCCTGATCGGAACCAAACCACAGCAGTATGATTCTCTGGACTCTCCTGATCAATAGTTATCAAAAACATGTTGACTTTTACACTTTGGGGAGCTATAACAGGATCATTTAGAGAATAGCTGTGGTAAAACATGCTCAAAAGCCTATTAATCCTGAACGAAAACTCAAAACTTCACAAAAATAGGTGGTGTGTGTGTGTGTGTGTCTGTCTGTCTGTTTGTCATGCTAGCAAACAGCACTTCCAACATGCTACACATGCTAGCAGTGATTAGCTAAGTGTTAAATCAGGCAAATAACATAGTAAGAACTCTATAAACATTATAGTAACCATCTGTGACAGCTAACAACTGCCTAGCAACACCATAACAACCATCAAGAACAACCTAGCAACCACCTAGCAACATGTTTATCATGTTAGCTAAGTAAAAGTAATTTTGTCATACAATTGATTAATATTGTTCTATAACTCATATTTAGACTTTATAAAGTCACTACTATAATATTTATAATCATATTTTGTCAGTTAATCATTTCATTTCACCTGATATCTCTCAAATTCATTCAGTGCTTAAAAACCTTTCATGCAAAAGGTGTCAAATGCTTAAAGACCTTAAATGGCTTGAACCCCGCTAAATGCTGCTCGCAGCTTTAATTATTATTATTATTATTATTCTGCCGTAAAACTCATCGTGCAGACCAAACCGTAAATGCTAGAGACTTCAAACTTTGTCAATAGGTAGTCCAAAAATCGAGGAGAGGTTATCAAATTATGAGCCAGATTGGCCCATAGGTGGCGCTACAGCAACCAAAAACGCGAAATGGCTCATAACTCCTAAACCGTTGCTCCTAAGGGTCAAGTGTCTTATATCATTGGAAAGCTGAGACCATGACGAACAAAACGTATATCTCCGATTTCATTTCCGGTATGCAAATTTTTCCGCCATTTTGAATTTTGTCAAAAACCTACTTTTGCAAACTAGTCCCTGGTTTTTTGACATATCAGAACCAAACCAGTGCCAAAATGTTCTCTCTAGTCTGACTATCAATAATTATCAAAAAAAAGTTGAAATTTTGACTCATGAACGAAAAGGGGCGTGGAAATGTACATTTAAGGCGGAGCCTATTTTACTAAAGAGGCGATAACTCCAGGAAGAAATGAGATATCTTCACCAAACTTGGTACACATGTTTATGGACTCAGTCTTTGGTCACGATAAAAAAATCGCGACGATTGGCCACTTGGTGGCGCTATAACATGGAAAAAACACAAAAAGGGCTATAACCACGCGACCGCTAGTCCGATTGACTGGAAAATTGGTATGCAATGTCTTGGCCCAAGGTACCATGTCTGTCTATGAGAACATTGGTGTATCTCAAAAAACATGGCCGCCATCGGCCAATGAAATTTGAGCACCTATTAGACAGGGTTAACGGAGGTCGATCGGAACAAAACTCAGTGGGCATGTTTAACTCATGGTCCTAGAGGTCTGTAAGAATTTTGAAAGAAATCGGCCACTAGTTGGCGCTAACGAGTTTTATGGCTCTGCAATCACGTGGCGTTGCACACATCGGCAAAATATGCATATCATATGATAGATCTCCTCATGTTGAACAACTTTGCCTCTAGAACCATTGCTGTCAATCAAATCATTAAATAAATATTTGCAATTATGTTAAAAACCTACTTTTGCGAACTAGTCCCTGGTTTTTTGCCCAATCAGAACCAAACCAGTCTAGGACAATTCTCTGGACTCTCTAGATCAATAATTATAAAAAAAAAGTAGATTTTTTGCATTTGAATGGCTATAACAGGGCCATTTAGAAAAGAGGCGTGGCAAAATACACTCAAAAGCCTATAAATCCTAAGGGAAAACTCAAAACTTCACGGAAATTGTTGGGTATATGTGGCATAACATGTTGAAGACACATGCAAAGTTTTATGGAGATCGGAGTATAGGGGGTGCTATAAGTGTTAAAAAGCTTTGAAAACCATGTATTCCCTATGGTGAATCTCTGTAATCAGGTGGGGTTAAAACAGCCACATAATATGCATATATTATGATAGATGTTCTCATACTGAACAACTTTGCCTCTATAACCAATACTGTCAATCAAATCTTTATTTAAATATTCACAATTATGTTAAAAACCTCGTTTTGCAAACTAGTCCTAGGTTTTTTGCCTGATCGGAACCAAACCACAGCAGTATGATTCTCTGCACTCTCCTGATCAATTCATATTTAGACTTTATAAAGTCATTATTATAATATTTAAAATCACATTTTGTCAGTTTATCACTTCATTTCACCTGATATCTCTCAAATTCATTCAGTGCTTAAAAGCCTTTCATGCAAAAGGTGTCAAATGCTTAAAAACCTTAAATGGCTTGAACCCCGCTAAATGCTGCTCGCAGCTTTAATTATTATTATTATTATTATTCTTCTGCCGTAAAAGCGATCGTGCAGACCAAACCGTAAATGCTAGAGACTTCAAACTTTGTCAACAGGTAGTCCAAAAATCGAGGAGAGGTTATCAAATTATGAGCCAGATTGGCCCATAGGTGGCGCTATAGCAACCAAACGCGCGAAAGGGCTCATAACTCCTAAACCGTTGCTCCTAAGGGTCAAGTGTCTTATATCATTGGAAAGCTGAGACCATGACGAACAAAACGTATATCTCCGATTTCATTTCCGTCATGAAAATTTGTCCGCCATTTTGAATTTTGTCGAAAATCTACTTTTGCGAACTAGTCCCTGGTTTTTTGACCAATCGGAACCAAACCAGTGCAGAAATGTTCTCTGGAGACTGAATATCAATATTCATTGAAAAAAAGTTGAAATTTCGATTCATGTTTGCTACAGGGCATTAAAATGGACGTTCAGGGCGGAGCCTATTTTACTAATAAGGCTATAACTCAAGAAGGAAATGAGATATCTTCACCAAACTTGGTACACATATTTATGGGCTCAGTCCTTGGTCACGATAAAAAGATCGCGACGATTGGCCACATGGTGGCGCTATAACATGAAAAAAACATTAAAAGGGGTATAACCACCTGACCATTAGTCTTATTGACTTGAAAATGGGAAAGCAGTGTCTTGGTCCAAGGCCCCATGTATGTCTATGAGAACATCGGCGTATCTCAAAAAACATGGCCGCTATCGGCCAATGAAGTTTGAGCACCTATAAGACAAGGTTAACGGAGGCTGATCGGAACAAAACTTGATGGGCATGTTTGACTCATGGCCTTAGAGGTCTGTAAGAATTTTTAAAGAAATCGGCCACTAGTTGGCGCTAAAGATTTGTATGTCTCCGTAATCACGTGGTGTGGCACCCATCCACAAAATATGCATATCATGTGATATATCTCCTCATATTGAACAACTTTGCCTCTAGAACCATTGCTGTCAGTCAAATCATTAATTCAATATTTGCAATTATGTTAAATACCTACTTTTGCGAACTAGTCCCTGGTTTTTTGCCCAATGTGAACCAAACCAGTGCCAAAATGTTCTCTGTAGTCTGGATATCAATATTCATTGAGAAAAAGTTGAAATTTCGATTTACGGTTGCTAAGGGGTGGAAAAAGAATGTTGTGGGCGGAGCCTATTTTACTAAAAAGGCTATAACTCAAGAAGGAAATGAGATATCTTCACCAAACTTGGAACACATGTGTATGGGCTCAATTATTGGTCTCTATAAAAAAAAATCGCGACGTTTGACCAGTTGGTGGCGCTATAATGTGAAAAAAACAACGACCGCTAGTCCGATTGACCTGAAAATTGATATGCAGTGTCTTGGCCCAAGTTACTATATAAGTCTATGAGGACATTGGTGTATCTCAAAAAACATGGCCGCCATCAGCCAATGAATTTTGAGCACCTATTAGATGGGGTTAACGGAGGTCGATCGGAACGAAACTCAGTGGGCATGTTTGACTCATGGTCCTAGAGGTCTGTAAGAATTTTGAAAGAAATCGGCCACTAGTTGGCGCTAACCCAAAAGGGAAGCTCAAAAATTCACGAAAATTGTTGGGTATATGTGGCATGACATGCTGATGAAGCATGCAAAGTTTTAAAGAGATCGGACTATAGGTGGCGCTATAACTGTTAAAAAGCTTTAAAAAACATGCATTTCCTATGGTAAATTGCCTATATTGGCTGTGAATTGACTTTTCCATCTATTATTTCAGTGTTTAAAATCTTGCTAAATAAAACTTAATGTCTTTAATGCCTCAGTGCCTAAACGCCCTTAAATGCTTGAACCCCGCTCAAATGCTGCTTGCAGCTTTAATTATTATTATTATTATTATTATTATTATTATTCTGCCGTAAAACTCATCGTGCAGACCAAACCGTAAATGCTAGAGACTTCAAACTTTGTCAATAGGTAGTCCAAAAATCTAGGAGAGGTTATCAAATTATGAGCCAGATTGGCCAATAGGTGGCGCTACAGCAACCAAAAACGCGAAATTGCTCATAACTCTTAAATCTTTCGTCCTAAGGGTCAAGTGTCTTATATCATTGGAAAGCTGAGACCTTGGCGAACAAAACGTATATCTCCGATTTCATTTCCGGTATGCAAATTTTTCCGCCATTTTGAATTTTGTCAAAAACCTACTTTTGCGAACTAGTCCCTGGTTTTTTGACATATCGGAACCAAACCAGTGCCAAAATGTTCTCTCTAGTCTGAATATCAATAATTATCAAAAAAAAGTTGACATTTTGACTCATGGACGAAAAGGGGCGTGGAAATGTACATTCAAGGCGGAGCCTATTTTACTAAAGAGGCTATAACTCAAGAAGGAAATGAGATATCTTCACCAAACTTGGTAGGCATGTGTATGGGCTCATTCTGAGGTCAGGATAAAAAAATTGTGAAGATTGACCACTTGGTGGCGCTATAATGTGGAAAAAACATGAAATTAGCTATAACCACGCGACCGCTAGTCCGATTGACCTGAAAATTGGTATGCAGTGTCTTCGCCCAAGCTACCATGTATGTGTATGAGGACATTGGTGTATCTCAAAAAACATGGCGGCCATAGACCAATGAATTTTGAGCACCTATTAGACAAGGTTAATGGAGGTTGATCGGAACGAAACTCAGTGGGCATGTTTGACTCATGGTCCTAGAGGTCTGTAAGAATTTTGAAAGAAATCGGCCACTAGTTGGCGCTAACGAGTTTTATGGCTCTGAAATCACGTGGTGTTGCACATATCCATGAAATATGCATATCATATCATAGATCTCCTCATGATGAACAACTTTGCCTCTAGAACCATTGCTGTCAATCAAATCATTAATTAAATTTTCGTAATTATGTTAAAAACCTACTTTTGCGAACTAGTCCCTGGTTTTTTACCCAATTGGAACCAAACCAGTCTAGGACAATTCTATAGACTCTCTAGGTCAATAATTATTGAAAAAAAGTTGAACTTTTGCATTTGTATGGCTATAACAGGGCCATTTAGAAAAGAGGCGTGGCAAAATACACTCAAAAGCCTATAAATCCTAAGGGGAAACTCAAAACTTCACGAAAATTATTGGGTATATGTGGCATAACATGTTGAAGACACATGCAAAGTTTTATGGAGATCGGAGTATAGGGGGCGCTATAAGTGTTAAAAAGCTTGGGAAACCAAGTATTCCCTATTGTGAATTGCCTGTATTGGCTGTAAATGGTTTTCCATCTTGTTAATCAGGTGGGGTTAAAACAGCCACATAATATGCATATATTATGATAGATCTTCTCATACTGAACAACTTTGCCTCTATAACCAATATTGTCAATCAAATATTTATTTAAATATTCACAATTATGTTAAAAACCTCGTTTTGCAAACTAGTCCTTGGTTTTTTTTGCCTGATCGGAACCAAACCACAGCAGTATGATTCTCTGGACTCTCCTGATCAATAGTTATCAAAAACATGTTGAACTTTACACTTTGGGGAGCTATAACAGGATCATTTGGAGAATAGGTGTGGTAAAACATGCTCAAAAGCATATTAATACTGAACGAAAACTTAAAACTTCACAAAAATAGGTGGGGTGTGTGTGTGTGTGTGTGTGTCTGTCTGTCTGTCTGTCTGTCTGTCTGTCTGTCTGTCTGTCTGTCTGTCATGCTAGCAAACAGCACTTCCAACATGCTACACATGCTAGCAGTGATTAGCTAAGTGTTAAATCAGGCAAAGAACATAGTAAGAACTCTATAAACATTATAGTGACCATCTGTGACAACTAACAACTGCCTAGCAACACCATAACAACCATCAAGAACAACCTAGCAACCACCTAGCAACATGTTTGTCATGTTAGCAAAGTAATTTTGTCATACTATTGATTAATATTGTTATATAATTCATATTTAGACTTTATAAAGTCACTACTATAATATTTAAAATCACATTTTGTCAGTTTTTCACTTCATTTCACCTGATATCTCTCAAATTCATTCAGTGCTTAAAAACCTTTCATGCAAAAGGCGTCAAATGCTTAAAGACCTTAAATTGCTTGAACCCCGCTAAATGCTGCTCGCAGCTTTAATTAGGGGTTCAAGCACGAAGTGCTGAACACCTATTGTATTTGTACTGATTTTTAGGGGTTCAAGCACGAAGTGCTGAACACCTATTGTATTTGTACTGATTTTTATTATTAGGGGTTCAAGCACGAAGTGCTGAACACCTATTGTATTTGTGCTGATTTTTTAGGGGTTCAAGCATGAAATGCTGAAACCCTATTGTAATTGTACTGATTTTTATTATTATTATTATTCTGCCGTAAAACTCATCGTGCAGACCAAACCGTAAGGGCTAGAGACTTGAAACTTGGCCAATAGGTAGTACAAAAATCGAGGAGAGGTTATCAAATTATGAGCCAGATTGGCCAATAGGTGGCGCTACAGCAACCAAAAACGCGAAATGGCTCATAACTCTCAAATCGTTCGTCCTAAGGGTCAAGTGTCTTATATCATTGGAAAGCTGAGACCTTGGCGAACAAAACGTATATCTCCGATTTCATTTCCGGTATGCAAATTTTTCCGCCATTTTGAATTTTGTCAAAAACCTACTTTTGCGAACTAGTCCCTGGTTTTTTGACATATCGGAACCAAACCAGTGCGAAAATGTTCTCTCTAGTCTGAATATCAATAATTATCAAAAAAAAGTTGAAATTTTGACTCATGGACGAAAAGGGGCGTGGAAATGTACATTTAAGGCGGAGCCTATTTTACTAAAGAGGCTATAACTCAAAAAGGAAATGAGATATCTTCACCAAACTTGGTATGCATGTGTATGGGCTCATTCTGAGGTCAGGATAAAAAAAGTGTAAAGATTGACCACTTGGTGGCGCTATAATGTGGAAAAAACATGAAATTAGCTATAACCACGCGACCGCTAGTCCGATTGACCTGAAAATTGGTATGCCGTGTCTTGGCCCAATCTACCATGTATGTGTATGAGGACATTGGTGTATCTCAAAAAACATGGCCGTCATAGACCAATGAATTTTGAGCACCTATTAGACAAGGTTAATGGAGGTTGATCAGAACGAAACTCAGTGGGCATGTTTGACTCATGGTCCTAGAGGTTTGTAAGAATTTTGAAAGAAATCGGCCACTAGTTGGCGCTAACGAGTTTTATGGCTCTGAAATCACGTGGTGTTGCACATATCCATGAAATATGCATATCATATGATAGATCTCCTCATGTTGAACAACTTTGCCTCTGGAACCATTGCTGTCAATCAAATCATTAATTAAATTTTCGTAATTATGTTAAAAACCTACTTTTGCGAACTAGTCCCTGGTTTTTTACCCAATTGGAACCAAACCAGTCTAGGACAATTCTATAGACTCTCTAGGTCAATAATTATTGAAAAAAAGTTGGAACTTTTGCATTTGGATGGCTATAACAGGGCCATTTAGAAAAACGGCATGGCAAAATACACTCAAAAGCCTATAAATCCTAAGGGAAAACTCAAAACTTCACGGAAATTATTGTGTATATGTGGCATAACATGTTGAAGACACATGCAAAGTTGTATGGAGATCGGAGTATAGGGGGCGCTATAAGTGTTAAAAAGCTTTGAAAACCATGTATTCCTATGGTGAATTGCCTGTATTGGCTGTAAATGGTATTTTCCATCTCTGTAATCAGGTGGGGTTAAAACAGCCACATAATATGCATATATTATGATAGATCTTCTCATAGTGAACAACTTTGCCTCTATAACCAATACTGTCAATCAAATCTTTATTTAAATATTCACAATTATGTTAAAAACCTCGTTTTGCAAACTAGTCCTTGGTTTTTCTTGCCTGATCGGAACCAAACCACAGCAGTATGATTCTCTGCACTCTCCTGATCAATTCATATTTAGACTTTATAAAGTCACTATTATAATATTTAAAATCACATTTTGTCAGTTTATCACTTCATTTCACCTGATATCTCTCAAATTCCTTCAGTGCTTAAAAGCCTTTCATGCAAAAGGTGTCAAATGCTTAAAGACCTTAAATGGCTTGAACCCCGCTAAATGCTGCTCGCAGCTTTAATTATTATTATTATTATTATTCTCCGCTAAAACGCATCGTGCAGACCAAACCGTAAAGCGTGGAACTTTGAAACTTTACCCGAAGGTAGTCCTCAATTTGGGGAGAACCTCAGAAAGTATGACCCCGATTGGCCAATAGGTGGCGCTACAGCGACCAAAAGCGCGAAATGGGTCATAACTCCTAAACCCTTTGGTCCACAATCAAGTGTCTTATATCATTGGAAAGCTGAGTCCTTGGTGAACAAAACGTATATCTCCGATTTCATTTCCGTCATGAAAATTTTTCCGCCATTTTGAATTTTGTCGAAAAACTACTTTTACGAACTAGTCCCTGGTTTTTTGACCGATTGAAACCAAACCAGTGGCAAAATGTTCTCTGTAGTCTGAATATCAATATTCATTGAGAAAAAGTTGAAATTTCGATTCACGGTTGCTAAGGGGTGGAAAAAGAATGTTGTGGGCGGAGCCTATTTTACTAAAAAGGCTATAACTCAAGAAGGAAATGAGCTATCTTCACCAAACTTGGTAAACATGTGTATGGGCTCATTCTTTGGTCTCAATAAAAAAATCGCGACGATTGACCACTTGGTGGCGCTATAATGTTAAAAAAACATGAAAAGGGCTATAACCACGTGACCACTAGTCCGATTGACTTGAAAATTGGTAGGCAGTGTCTTGGTCCAAGGCACCATGTATGTCTATGAGGACATTGGTGTATCTAAAAAAACATGGCCGCCATCGGCCAATGAAGTTTGAGCACCTATTAGATGGGGTTAACAGAGGTCGATCGGAACGAAACTCGGTGGGCATGTTTGACTCATGGTCCTAGAGGTCTGTAAGAATTTTGAAAGAAATCGGCCACTAGTTGGCGCTAACTCAAAAGGGAAGCTCAAAAATTCACGAAAATTGTTGGGTATATGTGGCATGACATGCTGATGAAGCATGCAAAGTTTTAAAGAGATCGGACTATAGGTGGCGCTATAACTGTTAAAAAGCTATAAGAACCATGCATTTCCTATGTTAAATTGCCTATATTGACTGTAAATGGACTTTTCCATCTATTATTTTAGTGTTTAAAATCTTGCTAAATAAAACTTAATGACTTTAATGCCTATGTGCTTAAAAGGCCTTAAAGGCTTGAACCCCGCTAAATGCTGCTTGCAGCTTTAATTATTTTTATTATTTTTATTTATTCTTTATTTGACAGGGACAATGGACAATAAAATATTACCCCAGAATTAGCTACACAGCTAAATTTCATCTGTTGTCCCTGGGCAGGAGCACACCAAATCATCAAAAACATAACATACAGATTGAATGTCAAAGTTTACATGCAATACAAAAACATGTTAAAAATCGGTTAACTTGTATAGTTAGTGATCACAAACATGAGTTGACTTTAAAAATCTTTTCAAATGCAATTTAAATAGGACACAGGTAGTACATTGTCTAATATTAGTTGGTAAACTATTCCAGTCACTTACAGCCTTTACAGAAAAGGCTGATCGACCAAAATCTGTCTTCCTAAAAGGCACATCACAATCACCTCTTAACGAGGCTCGTTTCTGTCTTATACTGTCATTGCGCAAGGTAACAAACATCTTTAGAGGTGGAGGTTTATTGTTATTCACAATTTTATACATTAAACTACAATTGTGAAATGTTACAAAATTATTAAAGGTAAAAAGATTATGTTTTTGAATGATAAGACAATGATGATATCTGTCAGGTTTCTTAGCAAACACTTTTATAGCCCGTTTATATAAACTGTAAAGGTCTTAGGGTAGATTTCCCTGCTTGTGATGAAGTAATGCAGTAGGAGAAATTAGGAAAAATTAAAGAATGCAAAAAGGTTCTTGCAGCTTCTACTGAAAGTTGACTCCGTATAAATTTAAAATTTCTAAGTTGGGGTGAGACTGTACTGACAATCTTTTTTTACATGTTTTTCGAATGTTAAGTGAGTGTCTAAAATAACACCAAGATATTTAAAATTCGATACAATTTGTAATCTTTTGCCGTTTACTAATATATCCGGTATGACCTCCTCCCTCTTTCTAATCTTAAAGTACATGCAAGCACTTTTCTGAACATTTCTGAATTATGAATGTATAAAAATAAATGATGACAATACAAAATTACAGCTTTTAATAAAAAAATAAAAAAAAATCTAAATTACAGGGATAGCTGTATCATCCAAATACAATTACGAATTCAGCATATGGTTTCAATTAAAGGGATAGATATATGACTTTCTTCTTTCAGAAAAATCATTTGTTTTACACATTTTACCATTCTAAAGGCCTGTATCCGTAGGCTGTTAATTGGATAAAAAAATAAATAAATACAGTTTTTAAAAAAAATACAGTTGAACTGAGGTCTATGGATGTGTACTATATTGGCTGCATCCAAAATAGCATACTCTCTTGAGTAGGTACTTATTTTGAATAAATAATTCTAGTTCCAGTAAAAAAATAAATTAAAAAAAAATGTTATGCCCTTCCCTTGATAACTCTCAGTTTTGTCGGCAATGTACTCCATTGCTTATGTTGCACGAGTACCTTTGGTGGAACATTTGCAATGGGCTGAATTGGAACATCCAAAGCCCTTGATCACTTGGATTCCACTGTGGAGTTGATTTATTCAACCTACATTCTCCCCCCTTAGGAGTTTGTTTAATTCTGTGTACATAGTGTATTTGGGTTGTTTTAAAGTGGATTAAAAAAAAAAAAAAAATATATATATATATATATATATATATATATATATATATATATATATATATATCATAGAGTTGTTTGTGGTGAGGGAAAGTTAAATGTGATTTGCGGTGACGTCACAATCATGTTGAATTGTGGTATATGTGTGTCAAAGCGAAGTGAAACCTATGAGTGGAACACAGCCCGGTGTCATGACACCTGCAGTACATTTGCCATGTTGCCCTTATGACGTGACCTACCAGCATCAATTGCACTGCTTCACTGCCATTTACAAATCCTCTCCTGTGGCCTCATGGGTTAGTAAAGTGTCAATCGAATGCACACAGGTCATCCAGGTACTTTTATGAGTACTGTGAATTCAGACCATAGACAGTAAAAAATATCTTCTCTCATTCTATATTTATTCAGAATCAAACTGTTAAAATGTTCTCTTTATCAAACTTTTATTTGTAAATGCATGATCAACAATGGCCTATAAAAACCCAAGGATAGCAAATGCTAGTAATATATTGACAGTAGAAAATATGTCAGTTGCACAGATTTGTAAAGCTTTATCAGTTTTAATGATTTGGACATTCAGTTACCAGTATTTCATATTTCCATATACTAAGCTCTATTAAAATGTTAAATATAAATATATATAAATAGAAATATTATGACTAGTGAGCCTTTAATATATATATATATATATATATATATATATATATATATATATATATATATATATATATATATATATATATATATATATATGGGCTTTTAAAAAATAATTATTCTAAATGAACAAATTCATTACATTTGTGCATTTTTCTGGATAATAGGCTACAGACCGTAAAGAATAATACTCGTCCCTACTTTAGGCTTCAGAAACGTTCTTCAGAAAACTATGGCTGACGTCACGGACAGTACGTCCATATTTTTTCACAGTCTATGGATAATATGGATAATACCCATGATCTTTTGAGAATTCACTTGTTTAAAACATTGAGGAACGTCAAAGAGGAGTTTCATTGGTGGGCGTCACTTCCGGTTCATCTCACGTGAATGGAGAAGAAACTCGCGGCTAGTGGAAGTTTAGAAAGTTCCCAAAGCAGAAGTTGGTGTTTCATACGAAATGCAAATCATTGTCAGGCCACTATATCCAGCATCCCAAACAGCGATATATTAAAATGTTAAATGTCCTAAAGCACCAATTACAAGATCTCGTTCTGTTCCGAAACAAATGGAACATTTCCACCTCTGATTGTGAAACTGATCTGAGATCAGCATCTGAAAGGCTGAATGGAACACAGACAGACGGACGGACACTCCCATGACAACAAGGAAACTGTTGCCGCAGACCCGGTTCTTACACACCAACACGATAGTCCACAATGTTTTATGTCCGTAGTGTTGTATTATACGCATTACTATGTGTTTGTTCCACAAATGATAGTAAAATAAAAAACGCATCGAAACCGGTGCGAGTGTTCACCGAGGAGGAGTTGCAAAGATACGATGGGAGCGAGGTATGTTCCGTGCCACAAAAACACTGCTAGTTTTATACATTTCGAAAATATGTTCTAATTTGATTATTTTATTGAATGCAAATTGCATCTGCTGACAAGTTTTAAAAGCCCCCCGCCCCCTTTACAGGATGGACAACCAATTTACATGGCCATTAAAGGAGTAGTATTTGACGTCACCACTGGAAAAGGTCAGACGTTGTATACAACTTCACCTACTCCAACCTTTTGTGTGCTGGTGGTTTCTAACTCATAAACATTTCTTAGAGGAAGTAGATATATCAGTTCGAGCGATCAGTGTTTAACAGACATCTGCTTTGTTCCCTTTTTTCATTGTGTGTGTGTACAGATTTGGCTATACTTGTGAGGGCCAAATGTCCTCTAAAATACTGAAATATTATGACTAGTGAGCCTTTACTATAGTTAAAAAGGCCTATAAGTCAGCCAGTTTTTCATTTTAATCTTGCTTCTCACATGTTTCATTGAGGGTTGTGTTTAGACAGGGCTTGTGTTAAGGAAATATCATTAACATGATATAAAATCAATGGAAGTCTATGCTGTCCTCACTGATACAGTATAACAAACGTGTGTATTAGCATTAAGCAGTGTATTGGAAACCACAGGCAGGCCTATTTGCATTTGCTGGATCAAGTTTACAACAGTCCCTAGAAAAAAAACAGGGATTCCCAGGGCTGGATTTTAGCATTGTTCCAGGGATCAAGGGAATTTCTATAGTGAATTAAAGTTAAAGTCTATTTGAATTTGCTGGATCAAGTTTAAAACAGTCCCTAGAAAGAAAGAAAAACAGGAATTCCAAGGGCTGCAAAGTTCCAGGGATCGTGGGAATTTCTATAGTGAATTAAAGTCACCATGATGAAAACTGACAAATGTAGTTTTTGTTTTTGTAATGTAATACTGCAATATTTATTAGAAAATAAATTTAAAAAAAGCTTAATTTGTGTACATTTAAAAAAAAAAAAATCATGTAACCTCGTTGTCTTTAATCAAAATAACTTTTCTTCTTTGATGACATTTACCGGCTCGAGGGCGGGACATGTCAATCACATGAGATCACAGCAATAGCAAACCGCAACATTCCAACCATCCAATCATTTCTCAATGGACAAAATCAAGTCCTACCCTACATTTTTTCTTGTTCGAGAAGCGGTTTCACTCAAATATACGAATAAAACATTTTAAAACATAATTGCGAGTTTATATCTTGCAATTTTGACTTTAAAACTCGCAATTCTGACTTTTTATCTTACAATTGCGAGTTTATATTGACTTTATAACTCGAAATTCTACATTTTACTTTGCAATTCTTTCTTTATTTTTCAAAATGGTGAGATATAAACTTGCAATTGCAAATTATAAAGTCCAATTCTGAGGGAAAAAAAGACTTTCAATTGCAATTTTGACTTTATAACACCAATTGGGACTTTACATCTTTCAATTCTGAGATAAAAAGTCAGAATTGTGATAATGTGTAATGTTGCAATTGCCTGAAAAAAAGTCAAAATAGTTTTTTTTATTCTGTGGCTGAAACAAGCTTCCATAGATGTACGTCACAATAGACTATCGCAATGCACGTTTTATGCCGACTTTTTATAATTATGTTTAGTTCTAAACTATTTCATCAGCTAGAAATTGTATTTTGTCATAGCAATCCATAATATATAGAGTTGTCAAGAATCTCTAGAAAAGTCAGGGGAATTCCTTGGTCAGAAAGTGTGGAAACCCTGTTTTGTTTGTTTAATTTCTAGATTTTTACAGAAAAGGGGCATCTTATAATGCACTTGTGGGCAAAGACTCAACCAGAGCCGTGGCCAAAATGTCCCTCGACCCAGCAGATCTCACACATGACACTGTAAGTTGGGTATTTTATAAAGATCACAACTTTGCAAAGAAAAAAATTGACAAACAAATTGACTCTTTTGGTTCCTATTTGATAGACGGGCCTCACTGAGAATCAACTTCAGTCCCTCGAGCAGATATTCAAAGACACATACAAAGCAAAGTACCCTATCGTGGGATACACCAGCAGAAGCGTTCTCAATGAGGATGGTAGCCCCAATGAAGACTTCAAGCCTGAAGACCAACCTAATTTCAACATTAAAGATGAATTTTGACACTGAGACAGCCTGTAAAGATAACTATCTTATAATAAAGCTATCCAACAATCTAATCAAAAATCTGAATAATAGTTGTTTGTGACCCTTGTACAGTACTCTAAGTGGGCATGTGTAAATTTGAGGTTGTCTGGTGGTCTTTCAGCCCACAGCCTAGAAAACATTATGATGCATAATATCCCACGTGGGTTTTTCCCTGGTGGGCTGCTTTGAAGGTCATTCAAATGAGGACACCTACAGGTGTGATAAAAAAAAAAAAAAACGAAAAAAAGAAATAGGTGTGACGTTTGGCCTTTTTACATATATTAAATGAAGCTAGAGAATGATTTGAACTGTTAACGTTGTGTAAAATGTATTGATTATTGTAAACCTGCATTAAATCACTTGTTTTCTCTCACTGTACCCGAGGGGAAAGTTTGGTGATTCACGCTTCATGTAGAAATTGAAATTGCTTTGTGGTGAGGGGTTTCATTTGACAAATTAAGAAGTTAAGCATTAATGTTATCATTCCACGACAACATTTTTACTCAAACGCCATCTCAGTCATAATTATAGTGTTTGTGTCTAATCTGTGTGAAATGCCCTCGATGACCAGAAATGTTTCACACTGAAATGAGTGAGAGTTGTTTGTTACTTCTGCTTGTTGTCCTGTCATATTAGTGTCATCTGGGATATTTTAAGTCTGAATGGAATGTAATAAGTTATTTATAAACCCACAGACAGGTGTCATCTGGTCTCAAAAGAGTGTGATGTGAGTTTTTTGGGACACAGCTGTTCAACATGTAGAAGAGACCGGGGCTAGTTGTCACAAAAGCTAACACTCAGCAAGAATCTGAAAAAAGGTCCAGTTGTACAAATAACTGTTTGATTATACTACTGTTAAAATATTTCAGATTATAGTAAGATGTTTTAATGTTTTTGAAAGAAGATCCTTATGCTCACCAAGGCTGCATTTATTTGATAAAAAATACAGTAAAAATGTAATACTGTGGAATATTATTACAATTTAATACACCTGTTTCTCCAGTCTTTATTGTCTCATGGTCCTTCACATATCATTCTAGTATGCTGATTTACTGTTCCAGAAAAAAATGTATGATTATCAATGTGCTGCTGAATATTATTTTATGGTAATTGTGATGCATTTTTTCAAGATTCTTTGATGAACAAAAAATAGAAAAAACAGCATTTATTTGAAATAAAAATCTTATGTAACATATGCTTACTGTCACTTTTGATTGATTCAATGTAATCTTTCTGAATAAAAGTACTAAGTTCTAGTTTTACTGACCCCAAACTTTATGAATTCTGTTTTCCAAACTAATATTCGTTAGGCCAAATGTTTATTTTTTATTTGATTTTATCGAGAACTCTATTCTCCAAACTAAAATTTACTACGCCTAATGTTTTATTTTATTTTTAAATCAAAATAATTGTATGATGCATATTTCTTCTACTGTTTGAATTCCGCTGGAAAGCCATTAAAAAACTATTATTTTAATGGAAATTCACAGAAATTATGTTGTCACAAAAATGCCAAAGTATGGTAAATAAACTATAAAGGTCAAAATAAAAAATATTTTGACTGTAAAAAAAATCTAACTGAAATCTGCTGCCCAATTCTCCCAAGTAAAGAAAGTTCAAACTTGAGATATTAAGAAGGCTCGCTAGTACAGTTTTTAACTCCCCTGCATGCTTAACTTTCCAAAACATCAATAGGCTCCTGATGAGAAGACAGTGACCTGATTTCTATGGAGTCTGTAAGCAGTAGGAGGGAATATGCCAAAAGGCATTCGGTCAAATGCAGTTCTTTTATTTTCACGATGAATTTAGCCTTGATACATCTCGCTTAAAAACATGGGGGCTGGATGGTTTCATGAACAGGAGTGAGTCAGTTAGCAAACACTGTCAGATTCGGAGTCTCAAAATGATGTTTTTTGCTTCTTTTAAAAAATCCCGGGGTATCATTACCATTTACAGCCAAAATAATGAATCATTGTAAAAGTGCCTTTACTGTAAACACTGGCCAGGCTGAATTAATATCCTATTTACCAGAAAAACCTTCAGAAAGGATATAAATTACTAAGAAACTGCCATGCATTTTATATTAGATAGTGTTATAGACAGATGCAGTGTATCACCCCAAAAAAAATGCTAGGTTAAAAACAACCCAAGTTCAAATCATTCAGGTTATATTAAGCAAACATTTAACCCAACCTCTGGGTTACAACAACACATTCACTGGGTCAAAACAACCTGTGTTTGTTCATTTTCAACCCAACTTGGGTTGTTTTTTAACCCAACATTTTTAGAATATATGCTTGGTATGTTACATAATAACTGATGGCTAAAGATATTAAATTCAGATTAGACTTTATCCCCATGTTTGTATAATTCAAATGCAGAATGATACATGATATGCATGCTCTTGAACCTTCTGGCCATGTAACTTGATATGTACTTCCTCTTGTTCTCTGTTACCCACGTGTTACCATTTACATCGTGCTCACATGAGTGACGTATGCCACACTTTCCACGCTCGGTCACAACAACTTGCCATTTGTAACTAAAGAGGTGTTGATGGTGGGAGCCCATGATGCTGCTTCCTGTCTCCATTGCACAGAATTTCCCCTTTGCCCGCCCACTTGTATTTTGTGCTGTGCAGTGGGCTGTTTCAGTTCAGTCAGTCTGAGTCTCTTGGTAGTGTCTGTTCTGCTCCGGAGTAAATGTAGCTTACTGCTTTCTCCAGCCACCCACAACATTTGACCTCTGTTTTTATTTTTTATAGTGGTGAGTAACATTTATTTACACGTACTGTTTTTATTATAGTAGTGTGTTATTACTTATATATTTGTTCTATGTTTTGGAGCTGTTAGCTAAACAGATAAATATGCATACATTATTTATTATAATTAATATGGCCACTTGATGTTTTGCTAATAATTTTCATGTGTACAAGACTAAAACTGAACTTATTTCATATTTTTTATTTATTAAATGTATTATTTGGATCATGCACTTTGGGTGCTGATTTGGGGTTTGATTACATGATGCACTCTGTATTAATTTAAACCCTTTTCACGGATCAGGTAATCTGACCAGGAGGACGGATTGGTCATCACAACCCAGCAAACCTATGAAGGTGCTGAGTGGTCACGCCGTGGTAAGTTATCACCTTCGCCCATAGTTTCACACACCTATTGTCCCTTAATGTCATCATGGAAACTGATTAGTACATATTTAAATTGACTGACATCCCTAAATCTCATTGAAAGTATAAACATCTTTTGTTTTTTCTTTTCAGCCTAAATCGTTGACTCAAAACAGCATGGACCTATTCATCATTCCAGCCACAGCTGTAAGTATATTGATCCTAAGATCTTACACATACAGCACTTCTTATCACCTTCTGATTGATAGATTAGTGCAATTAGGGAGTCTTTAAAGGCTGAGCATTGAGAACAAAGCCTAAAATGGGATGTTATAAAGTCCTGAACTTACATCTCAATATGTCTTACCAACACATAGTTTAAATGTGGTTTACAAAGCCTGCTTATTTAAGCTCTTTTTGCACCACTGCCAAATTCCCCAATTTCCATTTTTATCTCTGGGTCTCACTCTGTAGTGCATTGCTTCATCAGACTGATTGCTTTTGTTTTCTTTTAGGTTCCAATGAATACAGGACTTTCCCTTAGTCAGCAGACTTGTGCCCATCTGACCAGCATCTCTCACACTGGTACGTTTAGAGTCTCACTTCTGTTCTTTTAAATGTCATCGCTCTTTGATATGTTGTCTTGGACTTTTTGATGTGGAAAAAACAACCTTTCATAGTTATTACAGTTTACTATAAATTAGAACATACTAGTGGAATATAGTGATGTTTACGGTTTCTTTATTGATATTCAACAGGAAACTTGAACATCAATCAAAGGCGTTGGAGGAGCATGTTTCGACGAGTACAGAAAAGGAACATGGAGTCCCATGATGCAAGTGCGCATCCCAAAAACAAGCTGTTTGGGCGAGCCTTGTCGGATATCTGTCAAAAAGATGGGTGTCCTCCCAAACCAATTATGGTGAGAATTTTCAGAATGATCAATAGTACTTCACTGCAAAACAAACATGTGTAGTATTTTATGCATGTGATTTTAGTCTATCAAATGTCTAAATTTAGCTCAATTTGCTTGGTAGGATATCCTTACATTGCTACTGAGAGACGGTCTGCGCACCGAGGGGGTGTTTAGGAAGGCATGCAACGCCAGAGTGATGAAAGATATCAAGGCAAAGCTCAACGATGGGATTGAAGTGGATCTGAAAGAGCAGTCGCCCTATTTGCTTGCTGATCTTATCAAGGTATGGGATGACCTTAGGAAACATGATTTGATTTGAGTGATTAACAGTATTGAAGTCTAAAAGATGCATATTTGATCATTAATTATTGGTTTTATGTGTTTTCGATTTGCAGGATTTTCTTAGACATCTGCCTGGCAGTTTGCTAATGGTGGAGAAGGCCAAATCCTGGATGACTGCAATGGAAAAGGAAGATGACGTTCAGAAGTGTGCTGAAATCAAAATGTAAGTTATCTTATGAAACAAAAGGGTTAAAATAAAAAGTGTTTAGTGTAAATGAACTGTAAATGTGACCAGGTTTTTTATTTTATTTTGTCTTTAGGGTGATCAACACACTTCCTGAGCCAAATATTCAGCTCTTGAAGCACTTGATTGTTCTGCTTTACCTCATAAGTGAGAACGCAGAAGAAAACAAGATGGTTCCCAGCAATCTAGCTACATGTGTTTCCCCCAATCTGCTCCAAACAGACAACATGGAAAAGATGGGAGAGGTGAGTGTATACTCAGTTCTGAAAGTTCTCACATGATGTGGTCAGGAGCCAGAAAATAGCAGAATGAGTAAAACTGAAACTCAAGAGAGCAAGAAGAGATCAAACTAGTTTCATATCCAAACTTATCTTGACCTATTTTCATGGGATTTCAAAATTCATGTGATGACTTTATTGTTGTTTAAGTGGCCTTTGTTTAATCCTCATGCCACTCTGGGTTTCTTGCAGGTGACAAAGCTGACTGAGTTTCTCATTAACAACTGCAGTAAAATATTTGGTGAGGATGCACTGACACTTTTTGGAGATTCTGATGAAGATGAACTCAGCGATAACCAAGGTAGCTTCTTTAACATGCTGTCCTTTAGAACGCAGTCGATTTTATATCAGTGGACATCAACTGTCTCAACTGAAAATTATTTATGGAAAAAGAAAAACAGCAAGAATATTGAGCTATACAATTAATGGGACAGTATAGCTCAGATGATTTGACCCTGAAAGTTAGAACGTTAATAGTCTTAACTAAGATTTCTTCTGAAACCCTTGAAAAAAGGATGCAGGAGACTTAAGCTAAATTGTTCTTATCTATGGGTTCATAAAGTGTTTTTTGCCAATTTGCCAGTCAATATGCAGTTGTAGACATCATTTGACCAATGAGAATTTAAGAGGAGATCTGGTTGTACCTTCAGAAATCCAATTGGCGTCCAAGTGCAACTTGACTCAAAACATCTTACCAATTCCTATCTGTTTAGGCAACCTTTACATATTAGTTGGCAAAGCCAATGTAGACAAAAGGCTAGATATGATCTTATAGTACTTAACGTTCTGATAATTAATATGTATTTGTACTTGATTTCTCCTTTAGACTCTTATTCTTCGCACCATCATGACTCTGCGTATGACAGTAATGACACTGATGCAGACAAGGGTAGTTTTTCAGACATGGACTCTATCAAATCCGGCGTTGAAGAGGAAGCCCAAAAACATTCCAGCACCGTGGAACCTTGGACTACAAAATTGCTGACCCGCAGACGCTCTGAACCAGCGATCGTCTTCAGCAAGGGAGTTCAGCACCTTGTCCTCTCTAGGAGCCAGACAGAAATGGACTTTCATGACAAACAATTAACAAAACAAATCTCAGATGACTGTATTGTGTTTAGAGCCGGTAACAGCTTGGGGAAAAGCTGTTTGGCACATAAAACTGGGGCTAGGACAACCTCTAAAGACTCCTCGTATTGTTCTTCAAGTTCACTTGAGAGTTGTTTCTCCAGCACTTCAGAGAGCTCAATCCATAATAGCTCACCTATAATGCCTTCATGCAATCAAAGAAAGGCCCTTCTACGCAAACACTCGTTCCCCACCCGCCAATCGGCACCTGCACCGAATCGTTCGGAGACTCCCAAAAGACGCTCACAATCGATGAAGAGCGCACACGTCAGAAGCAGGACTGTCTTCGGGCGGAGCGGCTCCACCAAGCAGGCCATCGAGAGAGCTCTACGCCACAGCCAGACCCTACCTGAGGTACTGAATCCTCAACCGGAGCCGAGGCGCTTGTCTAGCGAGGAGGTTTTCCAGCAGGTGGACAGTAGGATACCAAGCAATCCTCCCAGTTATCAGCAAGCGGTTGAGCACAATTCCCACGTAGCTCTCTCGAGCCGTAACTCACTGACTGTTCATGATGCCAGATGTCTATCACAGAAAACATGCAGCTGCTCCAGATCCTCAAGCGAAGAAACATTGGATTTATCTTCTGGGAATGAACGTTTTGATATCCACAACAGAGACATTGAAGGGGCATGTTGTGATATTATGTGTGGATCCTCCTCAGAATTGAGACAGAGGAGCACATCTGATTCTGTGTATGAAGCATCACTACCGGAGTGGTGCAATCAGGAACACCTCAGAGAGACATATGTCTGACGACTCTTTTTTTTTCTTGTTGTTGCTTTTTCGCTGGTGGAAGAATGTCTTTTGCATATGACCTCATAATGAGGTACAATAAAGTGCAATTAAAACATTGATTTGCACTGAACATGTTGAATTTTGGTTCGTGGTCTTTTTTATCCAAAGTATTTTGATTTTTTCAGCTTCCCAAAAAATTGTGAGAAATTTTTTTTTTACTGAAAGGCACTTTGAGGAATTTTCACTACACAGGTATATAAGTTTTTTTGCAATGTTTGCAGAACTTAAAAGCAATGTAAACCATATGTATGTCTTCTTGTGAAATAAATACATGAAATAAAACTACAGTCATGTTGCTCTTTGTTTTTTTCTTTCAAACAATGGTTCAAATCAGCTTGGCCTGTAAGCTACTGTTAACTAAAGATAACACACAAACAATTCATTTTAATTTAATTTCTTTAAATAAAATTAACTGTAATAAAATATAAAATAAATAATAAATCACAATAGCCCCCAATGGGTATTTGGACATGTATAAATGTCATTGAATTAGATTGGCAAACTTTTGCAAACTCATACCCCATCTAGTGGTATAATCTTGGTAGCCATTAAAATAATGTTTTTTTTTTTTTTTTTTTTTGTTTTTTTTTAATGAAATATCAGAGGAAAAATATTTTAGTTAAAGCAGTTTGTATCCCTCTAGCAGGTCTCCTCCTCTGCATGCAGTGTGTGTGTTAATGTGGGCCGAGATGCCATTTGCAACTCACCATGACCCATATTTAAAACCAATAGGCCTACATTAGATAACAAAATGTCATACCAAGTGGCAAAAAAATAATCCTACGTTCTTAAAAATAAAGGTTCAAAAAGGTGCAGTGATGCCTTAGGGCAGTGGTTCTCAAACCTGTCCTGGGGACCCCCAACCAGTGCACATTTTGCATGTCTCCCTCATCTAACACACCTGATTCAAATCATCAGCTCATTAGTAGAGACTGCAAGACTTGAATTGGGTTTGTTTGATGAGGGAACATGCAAAATGTGCAATGGTGAGGGGTCCCTAGGACAGGTTTGAGAACCACTGCCTTAGGGCAGGGCTATTCAAATCTTACCCTGGAGGGCCAATGCGGTGCAGAGTTTAGCTCCAACCCGAATCAAACACACCTGCACATGCTAATCAATGTCTTCAGGATCATTAGAAAATCAGAAAATCACAGGTGGGTGTGTTTGTTTAGGGTTGGAGCTCCAACCTTGATCAAACTCACCTGGCTGTAACAATCTAGTATCTTCCTCCAGAAGACATGCTTCTCAATTAGCTCCTTAGCTTCCCTTGGTTGTGAATTAGTATGTCAAGTACATGAATTTAGGCACACACTACACATTGGGACTTTTACAATATCACTAATGGTACTGTTAATGAACAACAGCAGAACTGATATATTTTAGACAATATTTGTTTTATGTTATTTAAGGTACAATATGGCTTGTTAAAGGCAGCATTTTAGCCATAAAAAAATTATAAATGTTAGCTAGATTAAGTTCATTACCCAGTGAAAAAAACAACCATCTATCAAGTGTAGTGATGTGTCTCGAGTTGGCTTGCAACATCCATTGAGTAAACATAGGATGCATCCGAAGTTGCATACTTCCCTACTACCTATATAGTAGGTGAAAAACAGTAACAAAAGAAATACTGTATGTCCGAATTTACAGTACTCATAAAAAAGGCAAAATATACCCTGGTGACCTACTATTTCCAGGTGAGATTCTAAAGTTTGCATATGTGTGCACTTTACAATCCCATGAGGCCAGGGAGATAGTGAAGTGACGTAACTGACGCTGGTAGGCCACATGATAATGACAACATTAAATAATCCCAATGTAGTTTGTTCAGATTACACACACATTCATGCTATATCGAAGGTACTTTATTAGTGGTTGCGAAGTAATTATTCAAAATAAGCACGTCTACTCAAGATAGTATAGTCTATGTGATTTCGGATGCAGCCATAGTTAGCATTAAGGCTCCCTGGTTCTCACGGTGCATTCTGGGACTTATTAGGGAGTGAACGTTTCAGTGCACTGGAAGGATTTTGCGATTGAGTACAGTCCTTAAAATGGCTGACTCCCTAATCAGTGCCCTGACTATACTGAACTAGGGTGCACCTCAATCAGCTCCCTAGCTTCCTAAGTTGTGAATCAGTAGATGAATGTGCATGGCTGACTCCCTGATCAGTGCCCTGACCACTGAACTAGGGAGCTGATTGATTAGCTTGTTGAAGTGTGTTTGATTCGGTTTGGAGCTGAACTCTGCAGTGCCAGCAGCCATATCACCCTGTAGCCCAAGACTGGTATCCCACTGAAGCTAAGCAGGGCTGAGCCTGGTCAGTACCTAGATGGGAGACCAAAAATTCGGTGGGAAAACTAGGTTGCTGCTGGTAGAGGTGTTAGTGAGGCCAGCAGGGGGCGCTCACCCTGTGGTCTGTGTGGGTCCTAATGCCCCAGTATAGTGATGGGGACACGATACTGTCAATGAGCACCCTCCTTCGGATGAGACGTTAAACCGAGGTCCTGACTCTCTGTGGTCATTAAAAATCCTATGGCACTTCTCGTAAAAGAGTAGGGGTGTAACCCCGGTGTCCTGGCCAAAATTCCCTTGATTGGCCCTTACCAATCATGGCCTCCTAATAATCCCCATTCACTGAACTGGCTCTATCACCCTCTCTCCTCTCCACCTTTCGCTGGTGTGTGGTGAGCGCACTGGCGCCGTTGTACTGTGGCTGCCGTCGCATCATCCAAGTGGATACTGCACACTGGTGGTGGTTGAGGAGAGACCCCTGACATGAGTGTGAAGTGCTTTGGGTGTACAGTATGAAAGCGCTATATAAATGCCTCATTCATTCATTCATTCATTCATTCATTCATTCATTCATTCATTCATTCATTCATTCATTCATTCATTCATTCATTCATTCATTCATTCATGCAGTGGAGTTGAGAGTCCCTGACTTAGCAGAACCATTTTTGGTTCCCCAAAGAATGAACCCTACAGTAAACAGTTCTTAAAAGAACCATTATTTATAGTGTAAAGAACATTAATCTGAAGAACTGCATTACGGAGAACTTTTTTGTAATGGAAAGGTTTAATGGATGTTAAACGTTCTTGAACAATTGATGCCATAAAGAACCTTTATTTTTAAGTGTAGAAAGTTTCTCTGAACTTTTAAGAAATGTGCAACTATTTTTTAACTAACCGTTTGAGCATTTAAAACATACATGTTCGATATTTTGTAACATTATTTTTCAAAGTCTTAACCTCCTGGGTGCCACTGTTCTAGTTAAAGGACATTATACTTTAGTGAATTTCTCTGACACCATACACGTCACCGTTATATCTGGATGCCCTGTAAAGAGCACAGCAAATTCAGGGTTTTTTGCCCACATATAGCATGACGTGTATTCATTCCGTTTTAAAATGTACATCACCATTCATCCCAAAAATACCTAGATATGATATTCTTTTGGCAATATATCACCCAGCCCTACACTATGGCATGTTTAAATGCTGAATTGTTCATGTTTTAGCAGTAATGATACTTTGATACATGATTATATCACTTGTTAAATGGTTATTTAAAAAATTGTACAATCAGTGCTACATTAGGCTACTAATAAAGTTTACACACACACACACACACTCTCTCTCTCTCTCTCTCTCTCTCTCTCTCTCTCTCTCTCTCTCTCTCTCTCTCTCTCTCTCTCTCTCTCTCTCTCTCTCTCTCTCTCTCTCTCTCTATATATATATATATATATATATATTGAGAAATCAATCAATAAGTGGTCTCAATTTTTTCCAGAGCTGTATATTGAATGGTCACATTGTAATAATTTAAAGAACTTGTGTAATGGAAAGGTGTTTGGATGTTTATCTTTGATCTAAAGACCCCTTTTTTAAGTGTAGATAAAAAAGTAATTTTTAACCAACTGTTTTTAGTATTTAAACCCATTTAAACATATATTTTCGATATTTTGTGACATTTAAATACATTTCACTGCCCAGATATCCACCTTGCGGTAGTTTATCAAGCTCAACCTCTTGATCTCTCCGCCTAGTGTTTATGGTCTATTGTTGTAATGTGACAGTGAGCTGTCAAGGAGCTTCTTAGCGACGCGACAGAAACCTCCAGCTCAGCTCAGTTGCATAGGCTACGTTACGTGCTCTAGCGCTGTCGCATTGCGTCGCCTTCTGGGCGCGAGCCTGATCAAAGGTCGAGTCTACAGGCAACGCAGCTGCGCCGTGAGCAAAGACCCGTCGGACCTCTTTAACTCGAGCAGTCTAACTAACTTATCGTACTAGCTATCGCTGGGGCGAGGCTTTGACACCATCTATCGAAAATGACTCAGAAATGAGTCTCTAGCGTTCACTGTTCAGATCAGTCGCGAGCACATAGACTTTTATAGACCCTGCGCGCGCCGCTGGTTTCTTTCTTCAGTTCAGTTGGTCCCCATACAATACTGAGCATGCCTAAGCCTGTAAGTATTTCTTTTCTTCTTGTTCTTTTTAAATTAAACATAAAAGTTTACGTTTACATGAAGAACAAAAATAGATAAAAGTGCCATAAATGGGAACAGTTGTATGCAGCTATAAGTTAAACTTGCCTATTACACAAGGATTTTTGTGAATGAAGTAGGCTACAATATCTCGGATTTGTTAATAAATCCATAATATGCAAAGTCTATCCTAACTTATGTTTATTCTTGATAAATATGTTGAATCCTACTGTCTTATTTAGTGGTTTTGTATTTATGGTGACTTACAATAGGCCTCTGTCATAAAGACTTTAGCTACATTACAAAAAAAAAATCAAATAGCTTAAGATATTTTATTCAATATTTTTGTTGAAAGAGAAGATTTTGTTGTGTGTTCAGCAGTTAAATCAAGATAAAGCAACAATTTATTACAATATTGCCTCATTATTTTTGTCATGGCATATCTTATGATTATACCTGACATTACATGATCATCTTTATAGTTAATCTCCGAAAGGTCTTGTTGTTATCACCTTAGTTTATAAGAGGATACTAACTATGAATTTGATGGTTAACATGCTTGAGTAAGAGTCTTTACATATTAACTAAACTTAGACAATGAGGATGAGTTCATGCTGTGTTCATGGGTGCAGAATGCCGCAAAAGTAAAAGATTAGCTAGATGTGCTGCTGTGAGCATACTTTTGACTTAAGTATTTGAATACCAGGATGTGATGTCACTCTAATAATTGCTGTTAACATTCATAAGGGGTAAATGTCAAACCAACTTATTCATCAAGGTTTTTACCTTTATTTATTTGTAAATATTTGAGCGGTAAGAGTGGAATCTTTGGAAACGCATGATCAAGTTGTGATAATATATTTTAACTGTGCCTTTATGGAAAAGCTAATCATTCATATAAATAATTCTCAAAGAGAAATATAGAGATACAGCACATTAGTAATACATTATAACTGTATTGAAATAGTAAATCTACTATTATATAGGTTCCTAAAGGAGGGATTCGCCATAGAAGAACCATTATTGGTTCCACAAAAAAACTTTCGTGAACAGTTCTTAAAAGAACCATAGTGTGAAGAATATTTGATAGTTCCATGAATGTTAAACGTTCTTCATGGAAACATCGATGCTAATAAAGAACGCTCTATTATCAAACATTACAATTGTTAGAAAAGATAATAATAATTGAAATTGTCCCCCCACTGCTTGAAATGTAAAAAAAGAAGAAAAAGAAAAGTGCTTCCAGGATCATAACAGACATACTGGCATGCAGTTTTTATAAACTCAAATGGAATATTTGTACTTTAACTTTAACTTTTTTTTTTTTTTGTGACACCACAAGGCCATTGAAAAAAACTAAGAAATGGTGATCAGATAAGGCATCATAAGCTAAAACTAATGTCTATTTCCATTGTTCTTAAATGATCAATACATTTATTTAATCTGATACAACACCTAAAGGGTATTTAAGCCTACGAACAAGTATTTGAGTGGAGCACAAACACTTCCCTGTGATTTGAGGAGAGTGTGTTAGCACCGTCTTGTGAGGTACTCTGTACCCTCAGGCTAATGAGACACGCGGGTCACGCTGTGTTATGACGTAGTCCAAGTCTTTTTCCGGTTAGATAAAATGTGCTGCTCTGATGGTTGCTCATGGAGATGGTGACTAACTGCTGGATTAAACAGTAGAACTCCAGCAGTCTGTTCCATTGAACAAATCCAACAGAGAGGGCAAACTTGGAAGATTATAGATTATATCTGCCATCCTGGCGTTGAGATTATTCATTTTTATTTGCTTTGGACAGGCTGATGCTGCCAATAATAAGCTTGTTTGTCACTTACTGACAAGAACCAAAAGAGTTTTGATTACTGAAAACATAATGTATTATGTGTGTAGTTATCATATCACAGCAATGATTTAAACTCTTTTGACACAGCCTGACAGCCTATTGTGCCTTATCAAGGGATTGCTGATAAAGGTTCATTTGCATTGTTACACTAAAGACTGAACACCTTGTTCTACTATTTTATTGTAATTTTATTCAAATCATTATACATGATATCTAACTAAAACTGAGATTTATGTTTCTTTGTTTTATTTTAATTGACATGAGCACATGTCCAACATGTAAGGTGCCAGATTTAGCCATATAAACCTGCAGGAAAAATATCTACAGTGGTGCAAAGTGGTGAGAAAAAAATCCAGAAAATCATAATGTCTGCCAGAGATTTATATAGCTGTTATCTATAATTTATATATCATTCATCATTTTAGTTACAATTAGTTACATTTTCTACAGTACCGTTAATGGTTGCTCACAGACATTTATATTTTTAAGGGGTGAAAATTGTTGGAACTTTGTATTGTCAGCAGTTAACCAGTACTTATAAAGTAGGTGGCCAGTGTTGGTCTAAATCATTTACTTGCTGATGTGGCTAAATACTAACACCAGGGTGTAACGGTTATTGCAGTGTGAGTATTATTGCACTTGCACTTTTCTCATAATTAGAGCCAATAAATGTGCTTTAATCCTGGACATATGAAGGTCTTTTATTTATGCTTTGCGAATAGGAACTAATAACAGGAAGAAAGTGTTGGACTGAAATGTTGATGAGTCTGAAAATAACTTTGCTAGCATTTGTTGCACAAGTTTGAAGGGTTTATCTTTACAGCTCTAGAGTAGTTCGCATGAAGGTTGTGTAACTTTGACAGTGCTTGCAAGGCTCCGTCAGGGTTCACCGGGTCGTTATGAAAGCTTGTGTAAAGTGTGCTGGACTAAAATGTGACCTTGAATAAGGGATTGTCACCATGGGATCTCTTCCGGAAACAGATTTTCAGTTTTATGTCTTGTTAATGGTTTATATAGTTTTCTTTATTAGTTTAAGTATATTAAAAGTATGGGTAACACTTTAGTTTAGGGTCCAATTCTCATTAGCACGCTGTTAGCATGCCTATTACTAGGATATTGGCTTAAAAAACTTAACACCTTGCCAACTATTAATGAGCAGTGATTTGGAGTTTATTGAGGCAACAGTCATAGTTAATAGTGAGAATAGTTTTGATGTCTACTTTGTGAAATACAAAACTAAATCTCATAAATTGTAATATATATCACCGATGAATGATGTCACACCTAATGTCCGTTGAATCTGTTGAAACCATTTCAGACTTCAGTTGTCTAAAGGATATTACATAACGCAGATCTTTCATAAGGCTTTATTGCCTTGGTTTTGTGGAATTACATGTAATTTAGCTGGCATAACATTCCATGATTATAGTCTGATGTGATATTGAATATCTGATATGACAATGGTGCAATTTAATTCAGCTGTAATAAAAAAAAAAAAGGGTTACACTTTATTTAAAGGTGTCCATGTTACAATAAAATTATATATTTGTACTGAGTAATACAAATTAACTAAATGTTGTTACTATAGGATTAGGATTAGGGGATAGTTGCATGTATTTATGCATAATTTATAGTTATTACTATACAGTAACTACATATAACTTGCAACAAGGACACTGTAAAATAAAGTGTTACCATCTTTTTTTCTGTTGTAATAGCATATTTAATATTTCTGTAACACACTCTGCTTCGATTTATTCCAATACTTGACACAATGACAATGAAAATACACTCACTTTTGTTCATTCTTTGCAGATCAATGTCCGTGTCACCACTATGGATGCCGAGCTGGAATTTGCAATCCAGTCGGTTACAACAGGCAAACAGCTTTTTGAGCAGGTAAGCAGCGGATCATTTTTTAAAGCTCGAAGCGGCAGGCGAGAAATCAGTAATCATTTGTTTTTAAGCTAAGGGGTAAATTGTATCCACTTAATATACAGATGATGGAACATTTTTGTAGTTTCAAATTTGCAGGCTGGGAAAATAACTAAAGCCTATTTTAAAACTAACGAGGGAAAATTTAAGTAAAAATTTTCACCAAACTATGAAAAAGGATGATACTGATTATATGCACTTGCATATGAGTAATACTTGCATACTGTTTACTACTAGGTAAATGCACTACTTCTGTTTAATCACAATGACTCATAGACTTGTAGTGACTTGCACACTAAAAAAAACTATGGTTTTTGTTACAAAGTTCTGTAACTAATTGCTTAGAGACACACCTGAATTCATGCTCATGGCTATAGTCAATGGGTGTAAATCATTTTTCAGATATTGTTGAGATTAGTAATGGTGGACTGCCTTGGTGAGGTATGATATGATATAATAGGACTGTATATGTTATATAGATGGTGAACACCGTCTCTGCCTGTTTGTACGCACCTAACTGATAAGATGTGGGGTTGGTAGGTAGTTTCCCTCCCTGAAGATAGCATGAACTCATTTTCGTAGAGTTCCTATTCTAATCTTCTCAGAGCAGAGACTCCCCCATTGTTTGACATCCGACATAATGTCATGCTCGTTTATCAAGTGCCGATTAGATATTGTGTTTTAAATTTACGTCATAGGAATCAATATCACAATTTGTTTACATTTAGAGCATTGTGTTAGTCACATGTACAAGTCACATGTAACTGAATGAATTTTATCCTCTGTGTTCATGTATTCAGGTGGTTAAGACGGTGGGTTTGCGTGAGGTTTGGTACTTTGGTCTGCAGTACACGGACAACAAAGGCATTCTGACATGGCTGAAACTGGACAAAAAGGTATTAAAGTCCCTTTAAAGAAGTCATTTCGCTCGGCGGCCATCTTTGAAACGCCTCTCCGGCATGCAAGTGCAGCTCCTATCTTTTTGAATGGGGAAACATCAAATTCACCAAAACTCTTCGCCAAGCTTACGATTAAAATTTCTTATTTCAATTTCATTTTATCAATGAAATCTAACTTATACATTTTGTGTCTAAACTCTCAAAATCATGACAAAAAAATTAATTTTTCAGGCTGGACCAAGCTAATACGCATGTGCAGTCTTAAACGGGAGTCAACAGGTTTCTATGGTAACCGGAGATTCTAACAGCAGCAGCAATGACATGATAACTTTACCCACCAGCGATTGGCTCTTATTTAGAAGGCGGGAATTATTCCACCATATTACGTGTTGCACTTTCTCCCAACACTGTAGATGCAGCTAAGACTGGAAAAGTTTGGTTCCTGGTTGTTGACATGTCGAGAAGATGTTATTTACATCACTGCGTATCCACTTTGCATGCATTTCAAAAGGATGAGAACTCACGCTCGAATTGACCCTGAAAAAACCTACACTATCAATACTGTTCATAACACTGTGTATACAAATGCTGAGGAAGATCCAGAGGTGAAATTCAGATAATGGGTGTTTCGTTTCCGACACAAGTAGACCAATTACAATAGACTGGGCAATTTGACCAATCAGAGCAGAGTAGGCTCTCAGAAAGGCTTAGACTTATCTTATAGGCATCCAACCCAAATCTAGAGACTAAAATATCAGAGATTTGGGGGTGGACCCTCTTAACTTTGGTCACTATGTATGTAACCACCATAGAAACTACCCAAAACACCCTAGCAACCATCCACAACATCCTAACAACAGCATAGTAATGTGCTAAAAACCACTTAGAATATGTTGGCTCTATGGGTAGGGATATAATTCTTATTTTACTACTCTTAAATGTATTAGTAGGAAGGATGACATGTGATTGCATTTGACAGGACTGTATACTTGTAACATGACACATTTGAAAGGATTAAGATTAAGTTACTAAAATTCAGGTTTAAGAGCAATACTTAAACTTGTCAGCCTTGAAATGATTAATTCCGATTAACTATATTAAATATTTTGTAGAGTTGCCATATTTAATTGTACTTACAACCACCTAATATACATATGATCATATAATAATACTTTTGTATTCTTCACAACTATTGTATTCTGCCATTACACTAGACAAAACCATAGGTGTAAATGGCTAGTCAAATAAACATTGACTACTAGAGGATTCCTGTTAGAGAAGTCACGAGTCATGCATGTGATGTTGAACTTTGATTATTGCTCAAGAAAGGAGAAAATAAGAAAAAGAATACATGAACTCAATGGCCGAGTCACTAAAATATCTGTATCATGGCATTTAGGACTAAACACTTGACATACAGTCGTTTACTTTGAATGTTAACAATCACTTTCATCAATGTCATAGGTGTCCTCTCAAGAAGTAAAGCAAGAGAATCCTCTGCAGTTTAAGTTTCGGGCCAAGCACTACCCTGAGGACGTGTCTGAGGAACTGATTCAGGACATCACAAAAAAGCTTTTCTTCCTGCAAGTGAAGGAAGGCATCTTGAGCGATGAGGTCTACTGCCCCCCAGAGACAGCCGTGCTATTGGCCTCATATTCTGTACAGGCCAAATTCGGTGACTTCTCAAAGGAAGCCCAGGCAGATAGATACCTATTGTCTGAGCGGCTTCTGCCTCAGAGGTGAGGAACTGCTCAAAAACATGAATCCAGTGCATTCTGATAATTCAACGAGTTGAAATTACTCAAATAGGACGTGCTCATTCCTGTTCCTGGAGGTCTACTTTAATACTTTCTTAATGTTTAAGTCTACTCTAATGCTGCCATTAATGTGCTATTGAAATTATCTTAAATATGAGTTTCCTAGGTCAAAATTAGCACATGATGTCATGTTTACCACTGGAAAGTTTGGAAATAATTTTGTTACCCAAATTCCTGAGATGGGCATGCCACAAACTTTAAAGGGATAGTTCACCCAAAAATGAAAATGTGATGTTTATCTGCTTACCCCCAGGGCATCCAAGATGTAGGTGTGTGTTTGTTTCTTCAGTAGAACACAAATGAAGATTTTTAACTCCGACCGTTGCACTCTGCCAGTCATATAATGCATGTCAATGCGGTGTTTTTCTATGCGAGTAAAAAACACATCAACATACAAATCCATATTAAACCCTGTGGCTTGTGACGATACACTGATGTCTAAAAACATGAAATGATTGGTTCCTGCAAGAAACCCAACAGTATTTATTTATTTAATTATTTATTTATTTAATTATTTTTACATCATAGTAGACAAATCTATTCTAATATTCCCAACGCTATTACTTCCACTAGAGAAGGTCAAAGCCTGGCGTGACCATAGATATATATATATATATATATATATATAGAATCCTCATTAGTGCCTCCGCGGATCGGTCGAATGAGGCATCTATGCGCCATCATTTTGACCTTCTCTGGCGGAAGTAATGGCATGACTCTCATAAAAAACACCCAGTTGACATGCATTATATGACTGGCACAGTGCAAAAATCTTAAAGTTAAAAATCTTCATTTGTGTTCTACTGAAGAAACAAACACATCTCCCTACATCTGTCTGGGGGTAAGCAGATAAACATCAAATTAGAATTTTTGGGTGAACTATCCCTTTAAACATGGTGTCGGGGAGAACTACTGCTGTGTCAGGTATGATTTATTTGTTTTCCCCCAAAACGGCTGGATCGTCTTGTCTTGCAGCATATTTTGAATGACTAAATGATGATGC
This sequence comes from Pseudorasbora parva, assembly GCF_024679245.1. Lineage (NCBI taxonomy): Eukaryota > Metazoa > Chordata > Actinopteri > Cypriniformes > Gobionidae > Pseudorasbora > Pseudorasbora parva. The sequence continues at coordinate 9,137,827 of NC_090181.1, forward strand.
AGTATTGGACCCAAGGGTGGGGCGCAGAGTTGAATTGGTTAATGTACTGCATATTTATATTCAAGTAATCATTTGAAACGTATTGTATGTTTTATACACAGCAAAAATAGCCTGCATTTGACTGAAATTGCAGAATCGTCAGAAAGCAGATAACATCTGGATAGCATTGTAAATGTTTATATGGTTGTCAGTGCATGTGACATTACATATAATTTTGGTTTCAATATGATTTTCCCAATAAAAAGGCAAGAATAAACCCGGTGTCCTCCATGATTCCTGTTTATTCCAACAACAAAGGCCATGAATGCAACAAGCTCATAATCGGGAATTATGAAATTTCCAGTAGCACGTGAGGGCGGCATTTAAATAGACTCAAAGAATTCAAACAGAAACAAAGATGTTGTTGTACCTTAATGATGGAATCATTTGTGCGGTTTTTATTATGCAACATCCTTTAGTTACATATTTGGGTGCAATGTCTAACAATTTTTCTTTTATGGTCACAGCTTTAGAAATATGATTATGTCTCATGGGGGGTTGATTTATATATTCTGTGTTTACAGAGTGCTCGACCAGCACAAACTGTCGAAAGAACAATGGGAGGAGAGGATCCAGATTTGGCATGAGGAGCACAGAGGAATCCTCAAGTGAGTTCGACTTATATTCTCCCATTCAGCTCCAGTCATATCGCTCCACAAGTGTATCATTGCTTTGACTTCTGTGTCACCAGGGAAGATGCCATGCTGGAGTATCTAAAGATCTCACAGGATTTGGAGATGTATGGCGTCAACTATTTTGACATCAAGAACAAGAAAGGAACAGACCTGTGGTTAGGCGTCGATGCTTTGGGACTTAACATCTATGAAAAAGATGACAGGTATGCACTTTTTGTGAGCAAGATCTGTTTATTTATTGCTAGTTGGGGATATTGGGGTCAGTGTGGCGGCTGCCATGACTGTGTGGTTAATGACCTGCGTAGTGACTGTCCAAACCCACAACAAGTCAACATGAACGCCTGCTGTTTATTATTGAGAGGTCAATGCACTCAAGGACTAATGTATCACAGAGCAAGGCCGTAACCATGTCTTGAACATTATAAAGCAAAAAGAAATTGAACGGTGATGGAAATTGTAGGTCTAATTCTAGTTGGGAAATAACCATTTTCAACCATTCACAAATACTATTTGCATTAATTTACATTTAAATTTGCACACACACTTTTATTTGTATGCCTATTATGTAGAAAGTGTAAAACGTTTCTTGTCTTGTCACACTCAGTTAGGAATTGCATGAATCATGTAAATGCATATTTTCCATTCAAAACGGCATGTTTGAGAAAAGTAGAGTAATTTGCATTCCCCGATGTTACTGGGACAATTTGGCCAATGTCAGTGGTGGCTATGGCCCTGACACAAAATTTGAGATTTTTGAAATGTTTATTGACAAACATAAAAAAAGACATTACATTAACAAAAAAGGTGATGATAACAGCATAATTACACTGCCATTTTTTATCTGTAATATTTTTTAATGTTTTTAGAAGAAGTATCTTATGCTCACCAAGGCTGCATTTATTTGATAAAAAACAGTAATATTGTGAATTATCTAAATGTAAAATAAATGTTCTATTTGAATACATTTTTAAATGTATTTATTTGATGCAAATGATGATACATTTATTTCTATGATACAAAACAAAATTTTCAGCATCATTACTCCAGTCTTCAGTGTCACATGATCCTTCAGATATCATTCTAATATGATGATTTGCTGCTCAAGAAACATGTATGATTATTATCACTGTTAAAAACAGTCGTGTAATATTTTTGTAAGAATTCTTTGATGAATAGAAAGTTCAAAAGAACAGTATTTATTTGAAATAGAAAGCTTTTGCAACACTGTACTACTGTTCAAAAGTTTTAAGAATTTTTTTATTGATTATTAATACATTATTCGGCAAGGATGCATTTAATTGATCAAAAGTGACTGTAAAGACCTTTAAAATGTTACAAGTAAATCCTGTCTATTATATGCTGAATAAGGCTTCCTATTAATTTCTATTCAAGTTTCACACAGCTGTTTTCAACACTGATAATAATCATACATGTTTCTTGACCAACAAATCATCATATTAGGATCATGTGACACTGAAACCTGGAGTAATGATGTTGAAAACAGTTTTGCATACAGCTAGCATAAGAGACTAAAAAAAAACATTAAAAATCTTACCGATCAAAAGCTGCAGTGTACAAGCAACCAAACCCTGATCCTAACTATAACCCTATGGTAAGTACCTGTTGTTAATTCAAATTACTCAATACATGAAATCAATTTGACTGTTCTTCATTACTTAGGCTGACACCAAAGATTGGATTTCCTTGGAGTGAAATAAGGAACATCTCATTCAGCGACAAGAAGTTCATAATCAAACCCATTGACAAAAAGGCTCCTGTAAGTCTTTGCATGAATGATTTTGTCTTCCCTCTTGAAAGTCTGTATGTTGGCCAATGACACAAAAAAAGGTGTATCACAGATGAAGAAAGGAAAAATCATTTAAAATACATGTGACAAGTTTTTTTTAAATGAACTCTTTGTATTTATGTTGGTTTCTATGACTTAATGATAAATCTCATGTGGTTTAACCATTTAGTTAATAATGGATTTTCTTTACAAATTGAATATTTTTTAGTAATATCGTAAATGACCAATTAATTAATTAAATATATATTGAAAATATATTCAATGATATACTCAATGATATACTCTACTCAATGAAGACCTTTTCTGAATTATGATATCAGGACATTTTAACATATATGTTTCATGTTATGCATAAAAAAATATTTCCAAATAAATTACATATTCTTCATATATAATGTATATTCATGTCATATGAACAGAATTGCGTTTTAATGTATGTTTTATCATTCAAAAAGGCTGGTTATAATATATTTATATTATTTATTTTATCTTATAAATTAACATTCTGTTCTTTTTCTCTTGTTTTCGCAGGATTTTGTGTTCTATGCATCTCGTTTACGCATTAACAAGCGCATCCTGCACCTGTGCATGGGAAACCATGAACTTTACATGCAACGCAGGAAACCTGATACCATTGAGGTGCAGCAGATGAAGGCACAAGCCAGAGAGGAGAAACACCAGAGACAGATGGAGAGGTGAGGACACAGTGTTCATTACCCAGAGTGCATCATTATATAGCAATGAACAGCTGCACCGAGGTGCACAGCAAGACACCAGTAATTTTAGATGTTTGCTGGCCTCCCAAATATTTAATTTAATTAATTATTTGCTTTATTTATTTATTTTCTTTGTGAATTTTGTCTCAAAGATTTTTCTTTTTGCATTGGGATTAAATTGCAAGATTTACTAAACTGGGCAAATTATCATGAGCACGCAATCCCATAAAAGGGAGTGGATAACATTGGAAATTTTCTTCTTGCAAAAATCATTTCCCAAAGATCATTTGATTTCAGAAAGGCTCTATTCAAATCAACAAAGCCGGGTCTCTCCTGCAGGAGACAACGTCTGTTCTTTGGTTTATCTGACGTATATATCTTCTAGCAGTCTTTCCAAAATTGTAGTTAACCTTCAGTTATTTCTATAGTTGCTCATGGCTCATGTCACTACATTACAAGTTCTTTTTCTCTCGATCATACATCTTCTGTATGTCCATTTTTGAGCACGCCCTCAACGTCCACACACATTCTATACAGGGCAAATGCAACCTCAGTACACTGATATCTAATAATGTCATATACAGCTTATTTTACATTAAATTCTATAATAAAATCTTCTACATAAGTTCTGCGTGTGATCTATTGACTGAACAGACGCTGCCGGATCAAAAGACCAATGCAGTCCAAGAGTAGTGCAAATTAGCATCTGGGTTAAGATGTGCATTTTTGGGGGCGTCAAATAATGGTGCAAATATCAGTACATTTGACTAGCACAAAAATATCACCTTCTATGATTTCACGAGTTCACACTTACAAATAATTCAAATGGAATAAATGGTATGCGTATTTGGCGTGCTGTCCGAGGAGAGGGCTCCGAGCTCGGTATTTGGCCCGAACCCAGAGTACTCCCCCCGTATTTCTGGTTAGGAAAGTAACCAGGTGCGTGTGAGGTAGAAGGGGTGGTGGAGGGATGCTGCAAACTTTGTCAAGGAACATTGGTGATTTGACTGTTTATTTATGTGATCCTCCACTTGAGCTGATTGGTAGACATGTTGATTACTGATTGTTGACAGCTGGTTGGAATGACATCATGATTAGGTAGATCATTTGAACGTGCTTCTCCCGAACTTAGTTTTTTAAGAAACATCATTTATTTAAATACTCTGCTCCCACAAGTTTTGGGTCTGAAGGGAAGCTCCACTGTAAAAAAAAATATATTTAAAAAATAAGGAACCTGGTTGCCTTAATTTTGAGTTCATTAAAGTTAAAAATTTGAGTTAATACAATGAGCATTTTTGAGAATCAACAATCTTTATTTTTAAATATTATTAAAAGATTTTGTAAGCATGTTGGGTAACTGTGTTTAATTTGTGCAATGAAACATGCCAAATTGTGCTATTTTTATGATTTATCACATGCTTTATGTGGTTCAAATACAATAATATTTTGAGTTTCTATTTATTAAACCAATTTCTTTCATTGTATCAACTAAATTTTTTAATTTCAATAAACTCAAAATTAAGGCAACCAGGTTACTTACTTATTACGTTCAGCTGCAAAAATAACCCAATTCACGCCTTTTCAACGCTATTTTTTTATGCCAAAAGGGTTTTGCGAGCTGTTAGTAAATCTGATCCTAGATGTGTTTGCTACCTGTTTTTTTTCCTAGAGCCCAGCTAGAGAATGAGAAGAAGAAAAGGGAGGCAATAGAGAAAGAAAAAGAGATGGTAGAGAAAGAGAAGCAAGAGATGATGATGAAGCTTTTCCAGTTTGAAGAGCAGACCAAAAAGGTTGAGAGAGGTAAGAATATATATATATATATATAAATATAAATATTGTGCATATTATACTAAATCCTGTGTGACCACTCTTCTTGGCACACGCTTGCAATATATTGTATAATTGAGTGACTGCTACCCCCTTCTGGTGGATTTTGTGTACTGTTCAGATCTGAGAGAGCAGTTTGAGAGGGCACGGGTACTGGAGGAAGAGAGGCGGCGGGTAGAGGAGGAGGCAGCGCGTTTGGAGGCTGAGAGACAGGCGGCACTGATGGCTAAAGAAGAGCTGGCCAGGAAAGCTGAGGATCAGATGAAAAATCAGGAACAACTGGTAAGCTGGGGACAATTTGACACACACAAAATGCACCTTAAACAGTGACACTAGCATATTCTGTGACACTTTGGGTAATGGGGCTGGATTTTTTTATTGATCTAGTGTGAAATGAAGAAGAGTTTTTTTATAGGCAGCAGAGCTGGCTGAGTACACCGCAAAGATTGTCTTGTTGGAGGAAGCTAGGAGAGTCAAGGAAGAGGAAGCCAATGAATGGCAGACCAGGGTGAGCTTTGAACAGTATATCCATCGGAAAATATGAAAAAATTATTCTCCTTATGTCTAACCTCTCCACTTGTTTTAGGCTAAAGAGGTTCAGGGTGATCTGGAAAAGACCCGTGAGGAGTTGCAGCATGTTATGGCGTCCCCTGTGACTGCTGCCCCCATGGCTGCCCCGATGGCTGCCCGGGCCATGATGGAGGAACCCTTGGAGAGCAATCATGATGATCATGAGGAAAACAACAGCGTTTACAGTGCTGAGCTCCTTGTGGAGGGCATAGAGGACCACCGCAATGAGGAGGAGCGCATAACAGAGGCCGAGAAGAACGAACGTGTGCAGAAACAGCTCATGGTAACGACCGTATCACCTTTCCTCAAACATAAATATGCATGCATTAGTGGCGAGGATGGTGACCGATCACAATCATTCATCAAATTCTGATTCTAAACAACACCTAAAAATAAGAACATTTGGAGGTTACATTGTTACACATATAGTGGTTGTTTTTTTAGCTTTAGGAGTCATTTTATCATTAGTTCAAAAACACGTAGTCATTCATAACTGTTTTATCCCGTTTTCAGTTTGTTCACACACATAACACTTACTTGTAGTTTGAACATCTAAAAACAGATCCAGATTAATTCCCTGGTTTGTTCAGTATATATATCTGGAGGTTACATTTTCACTCCAGTAGGTGGTGATTTTTTACTTTTTTTCGGAGATTTGTTTAAAAACACAGTGGTTCTCAAGTGCAACAAGCCATATTATTCTTTTTTCAGTTTGTTAAAATACACATACACACATAACACTTACGTGTAGTTGGCATTTTGATCAGTGATTTATTGAATCTTTTGAAGACCTAAAAACAGATCTTCCACTGGTTCATTCAGTATCTATATCTGAAGGTTGCATTGTTACACCAATAGGTGGTGCCCAGTGAGTGAATGTTTTAACTTTTTTTTTTTTTGCATTAGGAGTAATTTTATCATCTCTTCAGGAGATTAATTCAGTTGTTCATAGTACAGTTGTTCACAAATTAAACAAGCCTTATTATCCATTTTTTCATACACATGCATAACACTTGTAGTGGAGAATTTGATTCATTCATGGATTCAAATCTTTTGAATCTGTGGTTTACATCATTACACTACTAGGTGAGTTTTTAAAAACACCACATTGATTTAATAATAAGCCTTATTATTCTAAATGATTGTATACTATTTTAGGCTGTTCATGAAAGACATGCTTCATTCATACAGTCTATATATGAATGACATGGCACGTTTATGCGGGTCATTCATGAACAACATGTTTCGTTCGGTTGCACTGATCTCAAATCACCAATTTCAGTTCAGTATGCACCATTTGTTCAGTTACGCCACTGCTATGAATCCAAGTTCTGTTTCAATTGTCACATTTGGTATTTACACCGTGACTAACTGTATGTTGAATTATCTCTAGGCCCTGAGCTCGGAGCTGGCTGATGCTCGCGATAACTCTAAGAAGACTCAGAACGACATTCTGCACAATGAAAACGTACTAGCCGGGAGGGACAAGTACAAGACGCTTCGTCAGATCCGCATGGGCAACACCAAGCAGAGAATAGATGAGTTTGAAGCCTTGTAATGGCAGATCAGTTCACCACGCCTCCGCTCATGTGTTCCTGTTCAAGGGTGAATTGATCTTATTGCCGTAAATGGTCTTACTTTGTATTTGCCATTTAAAATGCCTGGATTATTTACACAGTCTGTACACACCACTGTACACACTAGTACAGTAGCTCTTTTTTTGACAAATATGGATGACATACTCATTCAAGGCACTAAAATTGTGTGTATGCTTTAAATGACTTAAAGCATTGTCTTGAGAACACTCTTGAGATCTTATTTATGCTAATTGTGCCAAAGGCTTAGGCTTGAGAAATCATGTCATCTTTTATGGGAAACGTTTGAATGTGTCTAACTTAAGATCTTTATGTGTCATGAAGCACATCATTTCCTCACAAAAAGGAGATTTTCTGTTTGAAAAGAACAAAAATATAAATAAAAAGCACAAATATGTTATGAGGATTGTAGATAATTATCTAAAACATGAATGAGATCAAATAGTGGCCATAACAAAGTCAATGTTTTTAAAAGATTTTGATTAAAGAAATGCAACACGGTAAATTTGATTTTCTGTAATATTTTGAAATAAAAATATGAAATTGATTTGAATGACTTCTGTCCAATTCCTGTAGGGCAAAAAAAGTTTTGTTTTGGCGAAACTCTGTGGCAAAGCGTTTTAGAAGAAAAGTAAAAAAGCATACTAAAGCTGATGATAGAAGGGTCAACATTTTTAAGCAATGTTGCCAAGCGATGTTGACGAGCAATGCTGCTTGGGCACTTTCCCATTGAGAATGGCTGCGGTAGTGGGCCTTGTGTCTCACCTGGTTGCCTGTTGACAGCAACACTGGCCAGTGTATCATCACCTTAAGAATGGTTTGCCAAAGACAGGAGTACTATGTCTTGATAGTGGAATTTTCCAGATTAGCAGAAAGGTTTGCATTGTCTGTTTACCCAGATGCCCTCATGCTGTGACCATTACAGGTTACAGTTTCATTTTTGTGCTGATGCGCAGAGAGGCAGTTAAAGGCAAATTGTTATGCAAAAGGTGCGCCTGCTTGAGCCCTCAAAGGACCACTGATATTTACTCAAGGACTAGAGCTTTAATTATGTTGCTAGACAACAATTTATGAAGCCTGGAAACCATTTGTTGAAATATGCAAAGGGTCAGCAGCAAACATGTGAGGGGTCTGGGTTACTGTGTTCCACTGGAAAACGTTTCAGTGATCATTATCTACAGCGGTTTAGTTCCCTGAAAACATCATATACAAATTCACAATGATTTTCTCTGAAAGCAGGAACAATTGACTTAAAAGGCTAAAACATCATTTTATGATATTATTTCTTTTTTTTTTTTTCATTATTGGAGATATTAGAATAGTAATGCCACTGATAACTAGATACACTTTTTTAATTCAGGAATCTGTACATGTGCAGTATGTTGTGACCATTATTATATTCAATACACAAGGGGGATTCATTTCAGAAAAGATTCCCAGGTTTAAAGTTTTTTTTCTACAAATAACTGTCTTTTTTCATATAAAAGGAAGACGTGACATTCACGTACATAACATTTCTATATATCGCACATCATATAACATTAATAGTTATAGTCTATTCCAAAAAGCTCAAAGAAGTGACACAAAAGGGCTGTTTAAAATTCACAAACCCTTGTTTTTAGCAAAACTGATGGCCGTTAACTGAACTGCAGGCAGCAACTTTTTGTACACGTAACGTAGAGATTGAACTTGATTCAGTGCCCGATAGACCTTATTCAGAGCAGCACCATGACGGGTATGAAAGCGAGGCTGTGAGGGATAGACTCACCGTGTTTTCATTGGCATCTGCTATGAAAAGCTTTAAAAAGATCCTAGATCATTTAAAACTTTCCACAGCTCATGTTGTCTGGATTTTTTTTTCTTTTCTTTTTTTTTCTGACATTTCTTGTAAAGATATTTTTGCAGTGGTTCGTCAGAAGAACAATCCAAAAACCCATTTGTAACAACGTGCGTTCTTATGGGAAGGAGGAGCAAAAGGCGGAGATTCAAGGACTTTAATAAAATAAACAATTTTCACAAAAATGTCATTACCCCCAGAATATATTGTTATATTAATATCTGAACATGCAATATTTTATTCTAGCTCAATGCATTCATTTTTAATTAACACTTGGATATGGGTAAATTTCATAAAAAAACAACAACATTTGAGCAAAAAGCTGATAAAATCACGTTTTTGTCAAAGACTTCATTTAGGCCAGATTCAGAGCGATGATCAAACACAGATGGAGTAGATCGAGTCCATCAACACCCCTAATGCTTGACCAGTCCTATAGCTCGCCCTGGGTCTGCATTTCATTCACTAACATTAGATAGTTTTGCTTTATATGATGTTTAATGTTGTTATCTTGATTTAATGATTACATATGAGATCGCTAGTTTCTGCGTTGTCTTCATATGTGTTTTGATCACGAGTTTCTGTACTCTTTCAGAAGATGTGTTTAAAGCTACACTGTGTAACTTTTTTAGTTCATTCTTAGCTAAAAATACTTAGTTCTTTAAAAAATATATGTGCTCATTAATGTATATTTACTTCTTTCAAGTAATAAAGTATTCTCGTAAGTTTATAATATGCCATTGAAAATACATACGGGTGAGGGGGTCGAATGCTGGTCGTCATGTTGCTCCTCCATCTTGAAAGTACATTAGCCAAAGAGGGACATACCCGTAAATTCAAGCTTTGCCTTTCGCGTTTTAACACTCGATGGCACCGTGTCGAATGTGAAGAGGGGGATTGTCATGTTAATCTTGGACTAAATCGGCCACCGTAGGAGTTAAAACGAAATCAGAATTGAGAGGAACAGAAACTATTATTCACTGGATGGTCATATACCTTTACACCGCTAGATGGGGGAAAATATCACACGAAAGGTGAAGCTTGAATTTACGGGTATGTCCCTCTTTGGCTAATGTACTTTCAAGATGGAGGGGCAACATGGCGACCAGCATTCGAACCCCTCACCCGTATGTATTTTCAATGGCATATTATAAACCTACGAGAATACTTTATTACTTGCAAGAAGTAAATATATATTAATGAGCACATATATTTTTGAAAGAACTAAGTGTTTTTAGCTAAGAGTAAACTAAAAAAGTTACACAGTGTAGCTTTAAATATGGATATTTTTCTTATACATGAACCCACCGATTTGCTTCAGAAGGACTTTATTAACCCCTTGGGGATGTGTGGGTTACTTTTATAATGGATGGATGCACTTTTTTGGGCTTCGGATTTTAGGCTGCCATTATAAAGCTCTATAAAGAACTATCCCTTTAACACAAAAAAGATTCTTACATATAGCCCCTTTAAGAATTAGATTGTAATATGATCAATAACGCGTGACACCTTCCTTTTAACTAGAAGGAACAAATGACCATATAAGGAGTGTGTGTATCAGTCCCTGGGGGTGGTGCTGAAAGAACAGCTCCCACTAAACACGGCTTCTTTTATTAGCGGTCCCTTGTGACCACTTTTTCAGGAGACCCTCAGCCTCAGTTGGATTTTCGCTGCCAAGGAGAGCAAGGAAGGGAGTTATGACAAGCCATGAATCAGAAAAGTTCCCATGCCCGGACCGGAGCTTTGAAAACTGAGGGATATTTTGAAGAGACGATGAGAAGATGAAGAGGCAAAACGTGCGGACACTCGCCTTAATTATCTGCACTTTGTCCTATTTACTCATTGGAGCGGGAGTCTTCGATGCTCTCGAGTCAAAGCAAGAGAAAACCCAGAAGGGCAAGCTCGACTATCGAAAATTTGTACTTATGCATAAATATAATCTCACCAGGTTTGACTTTGATCAGATTGAGAAGGTCGTGTTGCTTCTGAAGCCTCACAAAGCCGGAGTCCAGTGGAGGTTCGCCGGGTCTTTTTATTTTGCCATCACTGTGATAACGACCATAGGTAATTTTTCTGGTCTGATTCATTTCATTTGTGAAGACAGTTATTCTAGTCTAACGATTTTATAGTTTCTTAGCCTGTTGCACCACTTATAGGATATGCGATTAAACTTTAGGTTTAGAAAATCTATTGTTTTACGTCATTTTGTAACTTTTTTTGTCTCAAAATAATCTCTTACGGTGTGAATAAGCGACTCAATGTATAGGCCTATCATATATATTATAGTCAATTTCACAAGATAAAACGACAACCAATGAGGTTATTTATTTATTTAGCTGCTTATTGCATTTGTATTTATTTTGAGAGCAGTTTCGATGGAATTAAAGCCCACTGCACATATTTTCTGCGACAGAAATATAATATGATGTAGGATGTGATCATATAGCTAAACACAGTCACCAAAATGTCATGCTCCTGTAAACTGTTTTAACGGAAAAGTTCTGGCAACTGCATCTGACCGTTTTTAAAGGTAAAATCAACATTCCTCTGTGCTTCTCTGAAGCACAAATATCGTCGTGAAATATGTTCTCTAAGATTGCTTAAGACATAAATGACATGAGAAGAACGCGCATAGAGTCATCGCTGAAGCGCTTAATCCTGTGTTACAGTTCATGGTGATGATGTCGGTCAATGCTTCCGGTGGATTAGCTCAAAAATGGTCATGAGTTATTTTTAGAAGAGCACCCTACAAAATGCTAATGCATGTTATGCCAGTTTTCTCTCAGTTGCATTTTGGCACGACAATTACAGCTAAGTCATAGAGAGGTTCATTTTTATCTCTGTTATGGTTCACCCAAATATGAAAATTAGCCCATGATTTACTCACCCTCAAGTCATACTAGGTAGCCTTTTTATGACATTATTCTTTCAGACGAACACAATCAGAGTTATATTTTTTAAAAATCTGGCTCTTCCAAAGCTTTATAAATGGCAGTGAAGGGGTGTTTCGGTTTAGTTTTTTCTGTTTTTGCCTTCTGAAGCGAATCCATGCATTTGTATAAGAAAAATATCAATATTAAAAAACTTAACACACTGTAGTCTCTAACTTCCGCGAACTGTCGCATATGTGCGTTTTGACTTGAATATAATAAATTAATTTAGATGTTACCATTTGTAGGTTAATGTGTCAATTTTCTATTAGGTGAATGGGTTAAAGATTCACATCATCATCTGTAGGGTTTAGATTAGGTCAGACGAAATCATTTAAATAAATAATTTAACATTAAGTTAGTTTTGGAATAATGGTTAATAATTGTTGATGTACATGGAACAAGGAATTAACAGAACATGATGGTTTATTTGATTATGATTGTTTTTATTACCTACTTTATATATAGGTACAAAATTAGCCTTTGTCAAGATAAAAGGGTAACACTTTATTTTACAGTGTCCTTGTTACATGTACCATAGTAATAACAGTAAATTATGCATAATTACATGCAACTAACCCTCAACCAAATCCTACCCTAACCCTATAGGTTAGGTAAGTACATGTAGTAAATGTATAATTACAATGTAACAATAAGACCATAAAATAAAGTATAACCGATAAAGATTTTATAGATACATAACAGTATTCTTCATTAATTTCAACTTCATTGCCCTAATTTGCTTGTTGAACATAATACGTGAATCATTTTGGTATGCCAACACTGAGAGCTATGTGCAGAGCTTCAACAAATTTCCAGACTAATGCCGTATTAGTCTGCCCTCATTTGGGAGTTTACAGTATCATCATAACAACATTGAGATGGCTAAGTGCAATGAACGTCAGTAATAATATTTACAGAATGTTAAAGAACATCCAGTACAAATAAATGTGTGTGTGTGTGTGGGGTTTGAACATGATGAATAGTCTGATTACTCTGGCCAATAACAAAAAGTGAAGATATTGACTGGCCTGTTTACCTCTTTAAATTTATGCAGACATATTAAGAGGCTGTTTAACTTACACCCCGGAGAGCACTAAAGTTATTATATGCAAAGCTGAATTAAGCCAAGTCACACACTCAGCTGAACCAAATTGTCATTTTATGGTAGTTTACTCTGGTATGTTATTGACTAACCTGTGTTCTACAACTCTTTAAATAAACTTGAATATTATGACTTGATACTATCAGGATTATAATAGGTGCAAGATGACGAGAACATGAACATACATTAGCAAATAAAAAGTAAAAAACCACACCAGCGTTGTCTTCTGCCGCATTAAATGCTCAAGCTGGATTCTGATTGGCTGTCAATGATTTTATCGTTCATCAGCTGGGAAAAAAAAAACTTCTAAAAGTGTTTCTTTCTCTTTTTATCGTTATAGTTGTGGTGTGATATTTGTTTAAGTTTAGAATTTTTTTTAGAACAATATCTTTATTGTTATCTTTATAGTTATTGTTCTTGGTGGGAACAGGCCTTTGCTCCTTGTCCTGTCTTACACATGGCTGTCTTTTGTGACGCTTGAAGCTCAATAAGTGATGCATTTCCCAAAAGCATCGCTAGCCAACTATGATTGTAAGTTCTCTCATTACCAACATAGTTCACTGATTTGGTGTTTCCCAAAACCATAGTTCCAACGAACATTCGCAAACGGCGACGTTTTGTGGTTGGATGGCAGTCCACCTGTGGTTAGAAGCATAGTTTTTTGTTACCATGGCATGTGGACTCACATAAGCATGCAGAAATCATGGTTTTTAGCAAAATAACAACATGTTATTTGAAATCTCCAACCAATACACCTATACAGGTCGTTTGTCACTTTCTTGAATTACGACCCATGTAAGTGTTTACTAAAGTTGCGCCCCTATCGACAATATTTTAATTTTTGAAATATGACACATAGAAGCGTTTTCTAAAGTTGTGCTCCTGACAACAGGACACTATAAAGCATTTTTCCCTTTTATCTGCATACTATTTTAAGTTCACTTGGTAAAGCATTGCACTACAAAACAACAACATGTGATCGTTCGATCCCAGGGAACACATGCTCATAAAGTGTGTATGCACTATAAATCACTGGGTAGGTTTAGGAATGGGGTGGGTGTAGTTATAAATTAAAAAATATTTATTTTTCTAAATGGAAAATGACAAATGGTGGCAAAGAGTCCACACATTGCATTAAAATGAACACACATTTTGATTGGTAACGACATTCGTCTTTTCGTCAGATGACGTATTACGACACTGTCATTATTTTTACGCCAGCTAGAGGGCGCATTACTTTAAACCGTAAATATAGGTCGTAATAAGGTGCTAGAAAAACGACCTATAGAGTCATATTTTTTGGAGGACAGTTTGCTAAATAAGCAAGTTAACATGCTGTGCACTTAATATCTTATTGTCTTAGTTTATCAAGAGTATGATTGCGCATGCGCGTTTATGCTCTATTTGCGAGCAGCTAGTTAGTTCCTCCATTGTAGTTTAAAGGATGGTTCACGCAAAAATGAAAATCCTGTTATTAATTATTCACCCTGTTGTTGTTTCAAACATAAGACTTTTGTTTTTTTTTGATGAAATCTGAGCGCTTTCTATCCTTCATTGACAGCTACCAATTTAAAGCTTCAAAAAGTTCATAAAGAGATTGTAAAACTAATCCATATGAATTGCGGTTTAGTCCAAATTTTCCAGAGAGACACGATCACTTTATATGATGAGGCTATAGGCTTATATTCACATTTAAACAGAAAACATAAACAGAAGCTCAACTGAACCTGCGTAATGAGAATGAACCTCATGCACGTCAAGCAAACATGCTTGAGCTTCTGTTTATCATAACGGACATGTGAACTCATGAATGTTTATATGTGAATAAAAGCCTAAATTCATTCTGTTCACCATATAAATGTATTGTACCTCTTCAGAAAATTTGGACTAAATCGCTCAATTGATATGGATTCGTTTTATGATCTCTTTATGAACTTTTTGAAACGTCAAAGTGATAGTTGTGTAACTCTCAGATTTCATCAAAAAGATTTTTATTTGTGTTCCAAAGATGAACGAACATCTTACAGGTTTGGAACGACATGAGTAATTAATAACAGAGTAATGTCGCTGTGTCGGAAATGTATTCCAGATTAAGTTAGGGGTCATAAATTCATTGTTTGATTGGTTGATCGGGAACCAACCAGTAACCAGACATTACCATGTCATAAAAACAGATTTTTTTTTAGTTCAAACCACAAATCATGTGATGTCCTTTCCAATGGATGCAGGGTCTGAAACACAACGTTATACATCATATGACTTATCTTATCCTGCTCTCCTTCCCAAGGTTATGGCCATGCCGCTCCCAGTACGGATGCTGGGAAAGCATTCTGCATGGGGTATGCGCTTCTGGGCATCCCCCTCACCCTGGTGATGTTCCAGAGCCTGGGCGAACGCATCAACACCTTCGTCCGCTTCCTGTTGCACAAAGCCAAGAAATGCATGGGCCTGCGGAGGCCGGAAGTCTCCATGGCCAACATGGTGATCATTGGCTTCTTCTCCTGCGTCAGCACCTTGTGCATAGGAGCAGCTGCCTTCTCCCACTACGAAGGTTGGACCTTTTTCCATGCCTTCTACTACTGTTTCATCACCCTCACCACCATCGGTTTCGGGGACTACGTCGCCCTGCAGAAGGACAACGCTCTCCAAAACGACCCTCATTACGTGGCCTTTAGTTTTGTCTATATCCTGATGGGCCTCACAGTAATCGGTGCTTTCCTCAATCTAGTGGTGCTACGGTTCCTGACCATGAACACAGAGGACGAGAGAAGAGACGCGGCGCAGAGGGCGCTGCTCTCCAAAGATCAGCAGAAAGGTCCGGTTCCGCGCCGTCCGGACCCTCCGAGCCCAGCCGCCCCGGGGCGGGACAAAAGGCGAGGGCTGAAGAGCGTCTACGCTGAGGTGCTTCACTTCCAGACGGTGTGCTCCTGCCTGTGGTACAAAAGCCGAGAGAAAATGGTGATCCTCCCGCAGGATCTGTCCTTCACTGATGCGCTAATGGAGCAAGGAGACATATCGCCGCACCACTTTTTCGAACCCGGCCCCACGGGCTGCGTGTGTAACCCTCAACGCTGCTCGGCCATTAGCACTGTGTCTGCTGACCTGAGAAACATCTCACCGTTCAGGCTCTTCTCCAAGAGACGCAGCTCTGTCTGAATCACCTCACTTCCTTATACAGTCACTGTATGTCTTTAATGAGTCACATGAATTATTTTGGTAGCATTCACATAAAAATGCTTCAACTGACCACCCAAGATTGAGTTGGACTGATGAAAACTCTGCAAGGAGTCTTTTCACACAAACACATCTATTCTCTGTCAGTGCTTTGATGACTTTTAAGAGACTTCAAATGGTCTTCTACTTCAAATAGCTCATTTACACCCAGAAATGGTGCAATAGACAAAAACGTATTCTAACCAAAAAACTTCTCATCCAGAATATTATTTTACCCTGTTCAGATGAAATGCTTATGGTATTAGAGTTCTAAATGTAATTTAACTTTCATAAATTTCAGTCATTTTGGCTTGGCTTTGCATTGCAGTGTTGTTTGCCATTCAGAATTTAACTGAGAATGCCTTTTAAATTCTAATTGAATTTTAATATATAGATAGATAGATAGATAGATAGATAGATAGATAGATAGATAGATAGATAGATAGATAGATAGATAGATAGATAGATAGATAATTTAATGCTTTTGAGTGAACGCTGAGTTTCTCAGGGGAACGCAATATTTTTGAAAGAGAAAGCAAAGGGTAACGTATAAAGTTTTGATATAATAAATTTATTATATTTTTCCTCATGTCCCTTTGGGGGCGCTGTAGAATGCATGATCTGCATTGAAATTCTTTTGATAGAGGGTATGCATGTGACGTCACCTTCGGCCGGAGTCGCTGTGGTTAAGCCCAACGAGTGGCAAAAAGACTAAGAGTTGGTTTTCATCGTGAATGCCGTGAAAAACACACAAAACACAGCTAGAATGGGAAAGAGCTTTGAGATTGACTGTACAAGCGGATTTGAAATCTGAGGTATATTTTTACAGATTTCCGAAAGCTACAGAAAAGGGAAGCAAATTCAGAGAACATCAGGACTCCGGGCAGCGAAACATGGATTTGAAGTTATCATTTTGTCTTAATATTTTCAATATGGGGTAAAATCATACTCTATAAATTGTACTGTAACATATTGTATTGACAACTCATCAATTAAATATTTACCATTGTATATTCTGCCTAATTTGATGTTTTTAAACAAACACTGACAAAAACTAGTTCTAGGTTTTAAAACTAGTTTAACTAGTTCTAAGTTTTAGGGTTGGAAGAGTCGATATGACGATATAACATTGACATAAGTGATCACTTGGATTTAGACTACTTTAGAAATCAGGCATGTACAAATGTCAGGAAATACGATTCCTGGCTGCATGTCAATATCACAGATCACAGGATCTTTGGTAAGTTGTAAAGAACACTTATGTCGAGTCCAACCTTTAGTTTAAACTGAAAATTGTTTGTTTTACTCACGGTTTCACAGTTACTCCTATTAACTCCAGTCATGCAGCAGCTCTTTTGCCACTTTTGCCACACGGCTGAGTGTGTTTGGGTGGGAAAGTGATGTCAGTGCATACCCTCTATAAATTACTTATCCTATCAGTTCAACTTCCTGTGAGGTGTGGCCAATTCAACTCATTTTCCAAATCCTTGAAAGGCAGCCAATTCCTCCATTTTGCAATTTGCACCACCCTTTGCATTGATAGTTTTCGGGATGTTGAGAAAACTGCATTTGAACTCTCTTTAATAATTATATTGTGATTTGATAAAGGATATTATTACCAGACTGTACCCACTGCATTATTGTAATGAGTCCCCTGTAATACGCTGTTCTAGACTTGAGCGAAATGAAACACCTATCAAGTTGTTGATCCAGATGGCATACCAACATGACTCTCTGCTCTCTGCCCAGCTCTGTACAGTGTGTTAAGGGAATAATCTGACCTTTTGAAACCTCCTTAAACATATTAACCTGATGGCGGTCACGTGGAGGAATAAAATAATATTCGGATTGGCAGCAGATGACTGTTTTTCAAAACTAGGGCAAAGTTGTCTATGTAAGAATAATATTGGAGGAAAAATATGACTTTTGAACCTGAGGTATCCTAAAGGAACACGCAGACTTTTTGGGACTTTAGCTTATTCATTGTATCCCCAGAGTTTGATAAATCCATACATATTATTTTTATTTACGTGTGCCATAACTCTGTCTGCACCCACCGCTAGCCTAGCTTAGCACAAAGACTGGAGGTAAACGGCTCCATCTTAGCCTACTGCTCAATAAGTGACAAAATAACGCAACATTTTCCTATTTACATGTTGTAATGTGTATACCGGTAGTTACAGTAGTCCCAGCATGCTCTCTATGCAAGCAGGGAGCCCTGTCCCAAGTGGCACACTTCACACTTTCAGTCTTGTGGACTTACTATGGCCACTGTGTGCGCCTGTCCACAAGACTATCGTCATTTAAGCTTAAAGAAAGGTGCTCATGTGCACACCCTTTGTGGCTGCTTTGCGCACTTCAGCTGAGCCCACAAGCTCACAAGCTACGCAGAGGACTTCTACCCGGCATTCAAAGTGGCATTACGTCGTGAAAGTAATCTACTCAGAGGAAGACCGTGAGGGTTTAGTGTGCCATTTGGGACAGGGGCATTGGTTATGTTGACGTTGGCCTATTTCCAGGCACTGCGTAATATCATTGCGCCGCTGCACCTATAATACTGCAGCAAAGTTCCCTGATTATTACTCAGGAATGAGAGAATAGATCCTAGCGATATCGGTCAAGAAAATTGCCACGTTATTTTCCGTCAGTCTTAGTACACAAAGTACCTATACACATCACATCATGTAAATAGGAAAATGTTGGTATTATTTTGTCACTTATTGAGCAGTATGTTAGATGGAGCCATTTACCTCCAGTCTTTGTGCTAAGCTAGGCTAGCGGTGGGTGCGTCAGTTATGGCAAACAGAGATAAAAATGGTATGCATGGACTAAGGTGAATAAGGTAAAGTACAACAAGTTGGCATGCTCCTTTAATTACTCCTGATGTTGAACTCATCAATGTCAACTTTGACGATAAAGTATAAATATGACCTTGGTCTGAACTAGATCTCTAGGAAAAACAGCAGTTATCCCATACTCTCAGCACTGATCTGGACATCGTGTCCTGTGTATCCCCCATGACTCAGAGAGGCCTTGCTGCTCAGGCTATGTTTGGCCCACACAGGAGTGCGTGCCATGTTCACATCCTGCCAAGGAGAAAGTGCTTTGTGCCCAAGACTTTGCCTTCAGCTATTAAACCTGCATGACACAGTGACAGAAGGAACGCCATTACAACAAATGCCTGTATTGCCCCCCCATGGGGTGGCATCTGTTGCTTTTCCTTCTATATTTTTTCTGGTTTGGCATCTACATTCATGTGAAAGGTAAAAAATATATTTTGACCAGCAGGCCAATGAGGTTAGGACAGAGTGTACATTTATGTTTCTATTTTTGTCCTTACTAAAAGAACCAGGGCAAAAATAACCCTCTGCTGATTAGAATATAATAAAGAATAGAAAAAAAGAGTTTTGAGTCTTTAAATGTTTTTAGTTTTTAATGTGAAATTGATCCTAAATTACAATCATGTCAGTAAAACTATGCTTTTCACAGTGTTTGTGTAAAAGGTCTATTAAGGACTATGCTCCAAGTTTAACTCTTTCCCTGCCAGTGTTTTATTTATTTTTTTAAGTTACCAGCCATGGCCTAGCCTGACAAGCCAGACCCACATCAAGATGTTTGGTCTGGAAACTCACCATTGCAGGGCTCAATCCGAGGGGCGGGATAAACGGTTGTCTTTCAAACTCCCTCTGCACGCGATAGGATAGCGCTACCACCAACCAGAGCAACGGAGGTGAAACAGAGCTCGTTGATAGATTAAACATTCGCCGTATCTGGTCGGCAAAACTCCGAACACATCTTCCCTTTTTAAGAATGACTTCAGTGCCGTTCTTTGTTCTTTTCTCAGAGAAAAGCTTAACTCCAAGTCTTCCAGAGTCGCTGTCAATGCTGATTCGAAAGACCGCTGTTTGCCAGTTTCTGTGTTTACTAGAAGCACGCAACACAACTCGGCCATCATCATTACGGCCCCGCCCACCGACTCTATACACGATGTGATTGGCCCGGCAAGAGTTTGGCGTTTACAGCTCAGAAGGGTATTGAGAGTTGCTAGACGGCACTCGATGGCAGATTAGATCTGCTGCCGCTAGGGTGTGTCTAGATTTCTAGGCTAGCCACGGCCAGCATTTTTGATCATTTTCACAAAATTTGCATGATGGCCCCCTAATATATTTTGCTGAATGAATATCTAAACATGCAATATTAAAAGAAAGAACAGAGCCTCTTATGGAAGAGTAATCATTTGAAAATAATTTGTACGCGATTGAATGTTAGCATCTTTGTTTAGTGACTTTGGGCCCATTTTCAACATTCTAAGCCACTTTTGCTATTTTAACGACAGAAAAAATGGTTGGCATGCCCAGCGATGGTCTGAACGGGTTGTACCTATCTCTTAATGAGTCATGGGTGTGTTTTGGGCATAAAAAAGCTCCCTGAGCATATGACATGTAGGCATTTTTATATTTATGTACACAATAATAATCTTTTACATTTTAATCCTTTATTTGTATTAGCATTTGCTATTTAAACAACATGGGGCTGGATGTTAAAATTATAACTTTGGGCTAAAACTAACAAAAAACAGTTGCGTTACGACTGGCGCCACATTGCGCCGGGTGTATAATAGGGCCTATCATACTCCTTTGAGAACATGGGCCGTAAACAGGCATAATGCGCATTAATTTTTTTTTAATGAGTTCATGTCCACCTTTTAAACGCAAGAGGCTCTCCAGCCTTGTTGGGGAGAGACTAGTTAACTTACGATTTAATTACAAAATAAATGTAATTGTAGTCCATTAGCCTACATCTGTACATTTACTGAGAAAAAATGTGTAGTTAAATTAGTTACTTGAAAATGTTAACAATTACAAGAGGTGTTACATCTGAGAATTGTCTATAAAAAGCAAGAATGTTGAATAATATTAATATGTTGCTTTGCCTGTTTGCTGGAAATTAGAAAAGTATTTACAAAAGTAATCAGTTACATTACTTTAATCAAGTAATTGAAATAGTAACACTACGTATTACCAGACATGCTGCATGAGACTTGTGAAACACGGTCTGAATGACTGAATGAATGTTTGGGGTGAGTGGGTTGAAAAATAAAGGTCGATCTTGATGTCGTCAGCAGCCAATAAAAGTTAATGATGATCAAGTTATTATATTTTGATGAAAGACTAACATTTCCTTTAAAATAACCTTCGGACGTACCGTTCAAAATCAAAAACAGTAAAACAGTGGTCAGCATGTTGGCCTTCCAGTAATAATCATTTAGATAGCGGCTGGTTCTAAAATATATCTGGTTCTGAAATATATAGGAGGCGAGCTAGAAAGCTGTACAGGTGTATGTTTTAGCAAGGCGCGGTCTGTGTTGCAAGTTGGTGAAGATACTTGCCAGGTTACGTGTCAATTTATCCATTTTCTTTAACAAGAGTAACAGCTCACTTTACAAACGACACATAATCAGGAAATCCTGTTTGGAGAATTTTCATCAATTTATTAATTATCCTGTGATTCTGGCCCGCCATCTAGTGGCATTTTTTTTGGCTCGTGGCCAAATATACTTAACGACCCCTGGTGTAAAGAACGTTTTTTGATTTCAAGGTGAGCCTGTCCCCTTTAAAACTACCCACTAGCAACGCGCCTTTTCATTGGCTGCTTTAAAGACACTGTGAGCGCTGCGAAACCTTCCAGACTTGTCAAATTTCGCAGAACAGATATTATTTCCGAGAATAAAGATGTACTTCAAAGAGATGCTTGTGAAAATCTTTGACCAAAATCGGCAACTCGCATTATGCGCTGCAGGCACAACCGTTGCTCTGCTTGGAGTCGGTCTCGTGTATAAACATATGCGCCGGGAGAAAAAGTTAATCCGAGTGGGAGTTGTTACTCAGCTGCTGGTTCATCCGATGAAGTCTGGGAAAGTGGTGTCGGTAGAGACAGCAGAATGTCTGCGAATGGGGCTGAAATATGGCGAACTGCAGGATCGGTGAGTGTTTGTTAGAAGTGTGCATCTTTGCTTTTCAGACATGCAATTTATTTGGAAACAACAACAACATTTGTTTCAATATAACGTTATCCGCTGTTAGCTGTTATATATATCAGTGTGCGAACAAACAGTGGCTATTGATGTTTTGCCGTCTGATATAAGATGCTAAAGCAAAACGCTCGAGCAGCTGTTGCCATGCTTTTGTCTTATAACTTGTAACTTTACGTTGGCTACTAAACTCTTTAAAACTACGTGACATAATGTCTAAGATCCATCTTGGTGGGTTTCAAAGTTCAGACATCTCCAAAACCACTCATAATTTGCACCATCTCATATTATGTACATGTTGTTTTGATACAGTCACTGGCTGGTCATCACGGAGGATGGACACATGGTGACAGGCCGACAGCAGCCTCGTCTGGTGTTGGTGTCTTTGACCTGTGAGAATGGGCAGCTGTGCCTTAATGGACCCGAGATGGAGGAGCTGAGGGCTCCTCTTCACCAGCCCAGCAATGCAGTTGTGGACTGCAGGTACATGGTGTTACACAACTATGACCCCACCAACACTTAAAGGCGCAGTGTGTAATATTGATGAGGCTCTATTGACACACAAATGCTGTATATATATATATATATATATATATATATATATATATATATATATATATATATATATATATTAGGGCTGTCAAAGTTAACGCGTTAATAACACGTTAATGCAAATTAACTTTAACGGCACTAAATTTATTAACACATGTTAAAGAAGCGCACATTTTCTGTTTGATCCATAGTCCGTAGTTGGAGAAATCGAGATAAGACATAGACGTTAAGGATGCAGCAGCAAACATTAAAAGGGAAAGAAAATTATTAACATTAATATTCTAATCTAAAAGTGCAGTTATTCTGTGGTTTTCCAAGTTGTCATTGCAATAACTGTGAACATGTTTTATTAACGTTGTCTTATTTTTTAACTGTAATTCACAACCTGACAAACTAATTTGCTTAAAGTGTGCCTGTGCTAACTAATTCTATGTGTGGCCAGAGTATATTTTTAGTTGAAGTGGCACACTGAAACTTGAAAATAATTGTGCTTGTGTGTCCAGAGTCTTTAGTGTAGAAGTCCAGGGCAGGGACTGCGGGGACGATGTTTCTGACTGGCTTACTCGATACCTGGAATCAGACAAGCCTGTTCGCCTGGTGCATTTTGAACCTCATCTAAAGGCCCAGAGGCCTTATGAGAAAGTCTCCCTCTATCCTAAGGACGAAAAGGTTTGATGGACAGCCCTGTACATGTCTTATTCTACAGATAAAGTTATTGTAAAGCTGTACTATTGACTCGTGAAATGTGGGACAAAACATGTCTCACAATTGTTTTGATTGAAAACACTTTTTTTCTTCTTTTAAATTCATTTGAGATGAGAAATGTATTATTTATAAATTAATTAATTCATTATTTGTTTTGTTTTAGCAAAATTATATTACAGTATCACTCAATCATCATAAAAGAAGAAATATAGATGTACATTGTTGTTCAATAGTTTTTGATTGGTAAGTTCTTTAACTTTTTTAGAAGAAGTCTCTTATGCTCACCAAGGCTGCTTGTCTGGTTATCACCAGACCAAGCTCAGTTTAAAATTTAAAATGTTTAATTTTTTTAAATAGTTGTAAAAAAAACCCAAAAAACATTCATATTGAGAAATATTAAAATGTAAAATAACCGTTTCCTATTGTAATATAAAAAGTAATTATTATTATTTATTACTTATAAAAGTAACATTATTTTTAAATTACTATAATTTTTTTAAATAAAAGTAACATTTCTGTGATGCAAAAAAGCTGAAAATTCCACTTTGCATTAAATACATTTTATATATATATATATATATATATATATATATATATATATATATATATATATATATATATATATATATATATATATATATTAGTTTTAAATTTTTTAATTCAAATAGAAAACAGCTATTTTACATTTTAATAATATTTCACAATATTGCTATTTTAATCAAATAAATGCAGCCTTGGTGAGCATAAGAGACTTCTTCTAAAAACAAAAAAATCTACAGATCAAAAACTTTTGAATGGCAGTGTACATCTAAAAGGAAAAAATCTATCCTGGCAGAAAATGATCCTGACAAGATAGAGTAATTAAAAATAGATGCTATTTACATGTGTACTTTGTAAAAATTAGCAGTATTTTATTTGCATGTGAATAATAGTTAAAAGCTACTTATACTTGTAAATAGTGGCAGATACTGTTTGCACCTCAGTGTTGTACATTAAACGGTATGCAATAATAACAGAGTGTAAATGATTATTTATTAAAATGATTAAATATAATTTGCACAATAAATGCCCTCCCTACACCTACCTCTAACCCCAAACGAATAAACAAACACTTTATTATTAAATGCACGTTAGACACTTTATTTCCACTATTAGAATATTTTCTTTATTTTTATTAAAAATAAATGCCTTTCTGATTTGATATGTGACGGGGAAAAGGGAGTAGAGTGAGTTCGGCAAAAGGCAGATTCGAACGATTTATGTCAAAACTCTCTGCCACACGTCTCGCCCCTACACTATTGCTGCTGTTGACAATCCATTATCTTTCATAATTCTGTCTGGACCAACCAGGCGTCAGTGGGCGGCGTTAGTGTAATCAGCTTCTTACTGTAAATAGACACTGTTAAAAATATTTATATAAGGTTTTACAGCTGTGTTTCTACCTTTCAACATATATGAAAATCTAGTATTATTCCTCGCAATATGATTCATTTTTATATTAGTACTAGTGCTGTCAAATTGATTAATCATGATTAATCATATCCAAAATAAGTGTTTACATAATATATATGTGTGTACTGTGTATAATTTTATAATAATATTTTATTTTGGATGCGATTAATTGCGATTAATCAATTTGACAGCTCTAATTAGTACATATGATACACAAAACCAGTACTATATCAATTTTGTGAAATCAGTTGTAGGAATTAAATCACTGTGACTGTAAACATATCTAATGTTTCCTTTGACTTTCTTTGGGTTATTTCTTATCTGTCACTGACAATATTATCTGATTTGATTTCTTCAGGTGGCCTATCCCGATGCTGCTCCCATCATGCTTATGTCGGAGGCCTCTGTTAGGGACCTGAATACCCGATTGGATAATGAAGTTACTGTCTTTCAGTTTCGTCCCAGTATTGTTGTCAGTGACTGTGAGGCATTCACGGAGGTATAAAATGCAATATGATACGATGTAAGGTGTGTTATGATGTAAAATCAAACTCTGTTGTTCCTACACCAGGACACATGGGATCATATTCAGATTGGCCAAGTGGAGATGAAGAGAGTCGTTGGCTGTGGAAGGTAAAGTAGAAAACACTGTTCACTAGAACAATCGTTAGTACTGTAAAATAATGAATTCTGTGTATTCAAATTCAGATGCCTCTTTACCACCGTTGACCCTGAGACTGGAGTCATCACTCGGAAAGAACCTCTGAACACGCTCAAAAGGTAAGTGCACACAGACAGAAACTATGCATTTTTACCCGGGGATCAAAGGGTAGAGCTCATGAGGTCATGTCTCTTTAGTCAATCATTTCTTATTTTCTACATTTTCTTATGCTTCTTGCCAAATAACTTGGCTTCTTTCTTTTTAGTTAATCAGTAACAGAATCTGGAAAAAGAATCCCATTATTATGCGGTGTAATGTGTAACGTGTTAAGTATTCAATTGCTGATTTGATTAATTATTGTGGAAACTTATTTTTTAGTATACTATGATTAATAGAAAGAACAACATTTATGAAGAACAATGTTTTGTCTTTATTAAATGAATATGCCAAAATAAAAATGATTGGCCACAAAAAAAGCCCTTTATAAAGTGATTGGCCAAAATCCTGGGGCTCAATATTCTATTCAAATTAAGATTAAAAAAATATTTAATGCCTTATTCAACAAAGATGCATAAAATTGATCAAAATGGAGAGTAAAGACATTTATAATGTTTTAAAATATTTCTGTTTCAAATAAATGTTGTTCTTTTGGACTTTCTATTAATCAAAGAATACTTAAAAAAATGTATCAGTTTCCACACAAAAAATATTAAGCAACACGGCTGTTTTCAACATTGATATTGATAAGAAATGTTACCTGAGCTCCAAATCATCATATCAGAATGATTTCTGAAGTATCATGAGACTCTGACAATTGGTGTAATGATGCTGAAAATACAGCTTTAGATCACAGGAATAAATTACATTTTACAATATATTCAAATTGAAAAGTTATTTTAAATTAAAATAGAAATTCTCAACATTAGTGTATTTATTGTTATTTTTGATCAAATAAATGCAGCCTTGGCGAGCATAAGAGAAATTTAAAAATATTACCACACACACACACACACACACACACACACACACACACACACACACACACACACACACACACACACACACACACACACACACACACACACACACATATATATTTATATAATTGTATATGAATAAATATATTTGTTGTTCTCATTCCCCTCCCCCAATTAAAAACAAAATCATAAAGGAAGCCCTGACTCTGCGCATCTCTTACTTTATCCACAGTTTTCATCACCTACTTTTTTTGCTTTATAGCTATCGACTGACTGACCCTAACCAGAAAACCGCACCAGTATTGGGACAGTACTACACCGTCAAGAAAACGGGTGTCCTTCATGTTGGTGAACCCGTTTATATGGTCACCTATTGAAACGGGGCCATACGGGATGGAATTATATATCAAAATCTAGTGACTAATTTACATGCAGACTAATTTACACTAGTTTCTGAGTGGATCAACATTCTTTTCAGCATTTTCATTTAGAAAAATTAAACCATAAGATTGTTTGTAAAGATTTCTGTATTATGCTGTAAACTTATGATTGGAATAGATCAAATGTCTTAGAGATTACACAACCAATTGGTTTCAGCAAAGTAAAAGCAACCCTATTATTTTTTTGAGGGGAAAAAATGATTCTCAAACAAAAAATCCTCTGTTCCTCAAAACAATACAATTTTCAATTTTGAGTGAACACATTTTTCAATGTGCAGTTTTTCTATAATTCTCCATAATCTCACTTTTTTGCAGTGAGAAGATATGAATTCTGTAATTTGTGTGGAACCAATATTCAGTATTTTATAGGTATCTCAAAATTGCCAGTGTGTTAGACAACCATGCTGTATTGCAATAATGATCAGGTTTTGACTCAAATCAGCATCTTAATTTCATAGTATGATGTGAATGATAAAAAGTCACTATCTGACAAAACCTTATTGTAATGTTATAAGTGTTATTTCCGTATTGTTTTCTCTCAACATCTTAAATGATCCCAATCACAAGACATTGATCTATTGAATAGAATTACTAATATTGTGGTGTTGAAAGGAGATCAGGCACACTGAACATAAAGCTTTTTAAAACTGAATTAGTACTGTGTTCATTTGGAAAACGTCCAGTAGATGGCACCATTAGGTTTCTGTAGAAGACAACCAAATAACATAAACTGTTTCTGTTTTTCTGTATTTACAGCGCAGTAGATATAGTTTCTAAGCTTTGTTCCTTTCCTCTCATGCTTCAACACGCATACCTGTAGTTTTCAAATCAGCTTGAAGGACTTGATTAGCCGGATCAGGTGCACTTAATTAAGGTTGAACCTAAACTCTGCTGCCGGGTCCCAATCTCTCGCTTATACCGTGCCCTAAATGTATATGTACTGTTTTTGTGAAGAAAAGTACATACTTTTGAGTGTATGTAACAGAATAGTAGGCAAGCTTTGGGATATCATTTGAGTCTTCAACGGACTGCTTTGTCATTGTTTAGACTGTCCTGTCAATCATCTTGTCACGATTAAAATCCTCCACATTTAATTTAATTTTCTACCATTTCTGAGAGAAATGTAGCAGCAAATTGATGTGCCAGTCGTGGGTCTTTCAGGCTGAGACTCTTTTATGTGTTTGCAATTTGAATGATGCATTTAAAAAACTTAATGACTAAACATATATTCACCAAAGTTCACAATGCTGTTGCAGATTACATTTTATGTGGATAACATTAAATTAATATTTTTGTTAGATACTGATTATTAATCACTCAAACCCCTTTATCTAATGGTGCGTTCAAATCATGTTGTAAAGTTTGTATTAATGTTGTAAATACGAATGGGAAGCTCGGGATATTCTCTAAGCCCTGATCTTTACGAGTCGGGGGCCGTGTCAGTGAGAAACATGGCGGAATACCACTGTACTTAAAGGTATTTAGCAGGGATATTTTCAGGCTTTTTACAGCAAAGTAAGCCAATTGCCTGCTCAAAATATGATACACTCTTAGAAGAAAAGGTTCTATCGGCGCTATGTATTTGGAACCCTTAAAAGGTTCTATATAGAAGTATAGATGAGTATACTCCAAAGACCCTTTTATGCAAAAGGGGTTCTATAATGACAAGAAAGAACCCTTTCGGCACTTAAAAAGGGTTCTATATAGAACACTGCAAAAAAATAATAATTTCTTATCAAAGAAAAAAAATGCATTTCTTATCTTAGCAAAAACTCTTAATTTTGAGTTATTTTTCCCCAAAATAAGACGATTACTTTTGCTTGTCTAGTAAATACTTCTTGTTTTAAGAATGTTTAGATGTTTGGACTAAAAACAAGACAAAAATACTGAGTAAGAAAAGCATTTTTTCTAGTGAAACTTTTAGGGGTTCCAACTACGTAGCGCCGATAGAACCTTTTAAGGTTCTATATAGAACCTTTTCTTCTAAGAGTGTAGCATTATAATATTACAACATAACATTATAAAGTTTACAGTGGCTTCATAAATTAATAAAATAAAAATAAAAGAGCAAAACACACCTGATGCACAGTCCCCATTCTTCATTTTCTAGAAGTACAGTTTAATAACATTGCTGCCATCTCATTCTTACACAAGTGACTTGAAACGCAACTGCCATCGTAGACTTCCCACGAAACCCCCATTAACAGAATCTCTTCCACATTAGCCTAACAAAACATTAATCACCACTAAATATCCCACTTAACGTTAATCTTGCAGAAAAAAACTAAACATTTACATGAAATTGAAAAAACTAAACATGAAATTAAACATTATACAACACTTAATTTCAGCATTTACTGTCCCTTTTGAGTGCCATGGGCAAAGCATGCTGGAAAATAGAAATTCAGTTAAACTTAATATAAATAAAAATGAATAATTTCATAAAACTCAAAACAATGAAACAGTTCAGTTTACTTAAATGATATCGGTTCTGTGAGCTTGAAAGAAACATGCTAAATACTCATAAAAGTTAATTTGACTGAACTCATTTAATTTAAGTTTGTCCTCAAACCAATGAATTATTTTGAGCGTTAGGGTTTACAGTGCGTAGTAGAGAGAAGTCAACATTGAAAATGCAGATATCATAAAATAATCATGTGATATTGATTCTTTATTGTGTTAGGGTTAGGCATAAGTTGGCCGTCTCTCTTTTTTCTCCTCCTTAATGGCGATCTCTTATCTGCCGATTTTAATCAGCTAACTCTCAAATGATGAACAGGTGCGTCAACCTAAGAGGAAGAGAGCATGCTCGCGCTCATAGAGAGGAACAAAGAAAAGAATAAATACAAGACACAGACTAAACCACTCTGTACTCAAATCAAATCAGTCCACTCAAATCAGTAACAACTGATTTATTGTATTTGTTTGGATTATTGTATAGTATTGTGTTCTGTATTTGTAAAGGAAATTAGTGCTAAATCCATTTTTCCAAGCGTCATCAAGGGACTTTATCCCATAACCTGACCAGATATCTCCTGCCAGCATGTTTGTCAGTAAACAGGCTCTTCTTAACTGGGAAAGACAGTTCATCATTTTCTTCTTTTTGGGAGGCTAGCACATCCATGTGAAATATCTCACTAAGATGACAAACTCGGTGAGCAGAAAAATGACAATCACATTTAGGCTTTACCCAATTCTTGAAGCATTTTTCTCCCCTTTCATTTTTGAGGGTCCCTTTATATGAGTTTTTACTCATTCATTAACCTTTGCTGTCGTATCCGACTCTCTGTGATTCTATCTCTTGCCATATGTGAGAGACTCTATATCTACATATATTTTATTGGCAATGATTTTTCTGGGGGAGTTTGGGAGTTTCTGGGAGAATTTGATGTTTCTCCATTTAAAGAAATAGGAGCTGCACTTGCATGGCCGAGAGGTTTCAAAGATGGCCACAGAGTCAAATGACTTGACTTGAAGGGACTTTGAGTAAAGTCACGTTTATTTATACAGTACTTTATACAAAAGTTTACTTAAAATCAAGCAGCTTTAACAACACCGTGTCAGTGTCTCATTTCATTAGAAGTACAACTTCATTCTCCACTGTAACGTTTTAACTTGTGGCTGTCTGACCTCGCTAGACTGAACAGGAGAAATGAACCGGAGAAGATTTGAACCTGAAAGAAGGCAGAGACTCTGCACAGTGCACACACCTACCTATTACGCAAACAGGTGTTTACCAGCCATAGCAAACTTTTCCAGAAAGTTCGCTTTGGCAAACCGTTTCGAACTCCCAAAATTAACTCCAAACAAAGTTCGTTTTGACCTGATTTTGTTCGAAATGACGTCACATAATTTTGTTCTTTGATTTTGTTTCTTTGATTTAGTTTGAAGTATCTCAGGGCCTTCATGCCTATGTACAATTTAGCATCTCCGTTTCATCTATACTGCAGGTTTTTGGATTGTGGGGGGAAATGGAGCACCCGGAGGAAACCCACACAGTCAAAGGGGCCCTGTTTACACCTGGGATTAAGATACATTTTGGTCAATCAGATCACAAGTAGACAACAACGCTAAATACAAGTTTAGGGTGTAAAATGTTTTGAGCTTGTCCACTTGCGACCATTTCCAGAGGTAGTGTTAAACGCATTCGACCGGATTGCTTTTTGAAGAGCGCAAAAGGCAGCCTGCTGACCTAACTTGCCGTAAACATTATGGGAAGCGGACCAGCCAGACAGGATTTAAACTTTGTAAGCTGAAGAACCAAGTTTGGTTTGAAGACAAAATACGCACCAAGCTCAATGTTCTCACGTACAGTCTTGCGGCTAGTAGAGCAATAAGGAAAGCTGATGCTCTGTGTTTTTCAGTCATCTCTGGGTGTTTTCATTGTTATTTCTTCTATTAGATCAAATGCTGTGAAAAAAACATTAATTTACCCCCCTATAGACCCTCCCCTCGAAGAAATCAGGACAGAAGTGTTTGGAAGTGGACAAAAGAGACAGATTAAAATACCAGGTGTAAACAAGTATGTTTCTTTACTCATCAACTCGTTTATTCAAAACCAAACCTCCTTGCTGTTAGGAGACAGTGATACGCGTTGAGCCACTCTGACGCCCCATATGAGATTGCAGATCTCTAAAGCTAGACAGTTCTACGGTTCTCTTAAAGATAAAGTAACTCTACAAATGTAGAGATGTTGAAATCCATAATCATCATAGTGTCCATGAGCTAGGAGCTTAACCCGGTAGAACTGTCACCAGGGGGATGAGCGGAAATACTGTCTCTGACCCTGTGATTAGGGAGGCCCACTAAGGAGCCGGGGGAGAGGGGGCCCACCCATGTAAATGTTGTCCCGAGCCCCTTACATTTTAGCTGCTTCACTCTTTTAGGTTGCTTTTACATGGACTGTCCCTGTAATTAGTGTACTGTAAGACACCTATGATGAAAAGTGCCTACTAGACTGCAAGTACAGACTTGTAAAATAAACACACTGGTCTTGACATTATAGGTTTTTTGTTGTCTTTTAGGCAATAGTCCAAAACATGTTTTGCATGGATGTTATCCTTTGTCTGTCTGTTAGGGGTCTTTTGTTGAGTTTGAATTCATTGGCTTGTGGTGCTCTTGATGAAGTCATGAACTGGCTCCACCAGAAGTCATAACTTACTGTACATGGCATGGGTAAGAGCTTGTTTGAAATTGTTTTATAGTAAGTACAGCATGTCACTCCGCAGGGCTTTTTTGTCACTGCTTTAAACTGGCAATGTAACTATACTGTATGTGTTTTAGTGTAACAGATTATAAATGATCAAATTAAACAACAATAATTAACAACATATACCTCAACATATGTCCTTGCAATGGAAGTCAAACCATGGTGGGGACCAAAACTGTTTGGTTACCAGAATTGTTCCAAATATCTTTTGTCTTCTGCAGAAGAAAGGAAGTCATACAGGTTTTGAATGAAAAGGTTTTAATTGATCTCTTACTTTAGATAGGTTAACTCTAAATCATCGTCGAAATGGGGTCATGAAAGGGGTCCTTGATTTAAAAGTTTGACAAAGCTAGTTACCGGCTGTATCTGAAATCACATACTTCCCAACTATAGTAGGTGAAAAACAGCAAAAGAAGTATGGCTGAAATAATAGAGTAGACCTACTACTTTTGGTGAGATTCTGAAGTGTGCATATGATGGACACTTTACTATCCCATGGGGCCACGGGAGAGGATTTGTGAGTAACGGTGACGTGACGCAACAAATGCTGGTAGGTCACATTCAAACTGCACACACTCATTTCGAACATACTTTTTTACAGTCAAGAAGTAATTTCTTATTTGAAACAAGAACCTACTGTAGTATGGGATTTTGGATGCAGCAAAGGCCAGATTACTGTTTTTCTAACTACATTTTGGCAGTTTTGTAGTGGCCATTATGATATTTGTTGGGGGTCATGAATTGGCAATGATGATGCCTTGTTGAGTGTAGACAGGTACACATTATATGAAGAGCAAACTTGTACAATCTACACTGTAAGATGGTGATAAAGATGAAGAAACGACAAAATATGAGTACCTCAAGACTAATCCTAATCAAGACACATGCAGGAACATGATTTTATGAGATGGAGATAAAAAGACCATAAACAGAGTAAAGCTAACAGAGTAGCAGAGAACCAAGAGAAAATATTTCTTCCGTGCTTTAGGCTCTTATTGTAACCAGTCGTCACAAGCGGATTTAGTTCTGAAGACCCTTTACATTGTGAAACACAACCCAGGGCTACTTCTCAGGACACACTCTGGGGCCCCTGTTAAACTACAAAGAGCTCAAGAACAAGGTTTGCATAGACGTGAACCTGGGTGATGTTTATACCAGTCCGACAAATCATCACCTTTAGGCAATCTCATAGATAAGTCCTTAAGATTTCTGTCAAACGAATATATGTTGTGCAGTGGCTTTTAGAAACCTAGTTATTAGTGTCTGCTTGTAGTGATACAAATAAGTTCCAGCATGCCTTCTGACACTTTTGTAGCGGTATGCCCATAACCTGTGCTTTAATTACAGCATACAGGAAAGCTCTGTAGGTGAGAGTACAAGACGTTTGAATAAAGGTTTAACAGACTCAGCAAAGTTATGTTCTGTCAACAAGACGTTTGTGTAGAGCTTAACTGTAAGATTTCTGCTGGTCATTTATATTGCAAAAGACAAGTCATGACACAGCTTGTTTTTTAACATTGTTTGTGTCACAGCCAGTTACGATCACCCGTCATCAGCGTGCCAGTTTAGTTAAAATTGAACACAATAAATAAAAATATAGCATATATGCTCAGCAGTCACTTTATTGGGTAGACCTATTCAACTGCTCATTAACGGAAATATCTACAGTGCCTTGCAAAAGTATTCGGCCCCCTTGAACTTTGCGACCTTTTGCCACATTTCAGGCTTCAAACATAAAGATATAAAACTGTAATTTTTTTGTGAAGAATCAACAACAAGTGGGACACAATCATGAAGTGGAACGAAATTTATTGGATATTTAAAACTTTTTTAACAAATCAAAAACTGAAAAACTGGGCGGAATAAAATAAATAATGAATATAGGGGCCGAATAAATAAAAATTATTCGGTCCCTTTACTTTCAGTGCAGCAAACTCTCTCCAGAAGTTCAGTGAGGATCTCTGAATGATCCAATGTTGACATAAATGACTAATGATGATAAACAGAATCCACCTGTGCGTAATCAAGTCTCCGTATAAATGCACCTGCACTGTGATAGTCTCAGAGGTCCGTTTAAAGCGCAGAGAACATCATGAAAAACAAGGAACACACCAGGCAGGTCCGAGATACTGTTGTAGAGAAGTTTAAAGCCGGATTTAAATACAAAAAGATTTCCCAAGCTTTAAACATCCCAAGGAGCACTGTGCAAGCGATAATATTGAAATTGAAATGGAAGGAGTATCTGACCATTGCAAATCTACCAAGACCTGGCCGTCCCTCTAAACTTTCAGCTCATACAAGGAGAAGACTGAGCATACAGCCAAGAGGCCATTTCTTAAAGATATCCTTAAAAAGTGTTGTTTAAAGTTTGCCACAAGCCACCTGGGAGACACACCAAACATGTGGAAGAAGGTGCTCTGGTCAGATGAAACCAAAATTGAACTTTTTGGCAACAATGCAAAACGTTATGTTTGGTGTAAAAGCAACACAGCTCATCCCCTTGAACACACCATCCCCACTGTCAAACATGGTGGCAGCAGCATCATGGTTTGGGCCTGCTTTTCTTCAGCAGGGACAGGGAAGATGGTTAAAATTAATGGGAAGATGGATGGAGCCAAATACAGGACCATTCTGGAAGAAAACCTGATGGAGTCTGCAAGAGACCTGAGACGGGGACGGAGATTTGTCTTCCAACAAGACAATGATCCAAAACATAAAGCAAAATCTACAATGGAATGGTTCAAAAATAAACATATCCAGGTGTTAGAATGGCCAAGTCAAAGTCCAGACCTGAATCCAATCGAGAATCTGTGGAAAGAACTGAAAACTGCTGTTCACAAACGCTCTCCATCCAACCTCACTGAGCTTGAGCTGTTCTGCAAGGAGGAATGGGCAAAAATTTCAGTCTCTCGATGTGTAAAACTGATAGAGACATACCCCAAGAGATTTATAGCTGTAATCGCAGCAAAAGGTGGCGCTACAAAGGGTTAACTTAAGGGGGCCGAATAATTTTGCACGCCCAATTTTTCCGTTTTTGATTTGTTAAAGTTTGAAATATACAATAAATTTCGTTCCACTTCATAATTGGTCCCACTTGTTGTTGATTCTTCACAAAAAATCAGTTTCATATCATTATGTTTGAAGCCTGAAATGTGCCAAAAGGTCGCAAAGTTCAAGGGGGCCGAATACTTTCGCAAGGCACTGTAATTAGCCATCAAATTCCAGCAACTCAGTGCATGCAGACATGGTCAAGAAGATCTGCTGTTCCGAATATGGGGAAGAAAGATGATTTAAGTGAGTTTGAACATTGCATGGTTGTTGGTCTTAGTATTTCAGAAACTGCTGATCTACTGGGATTTTCTCTAGGGTTTATAGGGAATGGTCTGAAAAAGAGGAAATATCCAGTGAGCGTCAGTTCTGTGGGTGAAGATGCCTTATTGACACCATAGGTCAGAGGAAAATGGCCAGACTGGTTCAGCTGATAGAAAGGCAACAGTAACTCAAATAAGCACTCGACACAACCGAGGTCTGCAGAAGAACATCTCTGAACGCAATCCAACCTTGAAGCAGACGAGCTACAGACACTCCTGTCAGCTGAGAACAGCAAAATGAGGCTACAGTTCACACAAGCTCACTAAGACTGGACAACAGAAGAATGGAAAAGTGTTGTCTTGTCTGAGTCTTGATTTCTGCTGTGACACTCAGATGGTAGGGACAGAACTTGGCGTAAACAACATGACAGCATGGATCCATCCTTTCTTGTATCAACGGTTCAGGCTTCTGCTGGTGTAATAGTGTGGGAGATATTTTCTTGCCGCATGCATGGTACGGCTCACTTAAATAGTAGCCTACCACCTTGGTTAGCGAGCAGTATTGATATCAAGAACACCCTTCCATCAATTTGCTCCTGTGTTGCGCGTTTGTTTGTGTGGCATTTACAATGATGTTATGGCAGTAGAGGATGCGCAACTATAACGATCTGTCTATAATCGCACCCACTTCGAAACTTGACTAAAGTGGAGTGGAAAAGTAAACCGAGCCAAATTAAAGCAAGCCGAGTTGTACCACGCAGTGGAAAAGCGCCACGAGTACCAGTTGAGCATCCTTTAATCACCACAGAATGGTTGCTGACCACATTCATCCCTTTATATTGACTACTTCCAGGAGGATATCAGGAAGGGCATCCGGTGTACGTTTTAGCCTACGCATAGCCTGTCGTAGCCTGAGGTGCAGCTCTATAAAAACTTCTACAGTGTTGTTCGCGTCTACAAGCAATTACACAAGCAGATGATACCCCTGAGGGAGGGGTTCTGGCAGACCAATCACAGCGCTTGCTGTCCCACCTGACTGTAATTCACAGATTACAATCAGATGATAAGCATTGATTAGCTCAGGGCTTTAAAACATTTAGATGCCAATTACCCGTAATCCTTGCAAAGGCCTCTCTTCCTAAAATACAAAGCCATTTGCAACATTCCAGCCACAAACAAACAAACATGGTTCATTATTTTAAAGGCTCTTTTGATAAAACAACATTTTTCATAGAAAATGCAATCTCAATACTACAAATACAGTCCTATACATGTAGAGTTGAATTAGTATAATCTCATTGACATCTTATACAAAGACCGTTAGATGCAGCCCAATACTGTGCAAAAAAGTGATGTGTTTGTGCATTAATATCCACCTTATTTTTAATGTAAGAGTAGGTGTGATCATTAGTAAGGCTTTCCGGGTCAATCCCTTCCAGTTATTTTAGCTGTACAAAAACTGCTTGATATTGCAAACTGGTCAAAAAATTATTGCAAAAAATCATATTTTATTTATGTATGTATTGTTGTTATACACACTGGTTTGTAGCACAAACCGTTTTACCATTTACTGCAGTTTCTTTTGTTCATTTACCAGCTCAAACATTTGAAGTCTCTCACATTCACAGGTAATAACTTGTGTTGCAAAATAAGGGGGCTAGAAGTGCTATACTATTGAAATATGTAAGGCACATAGTTCTGTCCAGGTGTGTGGAAGGGGAGGTTATTAGGATCTTGAATGATGGATTGGCCTTTGCTTTGGCAGGATGTTGTCAGTTAAATAATGGCAGATCTACTTTCTGCGCTGCTTGAGTTTTTGACATCCTTCACAGTGATAACTGCTAACTGAAAAATAGCTTTTCCTTAACCCATTTTTATTAAATGCTATAACTATTTGCAAATCTTTTTTACTTGGCACTTTATTGGTGATTTTATCTTTACAAAAATGCATGTACACTTAAGTGTTTTATGAATTGTTTTGCAAAATAACAGTTAGCAAAAGTTTAGGTATATCAAAAGTTGTATTATACAACATTTTAGGCAAGGAAAGGCAAAACAAGTTTATTTATATAGCACATTTCATACCCAATGGCAATTCGAAGTGCTTTACATGGAAATTAATTAAAATAGTCATAACATGATATTTTATAGCATGAATATTTTATAACATTAATATTTTATAATTTTTTCAAGTGTGCATTACTTATGCAATAATATGCAAGTATGTGTATATATGACTAACTTGCATAATTTAAATGTTTAATTTATTAAGTCACATTGCAAAAATTGTGCATTTTAATGATTTCCATTTTGATTGAAGACATTGTTTTTAACCTGTTCAGCAATAGTCTGGATTTCTGCAGGTCTTAAATCTTAATTGGCTTTTACACAAATGAAGAAGTCCCGCTTTATATAAGGTGACCTTAACTACTATGTACTTACTTTTAAATAATAACTAATGTAAATGTACTTATTGTGTGGTTATCGTGTGGGTCAGTTTAAGGGTAAAGTTAGGGACAGGTGTGGTGGTATAGGTAAGTTTAAGGGTATGGTTAGGGGTAAGGGAACAGTCAATAGTGTAATTATTAATGTAACTACAGAAATTAAGATGTAATACAGCTAATTAAAAAATAAGTACAATGTACATATTTGTTATTTTAAGCAAACTCTGTTTTTGATCAATTTCACATAAAAGAAGCCTTTATATTTTACGCCATTATGTGTCTCCAGTAAATGCATTTTTAGGCACTGGAAAACAAGACAAAAATACTTTTAGGAAGAACATTTTTTTTTTGCAGTGTGATCAGATGAGACCATAAAAGTTATGTCCATATTCTAGTGGATGAAAGCAGAGGCATTCAAGCTACTTTTTTGTAGAATGATTTATTAAGTAGTAGATATATCTGGAAGTTGTATCTTCAAACTCTGAAGTGTTGCCAATACAACTCAAGACATTTACATTTAGAGAACATACCGACATATTGTAGTCCCTTCAATATATTCCTTAAAATGTCTTTACTTGGTCTTTAAAAAAGTATTTAATTTACCTTCATAAAACCTGCAGAAACTCTGAAAAAGGGGTTCCCCTAGAAGTCCAATATTACTTTTCTAGTTGACCTAGTATTGCAAACACCAAGGGTGTATCAAGCCATACCTACACCCATACTTACACCCATACACCATAGTTTACACCCTCATTTAGACTTGGTTTGGATCTGCATTAAATATAATTTGACTGTAAACAAGCCAAAACACTTCACTGAACGAACCATTTTTACTTATACCAAAATCATGTGGCACATGTTTGCCTTCTGTCTGTGTCTATTAAAGGAAAAGCAATGCCACTTTGGTTTTACATTTTAAAAACGTGCATTTTGAATGTTCTTAGGTATGTCATGAAATTAGCACATTTTACAATGCAATTTATTTTAGCTTCAAAGAGTTATGTTTAAGAAAGTCTTTCAAAAGCATTCTTACGTTTTTATTTAGAATTGATCCTTATAATTTTATCATTGCCCCGAACGAATTACTCAACCACATTCCAAAAATAAGATCAACATGTGAAGAATGCTCCTGTGTTGCATGCTAAGCGAAATCAGCTGTTGGTGCAGATCTGTTGTGGTTTTTTCTTTGGTCTCTCACATCACACATCTGACTGACCTCAGAGCAGCTTTCATTGATACATTGTTTGAACAGGATATCTTTGAATTCTCATTCCTGCACTACATTACTACCATCTAATTACTACGGCACACGCATGACTTATTTAAACATTTTTCTCTTTTTTGCGAGAGGGCTATTTTTAGACTTTTTGCTGCCGTCTTGATTCTTTTTGGAAGCAGTCGCCTTGGGTTTGCTCTTCACAGGTTTCTTCACCTCTCTGCCAGTCTTTTTCGCCTTCTGTAGCCATACATTAGGCTTGGTCACCTTGGGCTTGGTCACCTCTTTTGGTTTCTTTGGGTTGAGCGGTTTGGCGGTCTTTCTTTCCGGGACTCCTTTTATGGACAGTTTGGGATTGTGAGAGGGCTTTCTTGAGACTTTTTTGTCTTTCTTGGTTTGCAACATTGACTTCTTGTGAGGAGTAAGAGCTTTCTTAAGTGTTTTTGTGCTCACGTTTATTTGCTTCTCCTTTGATTGAGTTGTCTTCTTTGACTTGTCTTGGCGCAGTTTTGCCATAGTGGTTTGGCCCGTCTTTTCCTTCTTCGGTGCAGATGTGGATGGTTTGGCCATTGTGGGCTGGCGTGTGCCCGGTGGTTTCGTGGGGAGTATGATTTTTTCCAGTGGTGATCTTGTAGGTGTTTCACTTATGCCAAGCACAGTCACTAAACAAAAACATATATTTTTGAGTCTAGTTTTGTTACATAACACTTTGGCAATAATAACCAGGAATGTTGTGAAGTTGAAATAATAAAGTAATGCGATTATATGCAAATGCTTCATATTTCTAAGCGTTTCAAACTAAATTGTAAGTGTTTACCGCGTCTTTCCCTGCCGTGCTTTGGCTGATGCGTATGCTGTTTTTATGTGCGTAAGCCACAATATGTGCGTAGCATGATGACGCCTCGATTTTATGGAGCTTTTATTATGTTGCAGACGACCGCTTCTGCATCGCTGTTTATCATATTAGATACATTATTTGAGTGTATTGAAAGTTAGCCTATGTTATAATGCGTTCGCTCGGTGGCTGCTGTGAGATTCTTGTTGCACACTGAAGTAAGCTAGATCGATATTACGCATGGTAAAACATGGGACTCGCAGTAAATCAAGAAAACAAGATTTAAACAATAAGACTAACTGTGTTCAGCTCTATAACAGTCATTAGTTTTCTGTCGATGAATGTATCCACAAATTTGCTCACCTGTCTAATAAAACACATAATATATTATTATTCAATTTACACATTGCACCTTTAATACCTTTACCGTGTGTTTACGTCAGGACATAATGTACATTTTAAGGGTATGTCCTTATCTGTAAATGTTAGAAAGTCCAGAGAGTATTTCTATTTAGCATATTCTGAAAACAGTCTTGTTAAACGTCAGTCTTCAATGAATAAGCGCTGGCGCGCATGTGTCAAACAGACGGAGCGCAGTAGAACAGGATCGCAATAATTCTGACTAAAATACACATTTTGCTAAATATTTTTTGGGTAGAAATTAGGTGTAGGTTTACAATTCTACATGTAACACAAGTAATTTATGAGAGCAGTAACAGTAAAGGCACTATTGCTGAAATTAATGTAATATAATGTTTGAGTGAATGTGTGTTATCATTTTGTGCTTTATGTAATTTATAGGTTTTTCTTTTGTGCTAATAATGTACAGTATAGATGCATTGTTTTCATAGTCGTTATATTACACACTGTTTGGAGGACAGGCTGGATGTGGAATAACATTATTTGAAATAATGTATTAAAATTACCTTGTAATGAAATGTTTTCCTAGATTTTTCATCCGATTAATTGAAAAAATGATCAACAGATTTATTGATTATCCAAATAATTGTTAGTTGCAGCCCTAATATATAATAAAGATAGATTGATTCTTACATTCTCTGGGTGTGAATGGCACTTTCTTCCCTCTGACCTTCACTGGAAGTGGCTTGTATTTGCATTTTTCTGGAGGTGCTCGCCTGCAAACCAAAGACAGACAGAGGGGATGCAGAGAAAATAACTCCCATTAACCTTGCATGTAGGACTCCTTTAGTACAAATTTGAAATGGCATCATAATTATTTCAACACAAATTAATATGCGTGTGTGTGTGTGTGTGTGTGTGTGTGTGTGGGCATGTTTTTGTGACATATGAGGAGACAAATGTGTATGATGACATGGGTGTGACATAAGTATTACAAGGAGAGGGTGAAATATGAGGACATTGGCCATGTCTCCACTTTTCAAAATGCTTATAAATCATACAGGATGATTTTTTTTTAGAAAGTAAAAATGCAGAATGTTTCCTGTGATGGGTAGGTTTAGGGGTAGGGGCAGTGTAGGGGATAGAAAATACAGTTTGTACAGTATAAAACCATTAAGCCTATGGAATGTCCTCATATGTCACAAAAACAAATGTGTGTGTGTGTTTGTGTGTGTGTGTGTGTGTGTGAGAGAGAGAGAGAGAGAGAGAGAGAGAGAGAGAGAGAGAGAGAGAGAGAGAGAGAGAGAGAGAGAGAGAGAGAGAGAGAGAGAGAGAGAGAGAGAGAGACAGACAGACAGACAGACAGACAGACAGACAGAGAAGACAATGACCTCCTACTGCTCCTATTAGTAATGAATCTCTGGTTTTTACACTGGGCTAGTTAAAGTGGGATGAAGAATATGGAACATCTGAGATTAATGTATGGTAATGCTATTAGTGAGATTGATTTCAGATGTGCAGATAATCTCCTGTAGTCTTGCTGGTTCCAGCAGGAAGACTCTCTTAATTTATCCATCAGTTAATTATTTAAATCATCAAACCGCTTATTTGTGGTTGTTTGTAGTTATTTCACCATTTTAATGCAATTTTGTAAGTTATTTATCCTTTACTATACCTACAAATAAAACAAAATAAAATAATAAATTAAACGATTCATACATCAGACCCCCTATCTTACAGAATAGCATGAACAAATGATTGGGATATGATCCGTGATAGATAGATGATAGCAGATTTCCAGAAGTCTGGATGGAAACCATTTGGTGAAAGCATGCGCCGCAGATTCCAAGATTCCAAAGGAATAAAGACCACATGACGCTTAAACTGACACGTCCTGTAGTCCCTGTCTCCCAGCATGATGTCTTAACTGAGAGTTATCTGTTACATACGAGAACTCTTATAATGGGGAATTTACCCAATCTGTCTGTATGATTGCTTCTAAAGAGGCCATTGCTTTCTTCATTCACTGTACTGTCTACATATTATAGCTGGATGGATAAACGGTTGATAGATATTGCCTTCATTCGCACGAGAATCAGCATAAGTTGACAATATGTACCAAAAATATACACACCTGGATGGATCC
Source organism: Pseudorasbora parva (assembly GCF_024679245.1). NCBI lineage: Eukaryota > Metazoa > Chordata > Actinopteri > Cypriniformes > Gobionidae > Pseudorasbora > Pseudorasbora parva. Next base: position 9,180,440 of record NC_090181.1, read on the forward strand.
ACGAATTTGTAAAGTGTGCCAAAAGGAGACATTGCACTTGGGTAGGAGGTTGCTAGAAAATAAAGCTCTCCTTCAGAAAAAAACACAAAAACAAACATATAGTATGAATGATTTTTAGCCATATTATTGCTTATATTAGCCATATTATTGCTATTATTCATATTGCACCTTTACAGAAACCTACCCGCTTCATCCTCAGCAAATGAGATGATGAATTTGTGGTGATGATTTATGAGCCCTGGAAAAGAGCAGGTTGTAGTGTCACCCATGCACACATTCTTTTCCTTCCAACTCCCAGTTTTCTTATCCTCCTCCAGAGCCATTAGTCGTCTGAATAAGAACAAAGGCTTGAATTGTCATTTCTCCCAGACTTATTTTGACCGAATGACCTAAATATGACTCTGTACTACTATATACAAAATATGTACTGGAACTTTATAGTTATTTTCAGAAATGTTTTGACAGTTTTTTTTAAGTTGTTGCAATTCTGAAAGAGCGTCGGTCCTTACCCACTCATAAAGTCTCCAAAAATATAAAGACCGTTGAGGTTAGGTGATTCGCATCCTCTATACACATAACCTCCAGTTACGGATTTCCCAACATGGTGTCCATAGGCAAATATTGGAAGAACGTCATCTATTAAAAAACAAACAAACAAATAACATGTTTTTGGATTACAAAAGGTTTTGTGTCTTTTAAAACGATGTGCAAAACCGTTTTAATTTGATGATATAAACCTTTACTTTATTCAAGCTAATTTTTCATTCAATTTAATTCTAGAATGTTCTGTCATAATTTCCTGGCCTTTTATGTTGCATTGATCCTGAATTGGCTTTCTTTTATAAAACACAAAGGCCTATTTTCGCAGACAGGGCTTAGATTAAGCCAGGAGTAGGCCTGTTTAATTCAGTCATTTAAGAAGCTTTTATAAATGTGCCTTTTGAAAAAAAAAAAAAAATACTGGTGTGCATCTTCAAGCAAAACAATGGCAGTGAAATGTTTTTAGATATGTCAGTGCAAGTTGCTTTCAGTTAGCCTCTTACACTCAGGGCCATTTTTTGGGATTTCTGCCTGGATTTGGCCTACCCAAATTGAAAAGCCTCCCATACACACATACAGTGGTCTAGGTTCAAAATTTTGGTGTCATTTTACAGAGGAAACCCTTTGAAGTTACCTAAAACACTGCTAAAAGTGATAAACATGTAAGTATATGTTGTCTAAGCTGCAATAACCCCCCCCAAAAAATAGGCGCTTTTTGATTTTATTTTTAATAAATTCATTTTTGAAAGTGTGTAACTCAGGCCCTGTGTGCTCTAAGTGGTTTAGTTTAAGTGGTTAAGAAAGACCAAAAATGCCTGGGACTAGGATGTCTGACCTGCTTTTTTAAATACTAAGAAAGTATGATGATTTATACAGCCAAGTTTCGCATGTTTTCAACCCGCCCATAGGGGGCTGGATCTCCCTCACAGAATGTAAATGTGCTGCTCGGTCATTCATAACGGAGCGGTCTGAGCAACGTCTAAGCTTCCAAAGGCATGAACTGAAAACATGCCAGACTGAACACACACCGTGAATGACTGTGCGGTCATGAATGAATGCCAGTGCGGTCGTGCTCATTTTAGCTACGGTTCAGAATTAGCGCCAATTCAGGGGCTGGTTACTTTAATTGTGGTTTCACTAGCCTATTAATTTTTAATGAAAAACACAACAACAAAATGGTACAATGAAGAACTCTTTTAAATAGGCGCTTTTACATTTTGCTTTGAAACCAAATCTTCCGCGATCATCTTGTCTGTTTGCTCTCGTGATGAATGAACTCTGACTCCTGCTGCTGAGTGGCCTCGTAGGGCAGTGAAGCAAGTGCATTCTGGGAGTTGTTGTCTTCCACCCGCATGAGCCAAAAATACATTTTCTGGCTTTTCTCCGTCTAAAATAATTTCACATTCGGATTGCCGTTTGTCTGCTGTCTGTTAGCCATCACAACACTTCAACTCCAGGCACATCCCGCCTCTTTGCCCATTTTCAGTTATCCAGGAGGGACGTGCTTCCAAGATGCAAACGGCTGACTTTAGGCTTCTAAACTGCTCTTCAGAAACCTATGGGTGACGTCACGGACACCATGTCCATATTTTTTTTCAGTCTATGGTTCAGGTGCTGTTATTTCCCCCAACACAGGTGGCGGGAGGTGACAACACAGTCTGCTTTCATCTGGCTAGTTCTTTAGCATCGGTTTGGTGTGTCCCTACCTTTAATGAACGGTCAAAACGTTTTCAGTTTTTTGTTGAAAATGATGTTGTGTAAACAGCCCTTTAGACATTCTGCTTAATAGGGACTTTAAGCAACAGCTACTGATGGAATGCAAACGGCGACCGGAAGTAAACTGCTGTAGCTAAAAAATGCACAAAACAATAAGCAATAATAAAGAGGACAGCCTAATGGATCATTTAATTTAACAAAATACAATTAAAAAAAAAATGTAATATAGAAAATGGAACCAGAACACCGTTGCCGTTCTATCCACAGCTGATGCATTAAGTCCCTATTATCTTCTTAAGGATTCCACGGAATGAAAGAAAATGGTATTAGTGTTGGAATGCCATGTGAGTGAGTAAATCATGACAGAATCTTCCTTTTTTTTGAGTTAGCTATTTCGTTAAAATGTTTTGAAAAGCTCAGACTTCAGCATAGATTTATGGACTGGCCAGTGGTATGAAGTTTCTTTAGTGACCAATTTCATTGAGCAGTAAAACATCTCGGAATGCTCTGTTTGATTTGTCATTCTCTCTGACCCAAATGTGTTTGTGTGGTTATTCTCCGGTCCGGCTCACCTAGAGAAGAGTTCTGGCATAGTTTCATATCAAAGCATTCAAAGCCTTCTTTGGCCCTCCATCCATAATTTCCTCCCTTCACAATGATGTCAACCTCCTCATATCGATTCTGACCCACATCGCCACAGAAGATTCTCCCTCTGCCGTAACGGGTGAGCGGATCGCCTCGATCCACGGAGCAGCGCCACATGTTCCTCACACCATAGGCGTAGACCTCTGGCTTTGCATCAGGCTCTCCGAGAAAGGGATTGTCACGAGGAATCTTATAGGCCTTTCCATCTATACTGCTACCATCCACATCAATCCGAAGCGCTTTACCTAACAATGCTGATCTGAAACAGATTTGAATAGCAAAGCTTTTATGATGTGCCAGAGAGAGAGTTACTGGAAAAAGTTTTATAAAAAGCACTAAGCATGATTTGTGACACTCACAATATTAATTCTGCACCTGTTATTATTCAATTATATTATTCTGTTTTGAAAATTCAATAAACTATAATACGGATCTGCCAACATTGTCGCTATATGATAAATTAATATAATCTGATAACATCACTGTTTTCTCCAGTGACTGTACAGTCAAATCAAATTTTGTTGCAATATTGTCCTGTTTAACAATGTGAAGCGGCTTTAAAACAATCGTCATTGTAAAAGCGCTATATAAAGTTGATTGATTGATTGATTGATTATGAAATGTGTCAATTTTGTCCTTACCTGTTTTGAGAATTTCCAAACTTCCCAAAAGGGTCTCCTGCTTTTCCACCGTCTCCTGTGAAGATATATAGATATCCATCCAGACCAAACAGAAGCTGCCCGCCGTTATGGTTTGCTGCAGGCTCTTCAATCTCAAGAAGAACTCTGTAGATACAGATTTAAAACAGAAAAAATAAGGACGAAACAAATAAATATAAATTAGCCTACTGTTTTGAATGTATTTTTAACTTAAAGGGATAGTTCACACAAAAGTTAAGTTTGTAATTTCTTACTCACCCTCACGTTTCTTTGGAACAGAAAGAAAAGATAATTAAAAAATGTTTTTCAGTTCTTTATATAGAACTACAGTTATAAAGTTTTCAATAAAAATCAACAATGACATCAGTTTTGACTTCAATTACATTTGGTCGGGAAAGAACCAATGAGGTTTGATGTCATTAAAGGATTAATTGACTCCAGAATGAAAATTTCCTGATAATTTACTCACCCCCATCTCATCCAATATGTTCATGTCTTTCTTTCTTCAGTTGAACAGAAATTAATTTTTTTGGGGGGAAAGCAATCCAAGATTTTTCTCCATATAATAGACTTTAACGACAACCAGAGGTTGAAGACCCAAATCATTGCAGGTTCAAAGGGTTCTGCAGGATCCCAGTTGAGGAAAAGGGTCACGATTGGTTATTTTGTTAAAAATATATAAATATATTTACTTTTTCAGCACAAATGCTCGACATCATCACGTTGAAAAGGTTACGCAGGAGTGACGCTGGCAGAATAATATAGACCCAGTGCCGAAAAAATCCATCTCATGTTCTCCTCAAACTTTAAAATAGTCAGAGATTATGTTTTACCTTAATTTTTGTAAAGGGTGTTTGATTTAGGCTTTGCATGTTTGTTTTAACACTAGGTCGGTACTTCAACATGCGTGACCTTTCCGACATGATGACATCAAGCGCTGATGAAAGACCAAAGCTGATTCGAAAGACTGCCGTTCGCCAGTTTCTGTTTACTAGTAGCATGCAAACGCAACTCTATCGTCATTATGGCCCCGCCCACCGACTCTATACACGATGTGATTGGCCCGGCGAGAGTTAGGGGATTACAGCTCAGAAGGGTATTGAGAGTTGCTAGACGACACTTGCGGCAGATTAGATTTGCTGCCGCTAGGGTGCGTCTAGATTTCTAGGCTATCAAAAAACTTCTTTTTGACTGAAGAAAGAAAGACATGAACATCTTAGATGAGATGAGGGATGATATATTATCAGGAAATTTTCATTTTGAAGTGAACTAATCGCTTAACATGCAACCTGACGTGAATTTAAAAGCACTTTTTGTGCTCTTTTGGGAACTTGACCCACATATTGACCAAGAATATTGTATGCACAGAGCTGTGATAAGATTTTTAACTGCATGCAGATTTGAAACAACTTAGGTTAAAAAATAACAGATTTTGTATTTTTGAGAAAACCATTCAATATTCCATGTATTTTGATAGCATATGCATAAAACAGATCAAACCTATTAACCTCTCTGAGTGGGGGTCTGCCATGTTCATGTCATGAGCTGAGACCTTCATTTCGCTGATGCGAACTTTCTCCAGTTTGCCGTTGATCAGAATGGAGTAGTAGATAAAGAAGCGGCCATTGTTTCTGTACTTCGGATGGAAGGCGAGACCCAGGAAACCCCTTTCATCTCCCAGCCACGGTGTGGTCAACACCTCCCCGCTGATGTCCAGGAAGGGCTTCTCCAAGCGGCTGCCATCTCTCAGATACACCCATACAAAGCCTATCTGCTCTGCCACGAACATGCGGTGGGTGTCATCTCCGCTGTGGACCATCAGCACGGGGTTCCTCAGCCCATTGGCAACTTCTGTCAAGCACAGCTGCAGGCAACCTTTGGTGTCCTCTACCACTTTGCCCAGATTGCTGTACAGGTTATTGTTCCCCAGAACGTTGGGGTAGCAGTAGTCCTGGTCAGGGAGGTTAATGAGGTTACAGAAATGCGAGCGGTCTTTCTCACACGTCTCCTGCAGGGTCTGGCTGTTGGTTAGGTACTTAACCACAGAACGGCACTTGCTGTGGAAGTCTGAGCAGTACGTGAAGCACAGTCCTGGTAAGTGGCGCACTGGAGTGTACGGGTCTTCAGCATCAAACAAGTGTGCTGCGTAAGGAGAACACTCCTGCAAAAGAGCAATACAAGTAAGAAAGTCTGTCTGTCTGTCATTGTTGGCTCTGTAACGCTATCAATGAGGTTCACCTGACACTGACGCATACGAGGCTTCGTTCATACAACAGGAAAGCCTGTTTACACTGTCTGAATTCTGAGCCTCTTCAGGTATGTGATGACTTGACTTGGACATGGTCCTATTATAGTCTTGGTCTTGACTCTGTCTCAACCTTTTCAGGTATTGTCCTGGACTCAGACGCGAATGAGTTTAAACACCGTTATAATTATGTTAATTGATCTATAAAGGTTTGTTGATTGCAATTCAGAATCATAGTGGTCGTATTTTATGTGTGTTTAATTCATCCACTTCTTCAATAGGTAGCTGGTGAATTGGGAAATAGATGAATAGATGATTAATATTGGCAGTTCCATAGACGGTGTACTAGCCTGCAAATTATATTTTTTTGCTAGACTACTATGTGCATTGAAATATCAGAAACACAAAATGAACATATGTGAAGGCGTCTGTCTTTTTTTCGTCTTCAAGCCAGCCAATGTGTGAATGCAGATTTGAATTAAGCTGATGTTGACGTGCTGCACTGAATGTTCTAATCACACGTGTGATCATATGGAATGTAAAAAATATTATTTCATCCATCCATCCATCCATCCATCCATCCATCCATCCATCCATCCATCCATCCATCCATCCATCCATCCATCCATCCATCCATCCATCCATCCATCCATCCATCCATCCATCCATCCAATCATCCAATCTCTATTATAATTTACACTCTTAATTATATACAGAAATGGACCATGGTGAACATATTTAGACAGTCTGTGAACCCGTTTTGTTTTCAGACAGTTTAATATAACTTTCAAAAAAAGTTACTGTCACTCATCAATGGTAGCTGTCACAGTTGCTAGGCAACAAGAACAGTCCTCCATAGACTTCCCATTTAACAATGCTCATCTGACCTTCCTGGTCTTCGAAGGCGTGGCCTTTGAAGTTTGAGTCCTTGGAAGGATGCATCCTTTGAATTGGAACATAGCAGCACTGGTTGCAGCCCTGTTCCAACACATTATTATCAAATATTCCTGAAGAGATTAATTAGTTCAGGAGTATTTCATTAGATTTGGAGCAGTTGGCACCCCTACCCTGTAATATGACCTGTGTCCCACCTTAAACGCTTGTTAATTCAATTTCATCCTCCTTTGAAAATAAAACGCTTTGAAAGGTAACTGCACACATAAAAAAAAAGAAGCCTGATATGTTGGATTGGCCAGTGATAGGATTTATTATTTCCAGGCGACGTGTCATGCCTGTCACGTGACACACAGCAGCCACAAGCCTGTGTGACGGATTTATTGGTTTAATTGAATTTCCCTTTTTATTCGAAACATTTCCCAACTTGTTAAACATGATAAACATGATAACAAGATTCCCCTTTAAACAAGTTTAACACCTTTATGATTATGTTAATTGATAGCCTATATAAAGGTTAGTTGATTTCAGAATCAGAGTTCTATTTCACGTGGCTAAATCTTTTGGAAGTTGCATTCAAAATATATTTGGCTCAAAAATCTAAAGAGGCACGTGCACAAACAGTATAATATTTAGTCAAGCTGTCATATCTAACCGAATGTGAGCAATAGTTTTTACTAAAAGATGATGCTTCTTCTGTATTTATAACGGTGCATGCAGTCGAACTACTGAGAAGAACAGCAACAATTTAAACAGGTGCAGCAGGCTTCACACACACACACACACACACACACACACACACACACACACACACACACACACACACACACACACACACACACGAACCTTTAACTGTTTATAAAACAGTTAAGGTGCAGCAGGCTACACACACACACACGCACACAATAACCTTTTATAAAAACCCTTGTTAATTCATCAGTAGCACAATTTAAAGTTTATAATTGTTCAGAAAGAATCAGACATACCTGACACATTATATCTTTTACCAAATCACCGCACACTGCATACTCTTCTTCACCAATCAGGTCCATTATATCCCAGTATCTCGTTGCAATATTGTTGTCCGTTTTTTGGTCACAACAACCAAATTTCTCATAGTGCCTGCAGAACTCAAGGTGGTAAGGGGGTTTGAAAGGTGGCTGGTAGTCCAAACACTGAGGATGTGCCAAAGTGTGTCTCAAATAAGAGAAGTAAATGATTATAATGAGGCGTGTGAAGAGTCCTTGGAGCCATGCAGTTCTCTTGGTCAGCAAACTAACCTCAGGGCAATTTGCACGATGATGCTGATTTAGTGAACCCGGCTCTCTCGGCATTTTCCCCGTGTGCTTGGGAGTGAAGGAGTGTGTTTGCTCTTGAGCGTGTGTGTGTGTACAGTAAGTAGCAATGTGTCTGCTTAAGCTATATGTTGTGTGTGTGTGTGTGTGTGTGTGTGTGTGGGCGCGCGCCCCACTCTTCGTTTAATGTGCGCCTTTGATTTACAGGTTATCGTGTGTTCCATATGCTAAATTGGCGATGTAGGCTTTTTTTTTTAAACGGGATAAATGGTTAAATACAATGCATTTTTAAAGTAGTTCAAATTATGATAGGCTATAAAACTCGCTTCTGAGAAATAAAAAAAGACCCGATTTACAAAACTACCAAATTAATTTGATTTTGTATACTATTAGACTATTAGCCTATTATTTCTGTCAAGACTGTTGGTATCATAATTTAAAAGATGTATAGTGGTTTATTTATTTTTTATTTAAAAAAGGCCTACGCCGAAATATCAAAAATAAAATCACATAAAACATTTGTTTCAACATAGAGCCATCCATGCTTGACAGATGCACCTTAAGTTACATTTAAATACATTTAATAAAAAAATAAAAAATGTATATATATTGTTTTGTTTTATGTTATGCACGAAATGATTCGTTATCGTGTTTATTCAATTCCCAGGTAGATGAGATAAGCTTCCTGAAAACAAACTCATGTGTGCCACCTAGTGAACAAAATCCACTCAATGCAATATAATATATTCAACTGTTAGGTAAAAAGAAAACACTTTTGTTTAAGCCTAATTTAAGCATAAAAACACAAAAGTCAAATCCGGATTTGTAATTTAAAAACATTTCTATCTCATGAAGATTTTTGTCCCTATGGGTGACTTCAGATTGATTGAGACACTTTTTGCCGTTGGGATGACTGGGAAAAAGTGTCCTAATCAACCTGAATTCACCCTATATGATAACATGAAATGCATTTAACTATAAATAGATATTTCTCTATAATTTCATTATCATGATCGGTAGAATTTACATTGAATTTAAAGTATAGAATGTTTTAGTTTAGATCTTATCCAGATTAATACTTTCATACAATTTGTGAACTTTCAAAACTGCACAAATGTTCTGTATATTATGTTGTTTTGGTCTTTAGTGACATTTGTTGCTCTTCAGTGACAGACAAGCTCAAAGATAGCTCTTTATGGGATTCCTCATAAATCCATCCATATGCAGGGATCCAGCAACATGAAAGTGTTTAAAATGCTGCACACAAAGAGTCTCATCATTCTTTATTCCATCTGCCTCTATGGACTTTAAATGTGATTGATTATATCTAAACAATGTTCAGAAATTATGCAATTTTTTTAAAATAGCAGGGCGTATCTTGTAGTTATATTTAAAGGGATAGTTCATCATAAAACAATCGTGTATCTTCAGAAAATTTGGACTAAACCGCTCAATTCAAATGGATTAGTTTTACGATCTCTATAACGTCAAAGTGTCGGTTGCATAACTGTCAATGGAGGGGCAGAAAGCTCTCAGATTTCATCAAAAGATCTTCATTTGCTTTCCGAAGATGAACAAAACTCTTACATGTTTGGAACGACATGAGAGAGAAAGTAATTAATGACAGAATTTTTAATTTTGGGGTGAACTAACCCTTTAAGCAATTATCCTTATATTCAGCCTTTGGCATAAAGGAATCTTTAAAATTGAGCCTATATATAACTATATCTATATGGAACCTTTTTTGAATAAGCATGATCACAATTTTTACTTGTTTGCAGTGCACCTGCCTTGTACCTTCGTCCTTCCACCAGGACACATCCACACTGAACTTTAATAACATAGCATTAGATGTAAAGTTAACACGTCATTTATTAAAGAAATATTCCTCATTTGTTACAGCCCATTTGAAAGCTGTCCAGAATGCAGCGCATTGTGAAAGTCACAAGGAAAATAATTTAGGATACTTGGAACGTATATATTTTGTGTTGTGGGAAAATCAACATAATATGCAATGGTTTAATGCATAGTTCCTTCATGAGCAAAAATTGGGAGTTTATTTACTTTTTGATTATAATTTTTTATTGCCTATCCTTCCCTGCTGTGCTCTTCATTAATTGTCATCCTTACGAGCAGTAATTTGGCCTGTGTCATGTTGCTCAACAAAATCATGAAAGCTGAAATAATTATCAGTGGAGTGAAACAATCTCAAGTGTCACATTTTCAGGTAAAAGTAACAATCAGCAGTCCTCTTCACCATCCTCCACGAGAGGAATTTCTGCAAAATACAAAGCAAAACATTGGTCACTGGTATGATAAAACAGTGTTAAACCACTAGGTGGCAGCAGCAGCCTGCAGCCTTACCGTCTGCAATGTCTATGCTCGGGCTTGTGGAAGCGGTCTCTTCCATAGAGGTGACGGCATTGGTTTTCTCAGACATGTTATTTAGTCCACCAGCATGGGAAGAAGATGGCTGCATGCCTTGAAGACATTCTGATGTGTCCGAGATGCTATCGCAGGTCTCTGCCTCACCTGTGTCCAACGGCACACTATACTGACTCCCTGTATGCCCGGGATATGAGGGTGGGTTTTGTTCTTCTGAATGCTGTCTGCTCCCCAGACCAGCAGGGGGCAGATCGTTAGGCGGCTGACAATAAGTACCACCAACAGCCTCTTCATAAGAGGGAAGTGGCACAGCAACACCATCTACAACCAGGATGTTTGGATCCTGGCTTTCATCTTGCTCTTCACTGAAAAAAAAAAGAGTTAATAAGTAAGGCAATGAAAGATCTAATGACACTGACTATTATATTGGTTGTACCTTGGACTTTGCTGGGATTTGCATTTGAAGTGGAACATCTTGGCTGTGATGACCAAGAGCAGGGCTAGCAGCACACTAGTGGCCGTACACGCCACTACTTTCCATGTGGTTAGTAGAGAATCTTGAAAACCAGGCCAGGTTGTCTCTATGGGGGAAAAAGGCTGGACTTATTAACCTGCACTGTGCCAAGTTTAAAGGGAAAGTTCACTCTGAAAGGAAAACTAAGTCTGCATGCCGTCTGCCCATCTTTTATTAACGGACCACAAAAGGAGATTTAAAAAAAAATGTCCCACTCATGGTCATGCATATAATGGCTGTGAATAGTGACCAGCATTAGGCTTTTTTAAAACAGACACAAACTTATCACAGAATGATCCCAAGTGTTAGGTATACAATATGAAATTTAATGACAAAATACGTGCTCTGATCAGGGTGTTTGGGGCCGATTACCAATTACTGGAAGCATTTTTGGCCGATATTAATCAACATGACAGATGACAGAAATAAATAATACGGCATGATACATAGAAAATAAAAGGGCGCTGTGTAGTATTTAGGAGGGGAAGTACTTAAAGAAATGAATATATGTATTCAGCAAGGATGCATTAAATTGATCAAAAGTAAAGACGTTTATAGTGTGACAACTGTTTTCAACATTGATTATAATCATTAAAGTTTCTTGAGCAGCAAATCATCATATCAGAATGATTTCTGAAGGATCACGTGACACTGAAGACTGGAGTAATGATGCTGAAAATTCAGCTAAAAAACTTAATTTTTTAAAATATATTCAAATAGAAAACAGTTATTTTACATTTTAATAATTTTCACAATATTACAGTTTTTTTTAAATAAAATAAATTCAGTGTTTGTGAGCATAAAATACTTCTTCTGAAAACATTAAACACATTCAGATCAACCTTTTTAATGGTATTGTATATATGCTTACCAAGTCTGCATTTATGTAATACAAAAAAATACAGTAAAACAGCAATTTTGTTAAATATAATTATTTACAATTCAAAATAACTGTTTTCCAACTGTTGATGTCAAAGCTCATTTTTAGCATCATTACTCCAGTCTTTAGTGTCACATGATCCTTCAGAAACTGAAAATGGGTGTGCTGCCTAATATTTTTGTTTAGGCAGTGAAAGAAAAGAGAATTTTCTTAAAATATAACTTTTTGTAACAATGTAAAAAAAGAAAAAGGCTGACCAATTAAATTCCATTTGTTTCGAAACACTGTATATGTGTGTGCATAATTAACACATACAAATATCCATTTTGTAAATGTCATAAAACTTATTCAACATGAAAGAAAAATGTATCTAATTCTTGCTAATGCTTCATAATTACACGTTGTTCCGAATTAAAATATTTTATCAAAACTGATGCAGACTGATTTACCATCTTTGATGCAGTAGAACTGCATTTGTGGAAACCATTGCCCATACTGGCAGGTGATGTACTTGTAGTCATTCGCTAGAGAGTAGCCAGGATAACAGTAGTATTCTACGACCGTCCCGTGAATGTAGCGGTCACATGGCTGTGGGTGGCACATGTAATCTCCGTGTTCTATCATCGGGGGTAAGGAGCAAGCTGCGACATCAGAGACAGAGAAAAAGACATCTGAATCAGAGAACTCATTTCCATTTCAACAATTTAATATTTGTCCCTGTATTTGTTTACAGACACTTCAAAATAACACTGCTTTCTGCTAACATTAGGCCTACTGCAGATCTTCTTAATGCCATTTTTAAAGTAGCTTTCAAACGTTTGCATATAGATCTTGAGGTTTATTTTATCTTTCATGTATAGAGAATACCAAAGGGCCTGGTACACTATTTTCTGTATTAAGTGGCCGTGAGCATGGAAAGACGTGTTCATTGCGTGCACACTTAACAGTGGACTTTGTTTTCAAGCGCTCAGTTCACTTGCATATGTGCATTCTGTGCGGACACAAACATTTGGGTGATGAAGAAAACGTCACACATGTGGTTAAGTACACTACTATATACTGTAAACCGTTAACAAGGGGTATGCTCACATGACAATGATGTATTAAAAACGGAAAATTTTTGCTTTGTGTTTTTCGCTTACAGATGAAAACGTTTTCAAAATGAACCCTGCTCATATGGATTTGCGAAAACGACTAAATGCGCTGTATTATTCATGTCAGGTGATGTCACTTTTCTAAGAAACACTACGCATCTATACACTAATAATATATGTAATGCACATGTATATGACACCACCGTTTTCACAAATTCGTGTTTTTGTAGTTTACACAGAAATGTTAACTGTATCGTTTGCTTTTTTTAGGCCCACCTTAGGCCAAATGTCCCTGGAGTTTTCATGGGTACTACAAATGCAATTATAGTGCAATTATAATCATTATAAAAAAGATAATAATACCGTTAGATAACAATATTTTAACGATTTTATATAACAGTTCTTTTTGGTTCTCCAATCTGATTGGTTGAGAGCCTTTTCCAGCCACCGACTGTCATGGCAGTCGAGAAATCCACCATATTTCTTTACAAATACTATTGTTGTGTGTGTTGGAATGTAGTTTTAAATATGTGAATGTAGAACTCATATATTAACATAGTGCCTATTTTACAATTTAATATTTGGTCTTATTAATCTATTACATGTCTCAGAGCAAATCGATTTTGGTTAAGGGGAAAATTAAGTTTCGTAACTTTATTTTTAACGTTACAATGTAAAAAAAAAAGTGTGTAAAAATATGAATGAATTTTCCGTATTGTTTTTTTTACAGGTGTTTTACCTGTATTTTGAATTACACGTTGCATTAGTTTGTGTTTTAAGGGTTAACGGAAATTTCCGTAAAATTACTGGACAATGTACTGGCAGAAATTACCAGTACATTTTCCGTTTTTATTATTTACAGTGTAGGCTTTATTAGTTATAAGTCCTGTATGGCCTACTAGAGCGCTGCTTTTGTACGTTTGACTAAGTTGTTTGTGTGTGTATTTCCTTTTATCTTTTATAATGACTATTGCTGTTAATTTAAATATTATTGATCAATACATGTTCTTTTATATAAATATTATGCCGAATTTGGTGTTTAGAAAGGGTCCGTTAGCGATTGAACTACTCGACTTTATTGACAGTTATATTATTACACCACCCGATGGCGGTAAAGTCTTTATGCGTGCCTGATTGTAAACAAGGAAGTTGTTTTAGCACTATCATTCTTTTAAAAAAACAAAGACAAAGATATATCGCCTTCCTCAACAGACATTTTGATCAGCTGATTTTTTTTCTTATATAATGGGTATAATATGGACATCGACCTGAAGGATTAATTCTACATCAGATGCAGGTAATACACTCGTTTAGTCAAGCTGGCTCTCTCCCATGATACTCTACTACATAATGAGTGTATTAATAAAGCGACTCAACATTCCTTCATTACTAAGACATTTTAGAATTAGAAAAAGAGGCTTGGGCTCAGATGTTATTCTGTCAACTTGAGATTTGAATCTGTGGCAGAAGGAAGTTCTGCACAAAATAATTTTTCTGAACATAGCTGTGGATTTGTTGATTCTACAACTCAAAGCTGAGAAATGATTTAGTGATATTTACCCTCAACATCAAGGCACCGGGGTGGCGTGTCCGACCAGATGAGGTTATACATGCATTCCAGAAGTTCAGGTCCCTCCAACTTGTAACCGGGAAAGCACTGGTAGTAGACTACAGTCCCAACAGGCACGGAGAACTCTGTTTCAGAGATGTTCATGTAACTGTGTGGAGGTATCAGCGGCCGTAGACAACCTGTGGAGACAGAGGACAGCACATGAAACCCTTTCCAGGATCTTAAAGGGGTGGTTTACCCCAAAATGTAAATCATTGCGTTATTTACTGAATGCTGTATGGTACCTTAGATTTTGAAGCCCATAAAAACATCTATCTATTATAAAAGTCTTCTGGGGGTTAATAAAGGCCTTCTGAAGCGAAGCAATGTTTTTTGTTAGAGAAATATCCATATTTGCAATTTTATAAACTATAATCACTGGCTTCCAGTAGAGGCCTTATGCGAGTCGAGTTCCGGCAGAAGTGTGACACGACGCATGATGTTTTGGTGAACGCGGATGTACAGAGCAAAGAAAAAGCTCTCAGGGTAAAGGCTAATGCTATTTAATGCACTTTATTTACACTGTTCAAGAGTTGGATTCTCATGCTAAACCTGTGCAAAATTTCAAAAAACAAGACTCTTCAAAATCTATGGTACCATTCACTGCCATTATAAAGCTTATTAGAGCCAGGATATTTTTTAAATATAACTCCTATAGTGTTTGGCTGAAAGAAGAATAAACAGGTCATATTCAGGTGCTGGTCATATTATTAGAATATTACCAAAAAGTTGATTTATTTCACTAATTCCATTCAAAAAGTGAAACTTGTATATTCATTCATTAAACACAGACTGATATGTTTCAAATGTTTATTTCTTTTAATTTTGATGATTATAACTGAAAACTAAGGACAATCCCAAATTCAGTATGTCAGAAAATATTACTTAAGACCAATACAAAGAAAGGATTTTTAGAAATTTTGGCCAAATGAAAAGTATGAACATGAAAAGTATGAGGATGTACAGCACTCAATAGTTAGTTTGGGCCCCTTTTTTCTGAATTACTGCAGCAATGCGGCGTGGCATGGAGTCGATCAGTCTGTGGCACTGCTCAGGGGTTATGAGAGCCCAGGGTGCTCTGATAGTGGCCTTCAGCTCTTCTGCATTGTTGGGTCTGGCATATCGCATCTTCCTCTTCACAATACTCCATAGATTTTCTATGAGGTTAAGGTCAGGCGAGTTTGCTGGCCAATTAAGAACAAGGACACCATGCTCCATAAACCAGGTACTGGTTGCTTTGGGACTGTGTGCAGGCGCCAAGTCCTGTTGGTAAAATAAATCTCCATAAAGTTTTTCAGCAGCAGGAAGCATGAAGTGCTCTAAAACTTCCTGGCATACGGCTGCGTTGACCTTGGACCTTAGAAAACAGTGGACAGACACCAGCAGATGACATGGCACCCCAAACCTTCACTGACTGTGGAAACTTTACACTGGATCTCAAGCAACGTGGATTGTGTGCCTCTCCTCTCTTCCTCCTGACTCTGGCACCCTGACTTCCAAAGGAAATGCTAAATTGACTTTCATCAGAGAACATAACTTTGGACCACTCAGCAGTCCTTTTTGTCTTTAGCCCAGGCGACACGCTTTTGACGCTGTCTGTTGTTCAAGAGTGGCTTGACACAGGGCAACAGCTGAAACTCATGTCTTGCATAAGTCTGTGTGTAGTGGTTCTTGAAGCACTGACTCCAGCTGCAGTCCACTCTTTGTGAATCTCCCCCACATTTTTGAATGGGTTTTGTTTCACAATCCTCTCCAAGGTGCGGTTATCCCTATTGCTTGTACACTTTTTTCTACCACATCTTTTCTTTCCCTTCGCCTCTCTATTAATGTGCTTGGACACAGAGCTCTGTGAAGAGCCAGCCTCTTTTGCAATGACCTTTTGTATCTTGACTTCCTTGTGCAAGTGTCAATGGTCGTCTTTTGGACATCTGTGAAGTCAGCAGTCTTCCCCATGAATGTGTAGCCAGAACTAGACTGAGAGACCATTTAAAGGCCTTTGCAGGTGTTTTGAGGTAATTAGCTGATTAGAGTGTGACACCAGGTGTCTTCAATATTGAACCTTTTCACAATATTCTCATTTTCTGAGATACTGAATTTGGGAGTTTCCTTAGTTGTCAGTTATAATCATCAAAATTAAAAGTAATAAACATTTGAAATATATCAGTCTGTGTGTAATGAATGAATATACAATTTTCACTTTTTGAATGGAATTAGTCAAATAAAGCAACTTTTTAAGGATATTCTAATTATATGACCAGCAGGATAGTTTAAATGATGGGATAATTTTCATTTTTGGGTAAACTATCCCTTTAAGAAGATATCATTTTTGAATCATTGTCAGATTTGTTTTGGATAACTGGCAATGAGTGACTTGCATCAACCTTGACAAGTTGGCTGATTATCCCACGTCCCGTCGGCTTGACATACTGATTCCATAGTTTCCGTGTCCGGGTACCGGATCTGAAATCCCTCATGGCAGCTAATAATGAGGCTGTCGCCAGGCCTGTATGTCTTATTTGTGACATCAGCATCCTCGATGAATGGAGGAAGACAATCTTTGAAAGACAGATTCGATAAATACATAAACGCTGCAACAGTTTTCACACAATTACAGACGAAAAAGTACAGATTATTAATGAGTTACAAAACTGAACTATTTCCATTTGAGTAGCCCCACCTTCAGAAAGGCACACTGGTTTAAGGCTTGGTTTCCAGCCTACCGATCCATTGTGGAAGCGCGTGCAGATAATCTTGGCCGGCCCCTTTAAGCTGTAACCATCCACACAAGAGAACCTCGCCACCGAGTTTTCGAAGAACACACCGGTGTTTGGGGTTCTGATTCCGTGCTCAGGAAACCCGGGATCCTTGCAGAACTGCTCCACTGAATGTACACAGAGAAGAACCAGAGTCACGCATTTAAAGCAAAGAAGACATCTTATGATTGTGCCGATGTCAGTGTTTGATCCTAATGTCTGTAATTTGGTAATTTTTTGTTCTATATCAAGCTTTATCAAGCTTTAATATACTCTTATATCTGCTAGTAAAGTATTTGAGAAATCTATTACTTGTACAAAATAAAAAAGATATTTGCGACTTTTTGTCTATAAAAAGTTTCTCACAATGTTGACTTTATAACCAGTAACTTTAAAGGGGTACTTCAGCGCTGGGAAGATGAATCTGTATTTAAAGGGGGGGTGAAACACTCAGTTTCAGTCAATCTCATGTCAATCTTGTTAACCTATAGAGTAGTATTGCATCCTTCATATCTCCGAAAAGTCTTTAGTTTTATCATATTTATAAAAGAAATATAGGCTGTACCGAGTCTTTCCGGAAAAAACCGAGCGCCTGGAGGCGTATCGTGTGGGCGGAGCTAAAGAATGACAAGCGCGCAAAGCGGTGACGTCCTCAAGCGTGGAGAAACCCATCTATCTCAGCTAATACAGATAATGATCCACAATCAAATCTGAGGGAGAAATAAATTGAACAGGAGAAACGGCAACATCAGGATGTCCGTCTCTGTGGTATGTAAGTTACTGTATTTAATGGCCTCTCCACATTTCTGTGTGTTTACTCGCAGTGTATGAGGACATGATTCGGTTTATGGACTATTGTATGCGACTAGACCTTAGAAGTAGCAAGCAAAATGGTTTTGCACGTCAGAATACTGTAACGTTATACAGAGAACAACAATGGAGTAACCGTTAACAGTTAGCGCATTTGAATGACGAAGCACGAGATCGTGTCGTTTACTGATGTTTACTCATGCGTCTGTAGCCAAAAGCAGAGACATTTGAGGCAGTTTAAGTTAACTCACCGGCTGCTTCCAAAGCAGGACCGAAGCTTTATCGCTGGGACTGCTCCGTCAAAAACACACTTCTTTGGTATGATTTGGTGAAGTCCTGACAGCAGTGGCGTATAAATCCATTTTGAGACGCAACTGAAACGATGTTGTGAAGCTTCCCGTCATTTCTGCGTTCAAATCGGTTCAAATGCAGCGCTGCCTTCCCGGAATGCTGTGCTGAAGTGTTGAAGTCGCTCGACGTCACCCATAGGAATAAAGTGGAGCGCGGCGCCACATAAGTGTTCACGGAGGACTGGATTTGCACCTGAGAGACTGTTTACAGCGTGCTCTAGTCACGCGCGCGCGCACCCTACCGGGAGAAGAGCCCGTACGGCCCATACAAGGACCTTCCGCTCTTATTAACGTCAAGTAGACCCATACTCAAAAAAAACTCGCCGAAACTTGTGAGAAACCGGAAGGAGTATTTTTGACACAGAAATACTCCATCAAACGTCCAACATTAGTTTTTGAAACTTTGTCTATGTTTAGGATGGGAATCCAAGTCTTTAACAGTGTAAAAATCTCAGTATGCATGAAACAGCATTTCACCCCCCCTTTAAACTGGGTCATTAATGTAGTAGAAATGTGAAATTATTTTTGAATTTGGTGCTTTCTAGACTGAGAAAAGATAGAAAATGTATTTTTGTCTCATGGGGATGAAAGACTACAATTCCCAGAATGCTTAGCTGCCCTGTGAGGCCATTCCCAAAGCCACCGCTACTGGATTACAGTGACTGAGTTCAGAAAGTACAATTAACTACTGAACGTGTGTGTTCAATATAATGATCGAGTTGCCGCGTGAGTCTCACAGCAGACTCAGATTAGGAGTCAGATTACATTTAACGTCATAAATGAGCTCTCGTGATGAGAGCTGATCGCGACCACATTCGCGGCATACATTCACAACGCGTTTTAAGTTCATGCCTTTGGAAGCTTAACTTTCATAGAAATTAATTTGAGAAGTTAAAACACTTACATTGCTTAGCATCCGTTTAAATCAATGCCTGTAACTGAGCTGTGCTGTAAGTGTGATCTCCATTCCCCATGCACGAGTTGAAAACATGCGGAAATGGCTCCCTCTGCTGGCTGTAGTCTTTAGCCTCTGGGCAAACATTCCTCTCATGACTTCAATTTGCGTCAGGAGAGGAATTTTTCCAGAAATAAAATGCATAAATCTCTAGTCTCAGGGGGATATAAGAGGGGGGAGCACGATCATTTGAATATACTCCAGGGTTTCTACTGATACAAAGCCATATGCTAATCGCTGAAGTAACCCTTTAAGTTGATATCATGTAATTCTGACTTTGAACTCACAATTGTGATTTTATATCATGTAATTCTGACTTTAATGCAGTTGTGAGTTTAAATCATTTAATTCTGAATTTATAACACATTTGTGAGTTTATATCAAACAATTCTGACTTTAAAAAACTCAATTCTTTTCAGACCTTTCAGATGTAAACTCACAATTGTGAGGGATAAAAGACAGAATTCTGTGATTTAAAAGTCGCAATTACCTTTAAATTATTTTATTCCATGGTGGAAACAAGCTTCCAGACAGATATGGAAAGCTGACCAAGTCTGGTCAGTCATGGTGTTTCAGTTTATTCAGATGATACCAGTTTCATAACTTAACATGCTTTAGGATCACGATTTAAATCATAAACAACAAGATGGAAATTCTCTCTTCCTGGATCTATCTTTTCTTAAAATTGTTATTATCCTTTATATTCTAAATATCGTCTTACAACAACTTCTATCACCTCAGGGGGGTGTTGATAGTGAGCTCATTTCTAACAGAAAAACTGTTAGTGTTACAACTCAGCCCTTGTTACAACACTCCCCTGAAGTCTCTCCAGCATATCAATATATTATATAATATATATCAATATATTTCCTTCTACATGAGAAAACACTTTTTTCTGCTGAGATGTTTGTTTCACTCAATGTTAGATGTGTCACCTTCATAAAATGTTATTATAACCACGAGGAGCTTAGATTTGGAATTTTATGAGTGTGTTTTTTGGCTTGTTTTGAATTTTCTGCTTTGTCATGACCAAAGGTTATTCAATATAAAACAGGCAGCTGGAAAGCAGCATCGTCATCATGGCACTAAATGACTTTTATATATCAGAATTGGCCGGGGGGCTTTTGCCAATTTCAGCGTGTCCCACAAAGGAGGTCCTGTATCCTCATCATATTCCCAAATCCTTATCAATTATGTAATCCTAGCCTTAATGCAGATCTCTTACCTACTGTGTTAACCGGGAAGGCGGTGACCAGAAAAGGAAGGAGGAGGAGGAGGATGGAGAAAATAATCTGGCCGTAGACAGGATGTCCAAACGCAGATTTCTTGCATTCTTTATCACCATGATGAAACATCTTTCATTGAATACAATTCATCTGGTCACACTGCTCTGAAATGATGATGACAACGACAAAAAGCTAGGTAAAACGTCAACATATTAGGATTGCATCATGGATTTTCAGCCCCGCAGAATCTCCTCGCCGACGCGCAGAACATGACGACCAGTAAATCCCCATATCAATTCGTAAATACCAAAATAGTCTTTTCGGCAACACGTGTATGGCATATCCGGCACGCATTATTATGCATTATTCAAATGTCCTCGGCAGATCAGAAGAAAGCTCGCGCAACATAACGATGCTGTTTAAATGTACGATGATCAAGATGATGATGAAAAATGCGTCATACGCGTCACTAGTCTACCTTACCCGGTTGAAAGCCAAGGTCTAATGACGCTACAGTGCTGTTTTAAAAATAGTGCTCGTTCGCTGCTACAGGTTTTCTAGTCATACATATGATTCCCCCCCCCCCATACATATGATTCCCCCCTGTCACCTACCCACTGATGTAGTACATTGGAAATCAGTTGCGTCGTAGTTTTTCTCTCCCTCAGCAGATATTCGAGCTGATCAAGCTGATGATATTCACTGGAATAGGCCTAATGATGTTGCTTCTGCTGTATAGGCTAGATCCTTTCTTCACCGGAAAGTTATCCAGCCTCTCGTGGTAAAAGTAGGTTATCTCGTGATGAATTATTATAGTCTATAGGTCAAAGTACCAAAGAGTAATGTAAAATGAATAACAGGGAAGCAATGTGTATGATTGAGTGACTGCCAAAAGAAAAATTAAGAATACATTTGAAAAAAGGGTAACATGCACTTTAGAATAATGGTCTGTCATTATTAGCCTAACTATGCAGGATCAGTAATGCTGCACTAATAAGTAGGCCTATTCTGTATTTAGACTTCAGCTACTACTAACTATTTTACAAAAAGCTTAACTAAGCAGAAATAGGCATTCATATCAAATTTAGGAGGTTGTTCCTTAATAATTAGCCTACTTTGAGTAATTATAATGGATTTTAGGACCACGTTGAGAGACTAGCAGACATGGTAATGTTGTGATTAATAATTAATTATAAATTATTTAAAATTTGTCATAGAAACCTATTAGTTCTTAGTAATGCCAATCTCCTTCAGTAATTATTGATGACTTAATAAGGAACTATTTTAGTCCTAAATTCAGCATTAGCCTACTGATTAGTGAAGCTTGTTTCTATTAAGTGTTAATGTAGAACTAGTCATTGGTCCTGCATTAGAGACGAATGTTTGAAGTGAAGTATAATATTTAAACAGGCCTATTCCTTTTAACAGACATCGATCAGGCATAACATTTACAACCTTCCTAATAGTGCGTGTTGCGAGGCTATGCAGCCCCATACGCAACAAACTGAGATGCTCTGTGTATTCTGACACCTGTCTATCAGAATCAGCATTAACTTTTTGAGCAATTTGAGCTACAGTAGCTCGTCTGTTTGATCGGCCCACACAGCATCAATCCGCCTTGGTCGCCCATGACCCTGTCACCAGTTCACCACTGTTCCTCCCTTGGAGCACTTTTGATACTGACCACTGCAGACCAGGAACACCCCACAAGAGCTGCAGTTTTGGAGATGCTCTTGTCAAACTCACTCAAATTCTTATTTATTTTTATTAAATTTTTATATTAGATTATATTATATTATATAATATATCCCACCCACGAACAGGTGCCGTGATGAAGAGATAATCAGTTATTCACTTCACCTGTTCGCCTGATCGGTGTATATCCGTAAAGAACAGGCAACTCAAATTATTTTGTTCATTTCAGAATGGAACATTGACAAATGAATAGCTGTTATTATTTACTAGCGGTTTAGAGAATATCACATATAAGCTAAATCTAAAAAGCATGTTTTTATCGTATGCATTCAATGTTAATGAGTTAATGTCATTCAAATGTAATAAATAGTTAGCTGACAAAACAAAAGCAAGACCAATGAATATATGCATTACTCACATGTAAGTGTAGGCTGAAAGAATTTAATTTATTTATCTTGTCAGATATCATAAAGAACAAAGGGCTAAATGAATAATAAGCTGCATTTATTTGTTGATTTTACAAGTTACAAAATTACAACAAAAGATGAATGTAACTTCCTGTTAGTCAAGTCCTCTTTATAGCGCTTCACACAATACAGATTGTTTCAAAGCAGCTTTACAGTGATAACAGGAAAATGATTTAAGGATGCACACATTTCAGCAGCTTTACAAGAAAACAGTGCCTTTGTTCAGCTGAAGTCAGTTGAGTGTTGATTCTGTTCTGTTGTAAAGATCAAAGACCAATTATTAAATTAGTTGATTTAATCTAGCAGTTCGGCAGTGATGTCATCATCCTGCTTTGTTCAGTTCTCACCCAATAGTTTCAGTGCAACCAAATCAGTGATAATGTTGAATATTAAATGTCCCCAATTAAGCAAGCCAGAGGACCACCTTGGGAGAAACTCAGTCCTCCTCTGGCCAATGACCAATCATGGCTTGATTATGATTCAAGGCTACAACATACTCCACAAGAACAAGAACTTTTTTCTTGCGGGTGTCCGAGAACTATTGTGTGATTGGTCAGACATTTAAAGTGGGCGGGGTTAATGCGGAGAAAAGTGAAGCTTTTCTCGTGAAGTATGGAATGTACTGGCCAGAAAACGAACTTTGTTCTTGCAACCTCGAGAAAACGAACACATTTCTTTGTTCTTTCAGAGTATGTTCCAAGCTTTAAGCTGCATTACAAGTCAGAAATATGATTGTGGATCATATTCAGATATCCAGTTCCTTTTGCTTAAAGATCAGATTCATCATGCCAGACAGTGTTACAGCATTATAGTGTGACAGAGTCCAGCATTATAGTGGCATGTGCATGTCTACATATATTTTCAAATGATCTTTATGGCATACTAAGTCAATCATTTTTAATATAATTTTGCTACGATAGTTTTAGCATTCTTGCAAGTACATAAAACAAATTCAAGACATTTTTTAAAGCTTCACATTTTGAAATACCAGAACATAAGAAGTTCACTGTCATAAAAGTTGATTCCTTCAGAGAACGTGCAGTCACAAAGAAACAGATACACAAAAAAGAGACATTACCATCAACAAGAAAACAGTTATCATTCACATGGATTATGATACGCTTCCTTGAAACACGTCATAATCTGGTGGATAATTGCATTCCTGTACATTTGCTTTACGACCACGCAAATAATGCACAAGTGCTAATAGAGCAAAAAGAGCAACTACTAGGAATATTATAATCCCAACATATGCTCCTGGGGTCGATGTTGTGAGTACTTGACCATAAACTAGATTAGTATTCAAAGTGCATTCACTTTTATTAACTAGGATGAAGGGCTCATAGCAAGCACATCTGTAACTTCCTATCGTATTTACACATATGTGAGCGCAATCATGATTATATAGACATTCATCGATATCTATGCAGGTTTGCTCGCTTCTAATAAAGCCATACGGGCACCAGCACACCGACGCGCCTCTCATACAAAGCGCTTCACAAACTGAAGTGTCGCAAAATAAATCACAGCGGCGCGGATCCCGTGCGTTAGGACGGAATCGGTCAAAGCATGAACACCTGTATCCGTTCTCCACAGGGGTGCATGTATGTTCACAGGGCCCAAACATACATTGCGCATTATCCAGGATGACCACATTTCCTTTGTAAAGATCCTCCTGAGGGTCCTCGCACAGAAATCCATCCAGTTTGTCCGTGCATGGTGTCACCGTCAATCTTCTGTCGCCGGAGACGGACACGCAGCGCGGAACGCACGGTGTTTCTGCGCTCTCCCAGTTCGTGGATTCCATTGCACTCGTATTACTTGAGCACGTGTCCTTTGGGAGATGCTGTCCTATCCAAAAGCGTCCGATTCTGTTATCAAGAAGAAAGCCGAAAACGTTATCAGATGCGTTCGGTTGGGTAGATAATTGACCGCCGCGTTCTCTGCAATTTTCTTGCGCCGTTTGAAAGTCCGCTGGTATTTGGTAGATGTTCGCGCAATGTTTTACATCACTTGAGCAAGCATAGCTTTGCACCAACCCAGCACAAGACGAAATTAACACGATGACCAAAATCGTTTGTCCATAAGAATCCATCCTATATCGATTTCAAGAGGCACAGAAACTTGAGCTGCACGAGAATATATGGCATTCAAAGCTCTGAACATTAACTAACTTTTGAAAACCCATTCCAGAGATAAAGATAAACATAGGAAGGAAACCCCGCCAAAGGAAGCCAAGAAATATATTCCATAAGGACGGGTAACCGCTTGTTCTGATAAATGTGATGCACATACACACACTCTCATGGCGTGACTAATTGTGGTCCCATAAGAACGGGATTCACGCTAACGATTCATTAATTCAGCCAGTCAGCCTTATTCACTTCCTCACGTGCTCTTTCGAAGTTATTCCATTAAAAAAGTTTCAGGGCTATTCAGCTGAAGTGCCACGAACTTTCGATTAGACACACCAGAACCACCAGTTAAATACTTGAATGTTTAAAATTTTAAGACTAATACATTTGGAGTAATATATATTAAAAAAGTCCAGGAATCCAAGCTTTAATGGCAGCAAGTGCATGGCTTGAGTAAATCATGGGGTGATTTTCATTTTATTATCTCTTCAGGTATTCTTTTTTAAAGGGGTCATATGATGCTTTTTTTGTTCTACTTTTCTTTAGTGTAATAGCTATCCATTTAAAGTGTAAATAAATAGTAGCCTATGATTTAATGTTTGCACTTGCGAGAATACTTGGAGTTTTAAACTACAAAGAGTTTACAGAGATTATATTTTAAAGTGTATTTTTGTAAACTAAAAAAATGCTATTTGACTTGTACTTACAAGTATACTTCTACTTGGTATGCATATACATATACTTGAACTTTGCTTAAGTTTACTGAATAAATTGAACTTGAAGTAAACGTTTGTGTCAATAAGAACACATCTTTAGATTACTGAAAACATATTAAGCTTTATTTGTTCTAATAGGCATTTTTTTACAACAATACCACATTGTGTACATTAAAAAACAATAACAAAAGTAATCAATTATATATTTACGGTTGATTTTTGTAAACAAGTCTAAGGCTTGGGTTTCTTTTTTGGAAGTTAATTTCTCTTTGTACACATCCTTAGCTACAAATCGATTGTTATTCCATTGCCAGAAAGAACAACATTGCTCCTTTGTGACAAGTTCAATCTGTGTCACAATGTGTCCTGTGTAATTACATATCCTATAGGCTTTAGAGCAGAACAATTAATAAAACAGAAAATATGTAAAAGACAGAGATTATTTAATATGGTAAAGGGTTAAACAAAGTTTCACAAAATATATAAACATATACAACTTGCCCCTGACAGAAAAACAGTTCAACCATTCCTTAAAGTATTGAGAGAGAGAGAGAGAGAGAGCGAGAGAGAGAGAGAGAGAGAGAGAGAGAGAGAGAGAGAGAGAGAGAGAGAGAGAGAGAGAGAGAGAGAGAGAGAGAGAGAGAGAGAGAGAGAGAGAGAGAGAGAGAGAGAGAGAATATTTTGGAATTCCAGTCGCCTCTAAAGAACATAATTCACAAAAACGATTTTTAAAAGTTGGTTGAACTGGTGTTTGAAACAAACATGGAGAAAACAGGTATTTATTTGTGTCAAACTTTCTATGTTAAAGGGATAACTCACCCTCAAGTTTAAAACCTTTGTGAGTTTCTTTCATCACCCGTTTCTCAGCATTCATTGACTTCCATAGTAGGCAAAAATACTGTCCGGTTACCGTCATTCTTCAAAATATTTTATTTTGTGCACAGCAGAGGAAAGAAACTCTGAAAAGAGTGAGTAAATGATAATAGACTTTTCATTTTTGGGTGAACTATACCTTTAAATATGATGCTGGCAGATCTTAAGCATTCAAAAATTTTAATTGCTACTGTACATTTAATTATTCAGTTGAATGATTGTTTGTTTTCGCTCTTTGTCCAATCCAGATGAAACCCAGCAGTAGTTGTCAGCGGTGGTATTTTTCAAAGTTGCTTTTCTTGAACGTTTCCATCGGTATATAACGACGCCTGAAATGAGCACGAGCGCAGTCAATGGAATAACTGAAGCTAAGACGCACACCAATATCCAAGAACTACCGAGGAAACGTTCTTGGCGTTTAGTGGAGTCCACTTTAGTTTTAGTCCTGTTAAGAGGAGGGGGGTTGATTGTTGTCGATTCAAAACTGACATGTGTCTGACTCGATTCAGTGACAAACGCTTCTCTGTGATCTGGAGATGCAGTGGTTTGTAGTTTCTCAGTGGGATTCGGAACACAGCTGATGCCATTTTTGGCCAACATGAAGTTTTCCCTGCAGGAACAATTGAAACTACCTATAGTATTGATGCAGATGTCTTCACATGGTTTACCAAGACATTCATTTACATCTATACACTTCCCTTTATCGTCTGATAATGAACTGTAACCTGTGTGGCAGTAACAAGAGAATGAACCATGCGAATTGAGACAGCCCTGGTCACATCTGGATTCGGTGCATTCGTTCACGTCTTCACATATGCCAGCAACAAGCCTGAAACCAGGGTTACACTCACACAAATAGCTTCCCGGCGTGTTGCGACACGTATGCTCACCGCAGACAGTTAGAAGACATTCATCGATATCAGCGCAGCCGATGTTGTCTTCAGCTAACTGATATCCCTCTGCGCACGCGCATGAAAACCCAGTAGCTGTCGGTATGCACTCGGATTCGCAAGGTGAATTTTCGCAGTTGTTTCTTAGAGCACAACTAACCTGATCATTCATCAGATAATAACCGTCACGACATTCACAACGAACACTCGCTCCTGCAGTCTCTATGCAAAGGTGATCACAGCCTCCGTTTTTACGTTCGCAACCTCTTTTATTTCGTGCAGTGCAAAACCGCTCTGAATTTGTCCAGCCAAAAACACCATCTTTGCTGTCACAAAATGAGACGGAAGATTCTGCAGCCTCCGACCCGTCGCACAGTATTTCAGCCCATGTCCCGTGTGGTAACATCGCCAAATTTTCATTATGAGTTTGCGGTTTTTGTAAAAACGGAAGGTTGTATTTGACAACACCTGGTTCTTCCATCACTATGGGTTTGCACATGCCTTTGGAAAGAAATTTACACATATAAAACGCTCTGTCCCTACACGAGCCATCTGTCCACTTGAGATCATCAGCCAGCGAAATCGACACGCACCTTTTTTCCGTGCACGTGCTCAGCGGCTTCTTTTTCCAGTTGGAATATTTGGACTTCTTTGGCTCTGACCTCCATCGGAAGCCGTGCAACTCCTCGGTGAAATCAGTGCAGTTTCTTTTCAGCAACTCGAGTCCGATCCAAAGTTTAGAGTTAAGGATGCTGTCTTCTGCTGCTAGAAGAGCCGATTTAACACTCTGAAATTCATTTTCATCTCTCATGGTAACCAGATTGCCTCCATTATTGACACAGTTTTCTGAAGCTTTTTCAAAATGTTTCTCCTCCAAATGCAATGTAAGGCAAGCCTCGGCTGTGCACGTTGTGATCACCTGGCCGGTTCCGTCGGTGACAAAAAAGGACCACAGCAGAATCAGTACCCGCATCATCCCGCCACTATCATTAATGTTAAAATACCGCTCGTGTCGAGGAGAAAATATTCAGTTCATGTCAGAGAATGGAGAAAGGAATAATTCACAGGCATTCCAAGACTCAAACTAATGCATCCTGTTTAGTGAATAACCTACAACGGAAATCATTCTGAGCTGCAGGCTTCATTTGTGTCTTCTCAGGGCGAGTTCCTGACGCCAACAAAAAACAACCGACCAGGCTGCTTATTGTTTTGACTACTTCTCCAGATGTATCAGCCTACACACACACACACACACACACACACACACACACACACACACACACACACACACACACACACACACACACACACACACACACACACACACACACACACACACACACACACACACACACACACACACACACACACACACACACACACACACACACACACACACACACACACACACACACTTTATTTAAGCATCTCGATTTAACCTCATTATGTCAGGTTTCTGGTTCAAATGTAATATCTTCATGTTATATCGACCTAAAACCGTTACTCTTTGACATAACTTGATGTTTTTATTTTCAAATAACATGTTTCAATCAAGTAACCCAAACAAACAGGCCTTCCCATCATGCTTTGCAAAGGGGCTGAATTTGGAGAGTAAATGTTTAAATAAAGTGTTATTTCATGCATTTTTACAAGATGAGAAAACGGAGAGACTTTTTAATGTTTATGTAAAAGTTTGTTATGTTAGTGTTTTTGGAGGTTATTGTGGTGAAGTGTAGAGCAGGTGCTTGGGGTGAGGACCTGCTATTAACAATTAAAGTTGTTTTAAAATGTAATGGATGCAACATATCCATTGTCTTGTTTGCCAATACGATTTTGTAAAATACTTTCTTGTTAAATAGCTTGTGTAATTTTTTGGACAAAATTAAGAATGTTACTTGATTCAACTTTATCGCACCTTACGTAAAAACTTAAATTTACTGAAATAAACTGAAATAAATGTTAAATAATTAAACATAAACCAGTTACGTGGAACCTGTTAACATAAAAAATTAAGTAAATCCAACATATAACTTATTTGAGTGTATGTCAGTTCAACAACGGGACACAAGTGGCATTTTAGATTTAATCTAGTAAAAGTGTATGTCTTCATTTAGTTTATCAAGAGTCATACAGCTAACAAGTGCCCTCGGTAAGGTTTGTCAAGCTTAAACAAATAAACCTTGATTTTCTTGTGTTGATAGCATTATTAGACAAAAATAATCCGACTGTGCTGAATCTGACAAAACATGAAATTCATAACTTTTCATTAATCATAATTCACAGTATGAATGTTATCAAAAAGAGAGAGAAAGAAAAGTGTATTATGTATATCATTACCCCCCCCTACACACATAATTATATTGCATATATTTTGCTTTACTGATCTGATGGTAGGATGTATGCAGAGACTAAAGAAACTTCCATGCTAAAATAGTTTTCAGCTTTTTTGACGATTTATGCATTTCAATTGAAAGTAACATTCCATATAACTGAATAGTTTGAAATGTAGGAAAAAACTAGAGCTTTAGAAGACATTTTGTATAAACCTTAATGGAACAAGGGAATGGACCAGTTTATGTGATTTGTATTCATACATTTAAAAAGATGAAAATATCTTTAAATATGCTTACTTTTAAGTTTAAGATTCATACAAAACATTTTATTCAGATCAAATTTTTATAGGTCTATTTTATAGGCGTAATATGAATAACATGTAAGGATTATTCCATTCAGTTTAATGGTATTGTACTCTTAATTGAAATGCGTAAATCTAGAAAAAAAAGGCTTTTTTTATAGTACAGGAAAGACTAGAGCTAGTTGTCACACTTATATATATATATATATATATATATATATATATATATATATATATATATATATATATATATATATATATATATATATTTTTTTTTTTTTTTTTTCTTTTCTTTTCTTTTTTAAATATTTCCACCATTAATGTTCTGGATGACAGTTAATTGCACAAACACTGTTGTGCTGACAGTTGGTATATGAACAGCCTTTTAAAGATTTAATCAGCAGTAAAAAAAAAAAAAAGAAGAAGAAGAAACAAAAAGATTCATGTAACACCAAAAAAGTCAAGAAATATCAACTATGATCTAGGTGTTTGAAACGAACTTACAAAACCACTGCTAGAGAACACACACATTTGTGTAACAAATTAAAAAAATA
The DNA here is from genome assembly GCF_024679245.1 of Pseudorasbora parva. Classification (NCBI taxonomy): domain Eukaryota; kingdom Metazoa; phylum Chordata; class Actinopteri; order Cypriniformes; family Gobionidae; genus Pseudorasbora; species Pseudorasbora parva. Next base: position 9,210,975 of record NC_090181.1, read on the forward strand.
AATTAAAATAGTTGCTATCATAAAGTGCTGTGTGAGTGTAACGTGATACATGCTGCATCCATACTCAGCCATAAAGGTTAATTATGATCTTTTCTATATTTCACAAGGAAACAAACATACAACAGGTCTTGCCATTGTGTGTGTTGCCTGTCTGTTGCTGATAAATCGAGCCATGCATCACATCCTGTGTTTGTGTTGAGCAGGGCAGCGTCTCTATTTGAATGGCAGGAAATGACCCAAGACACCTTTCCGGTGGGCCCTTTAGACCCGGTGTCGATGCGAGTGAAGTTTATTTTATCTTTGCCATTGGGAATTGTGCTCCTTCCTAGTATTTTGAAAGTGAACAACTTGAGTTGTTCTGTAGTTGTTTTATAGTTTCATAAGGTGAAAAGTTTCCACTGCATTGATAAAGGAACTTCATCAAAAAAGTAAAAGACGTATTTATAGGCCTACAAAAGATCATATTAAAAAAGATGGACAAGCATGGATCATTTTAGTGGGTCATGCCAATGAAGCCCATATTCATAATTAACTCATACAAGATTATTAATACTCCATTTCAGTACAAAGATCAACCCATTGTCTCTCTTTTACAACAGAAAACCTCCAAAGACAAAGAAACATCTGCTGATCGCCCCATGAGCGCTGACTAGTTTTGTAAACAGACGTTTCATTCCTCTTTTGGGTATTTTCTTATCAGGGATTTTATTTATGTATATATTTATTTTCACTTATCACACATTTGCATACAATTTTGCATCTACCTGCTCCTGCTGGTGCATGGTGTGTGTTATAAGCTGAGTGTATGCACATTGTGTAACGCCTATAGATGCATATTACTAACACACTCTTTAAAAAAAAAAAAAGTTGTGTTTTCAGTTGCCTCAAAATAGCAACGCGCCATCAATGCTCCTGAACACACCTCGTTTTCAGACCAGCACGGCCATATGCACACAAATGGGCGCATATGCATTTATTTAAACGTAATGCTTGATGTGAAAATGATAACTGCGTCGGGCTGAGACTAGCAAAAAAAAGTTTGCCGCTGCATAACACAGAGTGTATGATAGGGCCCTTAGCCTATCAACAAACACTTTAAGGTCACACTGAAGTTTAAAAGGTATTATCCAATCAGTTCCAGATGGACACAAACAAGTTCTGGCCTGCATTTTTTCTTGTTTTAGAAAAACCCCCAAAAACATTTGGATATGCATCACAACAGGAAAGAAAAGACTATCTCAACTTCTGTTTCATGCAGACCTAAAGGCTCCATGATTTCAAAATTTACCATTTTTGTTTTTATAGAATTTTGCAGCATTTATTATAAACAATTTATCCTTGCACATAATCATCATCATTATTATTATTAATGCCCTCTTTATATATAATCTTTCTAATAAAGATCATTTTAACATTAAATACTACACAACTTGTAATATAAATAATACAAAAATATTGAAGTGGTCCTTAATTGACCATAATTATTGCACAAATAGTAGGATCTCCTCAAATTAATCAATAAATATTATTGAACTAAAATATAGATTTTTTTTTGAAAAATAGGTCACACTATGACATTAAGTGCGCCAAAGCGGTATTTTTTTTTATTATTTCGTATTAAGAACTTAAAGGGTTAGTTCACCCAAAAATTAAATTTCTTTCATTAATGACTCTCCCCAATGTCGTTCCACACCCGTAAGACCCCCGTTCGTCCTCAGAACACAGTTTAAGATATTTTAGATTTAGTCAGAGGGCTTTTTGTCCTTTGAATGTAAGTGTATTCCCACTTGCTGTCCACGTCCAGAAGGTAATGAAAACATCATCAAAGTAGTCCATGACATCAGTTGGTTAGTTAGACTCTTTTGAAGCGTTGACAATACATTTTGGTCCAAAAATAACAAAAATACGACTTTATTCAGCATTGTCTTCTCTTCCGCGTTTGTTTTCAAACCTCAAGTAAAGAATCGAATGGTCGAGAATCAGCAGATTGATTCGTGATTCATATCTCCATTGTCACGTGATTTCAGCAGTTTGCCAGTTTGACACGCAGATCCGAATCTTGAATCATGACCCTTTGATTCTTTATTTGTGGAACAGGGAAGAGAAGACAATGCTGAATAAATTCGTATTTGTTATTTTTGGACCAAAATGTATTGTCGACGCTTCAAAAGAGTCTAACTAACCAACTGATGTCACATATGGACTACTTTGATGATGTTTTCATTACCTTCTGGACGTGGACATCAAGTGGGCATACACTTACATTCAAAGGACAAAAAGCCCTCTGACTAAATCTAAAATATCTTAAACTGTGTTCCGAGGATGAACAGAGATCTTACGGGTGTGGAACGACATTGGGGTGAGTCATTAATGAAAGAAATCTCATTTTTGGGTGAACTAACCCTTTAAGAGCTTAAATTAAAAGCTTTTACTTTGTTTCATATCAAAAGTCAATTTGGTGTGAAAATGACTTGGTGAAAGTGTGAGACAGAGCCTGAAAGTGTGTTTCATGCCAAAAGTAACAACAACAACAACAACAACAACAACAACAACAAAACACGGCTTGTATTGTTGTTTCTTTTAAAGGTGCACTATGCAACTTTCCGTCCACTGGAGGGCGCCTATTCTAAACAATGAAGTAGTTTGAGGACGCCAAGTGTGAGCGCAGTATCTTGGGATATGTGGTCTTCACCTCACAGCTGGTGGAAAATAGGACTCGGGCAGAAATCATGTTTATGGATGCGGTTATTAACATTACTGTAGTGTGAAGCAGAGCAGGACGGAGTGTTGTGGAGCTGAGCACGGCCGCTGGAGCGATTGTTATACAAATACCCGCCTCGCAAGCACCGGGACTTTTATTATGACGGGACACAGTCGCCGGACGCGCGCACTATTTCCGCTTTTCATGAGTATTAGGTAAAGCAGCTCTGTTTATCATATTAGATACATTTAAGTGTGTTTAAAATTATGTTATGACGTTACTCTGTGCGTTCGCTCGGCGCTGCTGTGACATGTTCACACTGCTAAGAGAAAAGCGCTTCTGCAGAATAAAACCGAGGTTAACGCAGATATGACGCGATTGACAGGCGACTCGCTCAAACGCTATGCTGACACGTCCCGGGTCCTTAGTTAAAATAGCAATTTTCTCACAATTTACAAATAGTTGGAAACATTTGGGATATTGTAAGTACTCAACTGATCAAAATATATAACACTGGCCTAGTGGTTTTCGGATATTTTAAATGAAATTACCCATCTGTTACTTTCGTCCCGTTTGACCCCGTCAGCTAGGACCTTAGACCATATAAAAAAATGATATATATATAATGTCCTTCTCAAAAAATTGTGGGTCTCCTTCCCAGAGACTTCCCACTGAGGTTCCTTGATACAGCACTCTGGGAACAGCCTATTCGTTCAGAAATTTCTTTCCGTGTCTTACCCTCTCGCTTGAGGGTGTCAATGATGGCCTTCTGGACAGCAGACAGGTTGGCAGTCTTACCCATGATTGCGGTTTTGAGTAATGAACCAGGCTGGGAGTTTTTAAAAGCCTCAGGAATCTTTTGCAGGTGTTTAGAGTTAATTAGTTGATTCAGATGATTAGGTTAATAGCTCGTTTGGAGAACCTTTTCATGATATGCTAATTTTTTGAGACTTTTGGGTTTTCATGAGCTGTATGCCAAAATCATCAGTATTAAAACAATAAAAGACCTGAAATATTTCAGTTGGTGTGCAATGAATCTAAAATATATGAAAGTTAAATTTGTATCATTACATTATGGAAAATAATGAACTTTATCACAATATGCTAATTTTTTGAGAAGGACCTGTGTGTGTGTGTATACGTATATATATATATATATATATATAATATATATATATATTATCCGTTCTATGGTCGCAACTGACGGGGTCATCTCAAAAATAACAATGTGCAACTTATGTTCAAAGTGAAATTATGCTGTTGTTGTTCTACATTTGTACAAATTACCACCTGTTATTGATAGACCACAGCAAAAATATCTGTCTAAACATTATATTTTAAAATGACGTTTTTCTGAAAAATGGTCTCTCTCTCTCTCTCTCTCTCTCTCTCTCTCTCTCTCTCTCTCTCTCTCTCTCTCTCTCTCTCTCTCTCTCTCTCTATGTATGTGTATTTATATATATATATATATATATATATATATATATATATATATATATATATATATATATATATATATATATATATATATATATATATATATATATATATATATATATATATAATGGCAATTCAAAGTTCTTTACATAGAGATTAATTAAACTAGATATAAGTAAGTTGTCATGACATTATCATGAAGATATTGAATGATTACAGGTGATGGGGAATGAAACGCACTAATGTAGTCATAGTGACATCTGGTGGAGAACTGGTGACACGACGGCTGTGCAGCCTAGATCATTTTAGGGTGCCCTAGAATGAGTTGAAACAATGTGTTAAATTGTTCTCTGATATCTACATATAGGGTATGTGGCTTATTTAAGGGCAAAAATTGTCCAGATACAGTTTTACAGGTCCATTTACAACCCTTTAAATTGTCCATAGGATGTAATAATCTGTTTTTGCCTTATTTGGAAGAGTCATGAATATTAATGTTGAGCTCTGCTCTGATTGGCGAAGTGGCTTGTGAGTCCTGACAGAACACAGACCGACTGAATGACACTTTAAGCAGAACATCTCAAATGGAGATTGCTGAAATGCAGCTTGCTTGTTTATTGGTGTTGTCAGATCATCTGCGCGAGAGAGAGCTTGCGTGCATATGGTTGCCAGATTGTACATGTTTAGGTAAAACACCAGATAGTATGTGTTCTTTTCACAGAAAATCTTTGTTTGGGGGATTTAAATTACTGAAATCTGGCAACCTCAATCACAAGCGCTCTTCTTTCCCTCCGAAAAAAACCCAGTGGTTTTTGTTCGTTTTTATTTTTTAAACTACATTTTAAACTACATTTGTTTAGTCTTTTTTGTCAACGATATGTTTATATAACTTTAGTCACAATGTAGGCTACACAGTGACTGTGATGTACTATTAATACAAGCATGCAAAAACATCATAGGCCCTTCAGTTCTCAAAAAGATATATTTTTACAAAATGAATAGCCTTGTCAAATGACTATCGTTTTAACTTATATGGTGGAAAAGGTGAAGTTTGCTAGAAGGATCGAGTGAATGATATGTAAGCAAAGTATCTACAGTTGTATTTTGTAATACAAAGTAATATTAACCTTTGTCATTTGACACACTATTTCGTTTTGTATGGTACTTGATGTTTCCTGTTGTTACTGTACTAGCATCTTGCGTTATCTAGACAATGCTGTCTCTCTAAGAAACTTTCAATTTAATCAGAAATTGTTTAAACAGTCAATAGGATAAAATCACTACTTACTGCTTGCAGGAATATAGTTCTAATTGCCACTTTGTTCAGTTTTAGACGCTGAGCAAAGCTTGCTTGAAATGGGCCGAACAAAGTAACTATTTTGAATTAAATTTTTGTACTATCTGATTACAATGAACATCAACCATGACTGATGACATTGTTTATCTGTGTGAAGGGTATGAAAAGTCCTCACGTCTCCTGCACAGCCTGGAACATGGCTTTGCGTCCATGAGAGCTGCCGTTCGCGCTATCCTTACAGTTGCATTCCCGATGATTTGGTTGAGTCAATTCCGCCTGACAATGCACATGGTGTTTGAGACTCACAGTATGTGATGTCCATGTACTGAACTCTTATTATTTCACTATGGCAAGGTTAATTCAATTTTTCATTCTAGGACACCTTTAATAATGTGCATTTGATTTTAACTAGCTAGAACAGAAATTCATGAGTTTTTATCATTCACAGAAAACAAACAGTAAAGAAGATATAGACCAAGAATGCTCATCTTATAGCTATTCATTTCCTTTTGAACTAATTTAGCCTAAATATGTTTATCAGAGCGAAATGTAAATGATTCAAGTTTCTATTTTCTAGTTACTCTTCACTCTTAAAATCAATGCCTTCAGTGTCAAGAGTCTTTAAAATCTTGAATATTATGAACAAACGAACAATAACAGAGAGAATGGTCCTTGTTAATAAAAAATGACATGCTATGCGACTGATCAACTTGCTTTGGGACACTATTCCACATTTCTATGACCCATGATTATTTGTAGCATATGTCTGCTTTTTGTGACTTAAAAAAATGGTTTTGAAGTTAACAACATATATTTACATTGGTAAATTTGTTTTCCAAAGAGAACTTACACTTTGAAAATGCTTCTTTTCTGGCAAGATCATACTACTGGACAGTGAGTTCTTGATCTGACTTGACTGGTTTAAATTTGCATACTGTACTGGGACAAGGATTTAAATACCTACCTGTCATGAGTGTTCATCTATCAAGAAATGTCACATACTCTTTCTTATTGTGGTCATAATGTATATATATTTTATACTCATCATAATAAATATATCATAAATATATTATATATTTATGAATTACAATGAAAATAAATGGTAACTCACAAACATTATAATGATGAAGCCTGCGGTAGAATTCCACATTCAAAGCAAGTTCAGGCAGGATCAACAGGTTTCTGCTTCACTGAATGCATTTTTGGAGGCCTAACATGCAAAAGCAAACATATTATAAACCTTAATAGAGTGTCTACTAAATAAGCAGCATGTATTCTTAATATCATGATTAAACCATGCAAATCTGACATTTCTTTCTGTCCCCCGAGAAAATAATAATGATAATATTAACAATAATAACTTGCTTATGTGAATGTATAACATGTAGACCAAACTTTTGTCCTTTGGCAAATGTGGATGATGAAAAGGTTCAGATTCTTCTGTCAATCACTTCTTTGTTATAATAAGAGTGGGCAGGGCTTCTACAAGTGTTTTTAAAGCTTGAAGTAGGGCTAAAGTGCATAAAAGCCAGTCACCGACGGAGAAGATTACCTGTCATTTGGGTGAATCTCCATTGCATCTCTGAAGGTACGTATACATCTTATTGAATAAGTTGAAGCTCAGTGGTCTCGTAGGAAGTGAAGACCTATAAGATACAAACTAACTGATCTCAAAAACACTTTATTGATATACTAATACTTATTATGAATTTAATAAATTTAGTATGAATTTAATTACCAGTACTTTGTCTTTAGTCTGTAATCAAAAGTAAGTATTAGTGTACATCTACATCTGGATGTTGTCAAGGATTTATTATACTTTATGTGATTTATTGTTATGTGTTATGTCTGTACTCCTGCAGCATTAACAGTTGAGCATTGTGCTAGGTTTGATGTATTCTTTAAATGAAATGTAAGTTGTTCGGATAAAAGCCTCAAACGGCTCATGTAAAAGTTAAAACACAGAAAAATCAATAATGGGGTTTATTTAGGCTTAATCGAACAAGTGAACAAATTCAAAAACTCTTTGTTACGAATACCAATGAGAACAGTCATCTTAGAGCTGAACACATTGATCTATCAGGGTAAACACTGACCTGCCTATAAAATAAAGAGTGTGGCTGGTGTTTCTGGTGCCACAGGCGGTCAATGGGAACTGCTGGATATACATGTGATAGAGGTAACTTTTATTAACGCAATGTAATATATTTGTATTATTATTGTTATTTCCTTTTTTTAATAGTTAAGAAATCCAGACAGATTCCAAAATGCCTCATCCAGCGGCTCTACATGGCATGTGCCTAAAGGTCATGGATGACCGCAACATGAAGGGCGGCATGGGCTCTGCAACAAATCCTCTGAAGTTCATGGATCAGGACTACAGCTTCTTACAAGACTACTGTCTCAAGACAAGACAAAGATTTGTGGACGATTTTTTCCCGCCAGACCCTCGCTCCATTGGCGAAGGGCTGCTGGAGCCAGAAGTCATGGCCCGAGTGGAGTGGATAAGACCAACTGTATGTCATCTACTTCATCTTTAACGTGTTCTGATGACACTAATTACTTTTGTTGAAAGCTAAAATATGTGACTCTGACAATCTAAATGCTTAAAAGTGTTAAGTACTAAAATCAGTATCAGTCACATCCCTTTCACAGAATGCATCAGTTGATCAAATGCCAAATACTGAAGGTATTACTTATTTTCTTTCAGAAATTGTATCCAGATGCTGCTGAATTTGTTGTAGAGTCAGTTTCCAGGTTTGACTACGCCCAAGGGAATATAGGTAAAGTATGCGTCTCCACAATATTGTTGTTTTAATTTAGACACTTCAAGCTTAGGTAGGCCATTTTGGAGATGCTAGCAATAGCTTTAAAAGCACCCCACCCTCCCTTCAGAGCGTCTCCAAAGCCACACCTCATCGCCTCCACCATAACACTTGAAGGCGCACAGCTAAAGAGTCTGCAAAGCGCCACGAGACAGCGGTACATTACCTCATAACAGTACAATACTATTTAAGTTAAACGATTTATAGAGCTCTAACGTTATTTGCACCACCTGACTGCTGCAGATTCATTTTGGTGTTGATAGTGTTGCCATAGAAAAAACGTGGCTGCTGTTTGTTTGCGGGGCTCTATAACTGTTCGTCTTCAACTCTGTATAACCTTACGAAATGCGCTGATGATGTGTGATGGCTGTGCGAGCAGGGTATGCAGTCAGAGGTATGGAAAAACAAACGTTGACAGCCAGGTAGGACATCATACCATTGCATCAATACAACGAACGGACGTGCTTTTCTTTAATCCCAAGACTTCCACAGAATACCACTTATATAATCTATAGCTATCAAAATGAGAAGAGTTTCAACCAGTATAACAAAAATGGCCTACCTGAGCATTAAAAAAGTGCACTCAGTATTTCTCTGCAGAGCAGGGTTGCCAATGCGTGAGACACGCTTTCATAGCCTAGAAATCTAGACGCACCCTAGCGGCAGCAAAAAAAAAAAAAACATGCGCGAGTGTCGTCTAGCAACTCTCAATACACTTCTGAGCTGTAAATGCCAAACTCTGGTCGGGCCAATCACCTCGCGTATAGTGTCGGTGGGCGGGGCTTAACATAATGACGGCAAAGTGGCGCGTGCTTCTAGTAAACACAGAAGCTGGCGAACGGCGGTCTTTCGAATCAGCTTTGACCGCGACTCTGGAAGACTTGGAGTTAAGCTTTTCTCTGAGAAAAGAACAAAGAACGGCACTGAAGTCATTCTTAAAAAGGGAAGATGTGTTCGGAGTTTTGCCGACCGGATACAGTGAATGTTTAATCTATCAGCTAGCTCCGCTTCACCTTCGTTGCTCTGGTTGGTTGTAGCGCTATCCTATCGCGTGCAGAGGGAGTTTGAAAGACAACCGTTTATCCCGCCCCTCAGATTGAGCTGTCAATGGTGAGTTTCCAGACCAAACATCTTGATGTGGGTCTGGCTTGTCAGGCTAACACTTTCAGGCTCTGTCTCATGCTCTCACTCTGCTAATCTCACACCAAATGGTCTTATCAAACCTGCTTTTTATATTAAACTACATTTTTACATTTTTTTAAGTTTCAATGCTAAATTCAAACAATAAATAGCGTTTTGGTGCTAATGTGGCATAATGTTAAAGCCAGAGGCGTTGAAAAGCTGAGTTGACATGCTCTCGTCTCCCGGCGGCGCGCAGTCACGTGGTTCATGGGGCTCTTAATACTTCTAGCACGGTGTGATGCATTTGAATGGCTTAAGCAGATACACAACAGTTTAACTATGTTTGCAGCAATATTTGGTAAACAGTTCAGCATAATGTGCATTGATTATTAAGTCAACCATATTTACAGGATTGTTTTATTATGGAGAGTGATAGAGATGTAACATTGTATCATAAATGTTATTCTTGTATTTAGCCCTCAGGTATTCCTTACTAATCGGTCACACTCATACTCATTGATGACAAGTGTGACCATACACCATAACTATTTTTCAATTAAAGAAAGGTTCTATATTTTAGTTCAATAATATTTATTGAATATTTTGAGGAGATCTTTTGGTACTAAATACTATTTGTGCAATAATTATTGTCAATTAATCAACACTTAAAATATTTTTCTGCTAACATTTGTATTATTTATATTACAATTAGTGTAATTAAGAGTAAAATAGAGAATTCAAAGAGGCAAATAAGAGTCATTTTGTGGCAAAAAAACAAAAAACAAATGTTCATTTGTAATGCCATTATCTAGCAGGCGCCTTATGGCTCTTTAATTAATATACATGTATCTTATCTAGTTGCTCAAGAAAGTATTGCAGTCTTGCATTTTAATAAATATTTAGATATGATCAAACACTAGATTTCTTTAAATGTGAAATTTTAAAATGTTAATAGCTTGCATCCTAATATTTGTAATGAATAATGATTCTTATATAAGCATACACAAGTGAATATTAATGAAACGTTTAAAATAGTGCTAAGACAAACTATTTTTTCCTTATTATGTACAGTAGAATATATACTACATATGAATTGATAGTGAATCAAGATCGAAATCGAACCCCAAATAAATAAATAAAAAAATAAATCTCACTCCAACCTGAACTTAAAAGTTGGCAACCCTGTTGTAGAGTGGGGCAGGCATGACATCACTTTTTAGACCAAGACGCAGAACAAGTTAGCAGGATTTTAGCACTTCCGATTCCATTGTCCCGAAGTCAAAGGCTTGTTTGAACGGGGTTTTGGTTAAAGGTGCAGTATGTAGGATTGACAGCTGGTGGTTGAAATAGGTACTGCGGTCCAAATTCAAAATACTGGAGATTGGTGTTTCCCTCGCTCCCTCCTCGTCAGACTCCACGCTAACACGGTTTGCCAGCTTCAGGACACGCAACAGAAGTGAGCGGAAATGACAGTGAAAGCCACAGTCAGTCAGAAAATCAGAAATTAGTTGTGAAATATAATTGATGCCAAATTTACTGAGACTTTTTTTTTCCTCAGGCAACTGCTGGTTTCTGGCCTCTGTTGGGGCTCTAACATTTCAAAGCAACTTATTACATAAGGTCGTCCCAGACGGACAGTCATTCAGCCACAATTATACTGGTTTATTTCACTTCAGGGTAAGTTCCTCTTATTTCGTGCCATAATTTTGATCATATTATCGAGAATTGAAACCCCAGTTACACCCAGTTATTCTTGTGTTCTGGTTATTTAAACCTACAGTTCTGGCGCTTTGGAAAATGGTATGATGTTGTGATTGATGACAAACTGCCAACAATCAACCGCCAGCTGATTTTTGTGAGATCAAAAACAAAAAATGAGTTCTGGCCAGCCTTGCTGGAGAAAGCATATGCAAAGTAAGTGCCTGTACATCTTTTAGTCTTTATGTGACTTTATAAAAAATAATTTCAAGTATATATAAGCAAGAGTGCTGTTGTATTCAAAATAAGCACTGCTGTAATTCAACCTGTGGTTTGTGTAAATTTGCACTATGAAAATGTATGTTTATTATTATTGCGGCATACAATTTAGTGTTTAAATGTCTGTTACAGGGTGTGCGGCTCCTACGCTGATATGCACACTGGCCGGGTATCTGAGGCCCTCATGGACTTCACCGGTGGGGTTCATATGCACTACATCCTGAAAACGGCTCCGACTGATTTGTGGGAGATTATGTACCGTGCTTTCCAGTCAGAAGTCCTTATGGGCTGTGAAACTCCCCCAGGGGTAAGCAAAAAACAAAAAAACAAAAAAAACCTATTGGCAAACTGTGGTCATGCCAAAAACATAAATTGCAGAAATATTCTTTAAGCGATTGTGGTTCTTTAGGTTATATAGAAGTTTTAGTTGCACTTAATATGCTCTCTTTGGGTCATTGCACCTGAAATACATATTCCTTTAATTTAAAAAAAATGTAATGTTCATTGGAGTGGTCTAATAATGTCATATAATGATAATGGGGCAATGTTTTTTGTTTAGTTTTTCAGACCAAACAGTCACAATGCAGACTGCATACAGTTATGAAGTGGTCAGATTAGAAAACATTTACAATGCAGAACTGCATTTGCTATCCTCTAAAGCCGTGGTTTTCCCAGCCCAGAACATTTTGTATGTCTCCCTTATCAGACACACCCAATTCAGTTCTTGCAGTCTCTGCTAACAAGCTGATGAGTTAAATCAGGTGTGATAAATGAGGGAGACACGCAAAATGTGCAGGGTTGGGGTGCCTCCAGGACAGGTTTGAAAACCACTGCTCTGAAGGACAGACCTTCGACCGCACAGTCTCTCTATTTCCAAAACTCCTCCAAAAATGCTTTTTTTTTTGGGTGCTATTTACAGAGTATGACACAAAGATAAGAACTGAAACAGAAACCTATTTAAGTGATCGCTCTAAGGCAGTAGGGACATTTTAATGTGTGGGATTCCAAAAAAAACACACCATCTGTCTCCTAATACATTTTCTGTTTTCACACAATCAGAAGGAGGAACGATTACCAAATGGCATAGTTCTGGGCCACGCTTACACTGTGACAAAGGTTTACCAGGTAAGACTGCACAAAATCAAGTCTCAGCGTGCATCAGATTCTTAAAAGGTCGCAAGGTGGGATAAAGGAAAAGGAAAGCCAACCAACTTGACACACAACGTGCTTTACATGTTTATACATGATTTGGCCTTTTTGCAAATCTTGGTGTTTGTTCTGCTCAGTGCTCGAAGTGGGAAAAAAGTGCCAGTGGGGGAGGGTCCCAGGAGACGGGCTCATCTCGGTTAAAATCACGTTTCAGGGGCGCAGCAGTCAGAGTGCCGCCAACATGTGAGAAGTGCCGGTATGCAAAAAGAAATATTGAGGGTATGCTACAGATTAAAATGTAGAAGCCCACTTCGAGCACTGGTTCTGTTAAGACAGTAGTGAGAAATGGAAAAATCACTTTGAATAGTCTTTATTAAAAATCAAATCATGGGTGTTCAAACTTTTTGATGCCAAGGACCCCAAAAAAACTTAACAAGGGACCCCCTCTTAAAAATATAATGGCAGCTACAGTATATCATTCCATGTATGATCATCCATTTATTTTGTGAGGGAACCTTAACCACTTGTTGCTTAAAGCACTTTTTTTTTTAACAAGCTTGTACCTGTTAGAAAGGGTGTGGGAAATTGTGGAAAAATCATTAACTTCCTATCGAACATGACAAATAATTAAAAATAAACATACTTCAATATTCTGGTAAATTACAAAATATAGTTACTGGTAATATTAGAAAGATCTGCCACATATAAATGTATAAAATCATGCTCCACAGGTCATGAGCGGTAAATATCCAGTTCAGCTGGTGAGATTGTTCAACCCATGGGGAGACAGTGAGTGGAATGGAGACTGGAGTGACAAGTGAGAACCGATTTAACAACACATTTTAAACATGTTTTCCCCCGGTTTCACAGACAAGGCTTGAGCTAGTCCCAGACTAAAATGTATGTTTAAGCCTGAAAGCAACTTACACTGATATATCTTAAAATAACTTAAATTGTTTTGTCCCATACACACACCAGTAATGGTTTTCTTTATGTTTATGAAAAGCTAATTAAATGTCCTGATTGAACTAAACCTTAATCTAAACCCTGTCTGTGAATCCAGGCCTTTTAGTTTAGTCCTATATGCAATATATTTTATTCCTTGGGATAAACCCCTTGAAATCTCATTTTCAAGTGGGTCCTAATACACAATTTACAAAACACAGAAAGCCCTAAAAAACACCAACAAAAAGATTTTCGAAACAGCACAACAACAATGATCTCATCCAAAGCAACAAACAAACCAATTACAAGATAAGTAATACACAAGGATAGCAAAACATTAATAAACAACCAATAAACGACAACAAACAAATGTTTGTAACAGTGCAGTGTAGTTCAATCTAAAGAGAGATGCGTGACAGAATGAAGCTCAAACACAAGTTTTACAACACAAGAACAAAAGAAAGCAAGTGAACACTACATATCTACCATAACTTCAACAACGAACTCAGAACTGAGGCTGTATCCGAAATCGCCCTGTATTCTTAAATAAGGCACCATTTGAGGGGACGGCCATTTGTCGAGGTGTCCGAAACCATGGTGGACGAAATTGAGTGCACTCATTCAATCCCACAATGCACTGCAATAACAAGTATACAACTAATGTATGTGAGTCCTACATTGAATTTATTCCCGCATCTCACAAGAAGATGGCGCCCACAGTTGAATCATCCATCCATCCATTTTCCAAACCACTGGTCCAATGTGGCTACAGAATAATGTCTTACAGATATAAATTCCTTTTTCATTTATTAATAAATTATTCAATTAGGGTTTACACATGCAATTTTCCATGACAGAGTTCAAGATAAAGGTTTTCATTACTACTGGAGCTGCCAGTTTGCTAAGTTTCAAATGATTATTAAACAGCAAGCACAAACTATACAAAAGCGGCAGTCCTTCCGGCGCACTCAACATCTGAATTTACTCGCTTGCCAATACAGCCCTGACCCATTGAGGGATGGCCTCCACTAGACCCCTGAAGGTGTGCTGTGGTATCTAGCACCAGGATGTTAGCAGCAGATCCTTTAAGTCCTGAAAGTTGCAAAGTGGGGCCTCAGGATCTGACTTGTTTGTATAGCACATGCCACAGATGTTCGATTGGATTGAGATCTGGGAAATTCGGAGGCCAAGTCGGCACCTCAAACTCGTTGTTGTGCTTCTCAACCATTCCTGAACCATTTTTGCTTTGTGGCAGGAGCATTATCCTGCTGAAAGAGGCCACAGCCACTAGAGAATACCGTTTCCATGAAAGGGTGTACATGGTCTGCAACTATGCTTAGGTAGGTGGTACGGTTCAAAGTAACATCCACATGGATGGCAGGACCCAAGGTTTCCCAGCAGAACATTGCCAAAAGCCTCCGCCAGCTTGTCTTCTTTCCAAAGTGTATCCTGGTGCCATGTGTTCCCTGGGCAGGCGACGCACACACACCTGGCCATCCACGTGATGTAAAAGAAAACGTAATTCATCAGACCAGACCACCTTCTTCCATTGGTCCGTGGTCCAGTTCTGATGCTCAAATGCCCCCTGTTGGCGCTTTCAGAGGTGGACAGGGGTCAGTATAGTGTGCTTAGATTAGAACAGACAGTAGAACAATTTTACCAAAATACTTGAGCAAAAGGTAGGGAATCGTGAATTATATCACACAGTTTAACATAACTAGCAGGACAACTGGCAGTAAAACATTTTTTTACAGTTCTCAACAAACAAAAATGAAATTTCATGATTATTGCACAGTCAAAATGATCCTTTATTCTGATGTTTGTTTTACATAACTCTTCCAGATCACCCTTGTGGAACACAGTGAGTGATGAGGACCGCAAACAGCATGTTCTGGATGAAAATGGGGAGTTCTGGTGAGTATGAACCACGTTAAAAAACAACAACCGTAATGTGTACTAGAACACAAATTACATTTTGTCTAGGATTTACTTAGGAAGAGTTTTTTTTCTCTTCAGGATGCCAATGAAAGATTTCCTTAGAACATTTGACAACATGGATATCTGCTGTTCCTGTCCTGATTTTATGGATGGAAAGTCTGCATGTCACTGGAGGTCCAAGTGCCACCATGGCAGCTGGGTTACTGGGAGTACAGCTGGAGGCTGCATTAATAATTTAGGTGTTTTTCATTAATTGTAGTAATAAAGCTGCTTGTCATCAGTGCAAATCTGCTTCTAACACCCATGTCCTGTAATTGTAGACACATTCTGTTCCAACCCCCAGTTTTGGCTGAAGATTGATGAGTTGGATAAGAACTGTGACCAGGGCCAGAACAATGTTCTGGTGTCTCTCATGCAGAAACCTGATAAGAGAAACCGACGCCGTGCTGCACACCATGGCATCGGTTTCTGCGTGTTTGCGGTCAGTATTAACAAAAAAATGCAATAGATATTGGTTTTACAATGATGCCTTTGTGCTTAGAGTGTAACCTGTATTGGTTCATAATTCATTTTTATTTTTTTCAGGTTCCACCCGAGGCAAGTAAAATATATTCACAGTTTCTGTTGTTGGTTTAAAAAGTATTTCAGGTTGTATTAATACATATGGCATCCATTTTTATACCTTTCTGACACTTTAATTGTGTATGTTCAGTGACACTTGTTTATGTTTCATTATCCTTTAGATGAGATCTGAGGGAAAGTTTGGATCAAGCTTTTTCTATAGCAGAAAGCCTGTGGCAATGAGCGGGGACTATCAGGATGCAAGAGAGGTGATGAAATTATTCAGACTGGAGCCTGGAGAGTATCTCATTGTACCCTCCACTTTCTACCCTAATAAGAACGCAGAATTCATCCTGTCCATTCTGTGCAAAAATGAGATCAACATTCAGTAAGTTGCATGAAGGGTGGAACAATTGACCACTCTTCTTTACAATATTCAAAATTTAAGTAATTATTTATGCTTGAAAAGATGAAAAAAACAGACTAATTTATACACTGAAATGTTCACTATTGTGTGCTTTATTACACATGTACATTTTTTTAAACATGTGTTTTTAATTCAGAAAGGATACAGAAAGGACTGAGAAAGATTTTCTTGTGGATCTTGTAGGCGAGGTAATACACAGAATCATTTGGACAATTTTTCTATTGTTTTTTTTAATAAATGCAATTAGTCTCTGAAATATTTCTTCTTTTTCCAACATCTCGCTGCAATTGCATTTGCAACCAACCTTATCTTTTTCCTATTTATTAAAAAATAGATAGTGTTATCAGAGCTTTGTTTTCTGCTTTAGAAATGGGAACTTGAGTTGTGAAATAGTTGCTGATAAGAGCCATCTCCTTTCTCATGTTTAGGGCGGATACACAGAAAAAGTGGATGAAGGATTGAAATCGAAAACTCTGTTTCGACAATATTCTGATCAGGTAACTATGAAAGCTAATATATCATAAAAAATATACAAGCTGCTACAAGCTTTAAACTCTTGAATGTCTTTTTTTTTGGAAACAGTACAAAGTTGTTGATGCTGAGAAACTTCAACAGCTGCTTCATGAAAATCTACTTAGAGGTGAGTGTTTTATGTAAACTACAGCTATAAAAGTTTTACAGTTCAGAAATCTAAAATTGCCTCATAAATCTCACAAATGTGACTTGTACCTTTCAGGAAATAAAAATACTGAAGGATTTGGCCTGGATTCCTGCAGAAGTATAATTGCCATGGCAGATGTATCCTTTTTCCACCCTTAAAAATGAATTAAAAACTATTAAAAATAGTTTGTTAATGTTGAATGATTATATACACACGATTGGCAAAAGTTTTGGGACGCCTGCCTTTACGTGCACATGAACTTGAATGACATCCCATTCATAATCCTTTAGGTTTGATGAGAAGGCCTTGCACGCAGTCTCCGCTCTCATTCATCCAAAAGGTGTTCCATCAGGTTGAGGTCAGGTTGAGGTGCAGGCCGATCAAGTTCCTCCACACCAAACTCATTCATCCATGTCTTTATGCGAAGTCATGTTGGAACAAGAAGGGTTCATCCTTAAACTGTTTCCACAAGGTGGGGAGCATGAGTGTCCAAAATGTCTTGGTATGCTGAAGCATTAGCAATCCCCATCATAACCATAATCACCATTTATCCCATAATCCCCTCTCCACCAAACTTTACACTTGGCACAATGTAGTCAGACAAGTACCCTTCTCCTGGCAACCGCCAAACCCAGACTCATCCATCGGATTGCCAGACAGAGAAGCGTTATTCATCACTCCAGAGAACACGTCTTCACAGGCAATAATTTGGAGGGGTATCCCAATACTTTTGGCAAGTGTATGAACCCCATGGTTCAGCTTGTATTTCCAGTCGTACTGTGAAGAAACATGTTTTAGCTCTTGAAATATTCCTTGACTGTAACAATAAAAAAAGTTGTCTGTCACTGGAAGACTTCGTGGATCAGAATTTCTTCGTCTGTGGACCCGCATTATGACGTACAAGGTGAGTGGAATTGAGTTTGGAATTTAGCTATGCTATGCCTTGCCTTGCCTATTGTTACAGTATTAAAGGGATACTTCACCGCTTTTTCATATTAAACTATGTTATTGCCTGGCTGAAACATCCTCCCTCACATCTCCCCCTCCCTCCTATTGACAGAAATGAGAGAGTGAGGGGGAGACGCGAGGGAGGACGTCTCTTTATTTTTCAGGCAGGACTTTTTACTGCGCCGAGTCGAAGTACTCTCAGAAGTGCTAATCCGCCATACATTATAGTTCTCCTTTTTAATCCGCTTAGAAAAGCGCCACGTTTTATTTTATGTCACCATACTTGATCGTTCAACTATTAGTGTAACTGTATTTAAATAGGGAAACGTGGAGGTGTTTGGTCGCTTCTAACTTGATCTCTGTTTGGTACCTAATGAATGAACTGGGCTTAGTGGGCTAAGCTAAATGCTATCAGATCGTCACCGCGCGTCAGAGAGATTAAGTGCACGCACTGAGACGAGAGAGGTATGTATCAACTCGTTTTAGTTCAGGCAATAACATGTGAAAAAGTGGTGAAGTATCCCTTTTTTCAGACAAGAAATAGCTATGTGTTGAGTTTTAATAAGACACTTACATTTTTTTTTACAGGATATCTTCTACAGCATGGATACTTCCAAAGATGGCGTTCTGAATTTGAGCGAACTGCAAAATGCATTAACGAAAACAGGTTGAGGCTTATACAGTTTATACTTTGCTGCAGTAAAACATTGTTGAAAATATTGTATTTCCTAGTAGTATAAAAGTATACAATAGTTGCATTAACTTCATTTTACAAATATCACTGCTGGTGGTATTCGGTTATTCATATCATAGCTGCCCAGTGACCCATACAATGTCAAGTTCATCCACATAGATATTGATATTGTGATAAAATATATATAATGTTTTCATTCACACATTGTATAGATAGTGTATTTATGTCATGGTCCTTGTATCCTAGGCATGCATCTAAATGAAGACATCCTGAATCTCATGGTTGTGCGGTATGGGGGTGCTTCTGAACAGATCTCTCTGGAGGGTTTCATATGCCTTGTCATGCGTTTGAACTGCATGGCTAGTGAGTAATACTAATAGACTGAAAAGCAATTTGATGTTCTCAAACACTCACATTCACACTCTTGATGTAACATCCAGTGTCGGTCAAAGTTACTTTTAAAAGTAATGCATTACAATATGCGTTACTCACTAAAAAGTAACTGACCGAGTTACTTAGTTATTTTTGTGTTATTATTTTCACCTGGGCAGGGTTTAATTGTTTGTTTTTTTAATACCAAAACAAAAGTTTTTTTTTTTTTTTTTTAAAGGCAAATTAGTCTGAAAATGGTCTGAAAACAAGGTGTGTTCAGGCGCATTGTTGGCACATTGCTATTTTGAGGCAACTGAAATAGACTCTTAGCCTGGCAAGCCAGACCCACATCAAGACGTTTGGTCTGGAAACTCACCATTGACAGGGCTCAATTGTCGTCTTTCAAACTCCCTCTGCATGCGATAGGATAGTGCTACAACCAACCAGAGCAATGAAGGTGAAACAGAGCTTGTTGATAGATTAAACATTTGCGTATCCGGTCGGCAAAACTCAGAATCTTCCCTTTTTAAGAATGACTTCAGTGCCGTTCTTTGTTCTTTTCTCAGAGAAAAGCTTAACTCCAAGTCTTCCAGAGTCGCGGTCAAACCTGTTTCGAAAGACCGCCGTTCGCCAGTTTCTGTGTTTAATAG
The DNA here is from genome assembly GCF_024679245.1 of Pseudorasbora parva. Taxonomy (NCBI): domain Eukaryota; kingdom Metazoa; phylum Chordata; class Actinopteri; order Cypriniformes; family Gobionidae; genus Pseudorasbora; species Pseudorasbora parva. The sequence continues at coordinate 9,230,679 of NC_090181.1, forward strand.
AAGCACGCAAGCGCAACTTGGCCGTCGTCATTACGGCCCCGCCCACCGACTCTATACACGATGTGATTGGCCCGGAGAGAGTTCGGCGATTACAGCTCAGAAGGGTATTGAGAGTTGCTAGACGACACTCGCGGGCAGATTAAATTTGCTGCCGCTAGGGTGCGTCTAGATTTCTAGGCTAATAGACTCTGCCATTGACAAACAAAAAGCTACTCTAAAGTCAATGGCACAATATTTTTTTTTGTTATTTAAAGTGTAAGTAATATGCACCTATAGACGGGTGCACAACATGCGTACACTCTGCTTATTACACACAGGGACACGCAGCAGCATGCAAATATTTTTAAATATAAAAAACATTAAAGCTACACTGTGTGATATTTTCCCCCATCCAGTGGTGTAAAGGTATATGACCATCCAGTGAATAATAGGTCCTGTTCCTCTCAATTCTGATTTCGTTTTAACTCCTACGGTGGCCGATTTAGTCCAAGATTAACATGGCAATCCCCCTCTTCACATTCGACACGGTGCCATCGAGTGTTAAAATGCGAAAGGCGAAGCTTGAATTTACGGGTATGTCCCTCTTTGGCTAATGTACTTTCAAGATGGAGGGGCAACATGGCGACCAGCATTCGAACCCCTCACCCGTATGTATTTTCAATAGCATATTATAAACTTACGAGAATACTTTATTACTTAAAAGAAGTAAATATACATTAATGAGCACATATATTTTTGAAACAACTAATTGTTTTTAGCTAAGAATAAACTAAAAAAGTTACACAGTGTAGCTTTAAAGGATTATTATTATTGCTCATTATGCCCAAAACATCCATTACTCATTAAGAGACTGTAGACAACCCTTTTAGACCATGGGCCTGGCACGCAGACCATTTTCCCCATTGTGGATTCGGACAGTTCTTAAGTGCACTTATGCCATGTGCTTCAGACCATGTGCTTAGACTGTTAATATATGGCCCTCTGTTTCACCTGAACCTGCACGTCTTTGGATTGTGGGAGAAACTGAGGAAACCCACACAGAACATGTAAAACAAAAATAAAAATGTTAGGGTAAGCTACCAAGAGTTGTGCATACAAACTGGTAAACAAAATATGGTTGGATGCTTTTGCATTCCTGAAATAGCTTGAGGTAAAAACCCTGCCGGATATTATGTTTTTAGATTTATTACATTAACAGCATTTATTCTCTTTATCAGGCATATTCCAGAGACTCTGCGAAAGTGGGAAGATAACTCTTAATGAGAGTGAGGTAATCCTGATGTAAACATTTAATTTCCCCAACCACATACAACCATATACAAGAGTTTGATTATTATTATTATTTGTGGTTATTTAAAGTTCATACATTTACAACCTATATCTGTGTTTTAGTGGATAGGACTCACCATGTACTCATGAATCAACGTCTGCTCGCCAGGAGGTTTGCCAACAAACACAAGAAGCAGCGTGACAAGAAGACATTAGTTCTGTGTTCACAAACAGAACAGTGATTTTGGCAATCGAAATATTTCATTCATTTTTTCAATCATTATGTTTTAACATCAAACTGATGCTTATACATTTCTTCTTCGTCCTTTTATCTCTCTAAAAAATAAAATACTTCTTACTTATTTTCTTCTTAAAATTATAATTTGATAAACACCTTTCACATTATCAAACTGTGCAAAAATCTCATGTAATGTGTGTTTTTCTCTTTTTAAATACTTGGAATCACTTTTGGTGTAAAGAAAAGCATATTCAAGCAGATGCTGTTTTAATTTGCTTTTTTATTTTTTATTATTGTCAGCACAGTTGTAAAGTTATAATATTTCTTTCATAAGGGGTCTTTAGGTCATCATTTACTGTTGGTATTTGATACCTGGAGAGATTTATCTATTGGCAGTTTCTGGTGTTAGTTTGGGAGCATGGCTTGTCTGTTATTAGCCACATTGATTAGGACATAGATGGCACAAAATCTCATCTCACCACTGTAACAACATTTCACTCGAAAATGAAAATTCTGTCATCATTTACTCACCCTCATGTTGTGATATTTTAAAGAATATTGGTAACAAGACAATGCATAGTGTTGCTGTTAAGACCATAAATTAAAATATGGAATTAAATATTTAGATATTCATATGACTATATGATTTTACCTTTACTTTATTATATACCTATACACAATATTCACTGCAGTTTTGATTAAATTATGAAATGTACACTAATGGTATAAATGACCAATGACATTTATTCCCTTTCACACAATTTACTGTGTAAGGCTTGTTTTTGCACGGTTCCTTGCACATTACTACCTCATGACCTCAAAAAACATTTACCAATGGCAATGGTACTATTATTGGAATTATGGGCAATGGTATTATTTTAATAATAAATAATTTTGACATTTGTATCATATAACCAGATTATTTTTTCCGTCAACTGTTACACATATTCTTCAAAATATCGTCTTTTGTATTCATCAGAAGACACACTGTAAAAAATTTGTGGTGTTTTTTGTTGGTTTAACTTAAAAAAGTAAGTAACCTGGTTGCCTTAAAATTTTGAGTTTATTGAAATTAAAATTTTGAGTTGATACAATGAAGGAAATTTGTTTAATAAATAGAAACTCAAAATATTTTTGTATCTGAACCACATAAAAATGTGATAAATCATGAAAATAGCACTATTTGGCATGTTTCACTGCGTCATCAGAAATAACACACATATTATTATCCAATATGCTTACAAAATCTTTTAATAAAGGTTGTCGAATCTCAAAAATATTTCATTGTATTAACTCAAAATTTTAATTTCAATGAACTCAAAATTTTAAGGCAACCAGGTAACTATTTTTCTAAATAATTTTTTACAGTGCAGAAATTCATACAGGTTTGGAACGACTTGAGGGTGAGTAAATGATGATAGACTTATTTGGGTAAACTGCAATAATACATGCTGCAATACCAACTTATATTAAACTAATTATTTCAATCAAGTTAACTTTGATCAGTATTTAGAACTTTCTTTTTCTTTTGAGTTCACAAAACTGACACATTTAAGTAATCTGAATTGTTTCATTGTTTTGATTTTTATGAACTTGTTTCATTTAATTTAGACAAACTTAAAAAAAAAGTGAAACTGGGATGGGATTTCTATTTTCCAGCATGCTTTGCCATAAAATTTAAAAGGGAGATTGAATGTTTTGCTATGCTAGTTTAGAGGAGTTTCTGTTATGTGGGGTTTTGGGTGGTTACCTGGTAAAAATGATGTGTTGGGTTTACTTAAAATATATATGTACCATTTTTGCAGCATACTTTTTAAGTAAACCCAACTTGGAATAATTTTATTTAAAATTAACAAGAAAAACTTTTTTATATGTACTTAAATATTTGAGTTCACTCAACATTCTTTACTTAAGATTCTTTACTTAACACTTATGTAACACGACAGAATCTACTAAGTAATGTTAAGTTAACACAACTTGCACATACTTGCATGTTACATATATTTTTAAGTAAAGAATGTTGAGTGAACTGAAATATTTAAGTATATAAAAAAGTTTTTCTTGTTAATTTTAAATAAAATTATTCCAAGTTGGGTTTACTTAAAAAGTGTGATGCAAAAATGGTGCATATATATTTTAAGTAAATCCAACACATAATTTTTACCAGTGTGAAACCAAAAATCATGACTATTACTTCTGGGAAAAAAATTACATTTTGACAAAAAGAAAGTCTCTAAAGGACCATCCATGAACCCCCTTCATGATAATCCTCAGTCTGTGTGCTGTTCCAGCTCCTCGAGGTCACCATGACTATCCTAAAGAATAGAATATCAAATGTTTATTTACTTACAACTTTACTTGGTGTAATTTCAGACAGTAGGGAAAATATAATGCATTTATATAACAAAATGAGACAGAATGTTTTAAAATAACAAGAAAACACATTTATATTTAATAAATAAAATAAATGTTACAGTTTATGGTTTCATTTCTATTTTATGGTGAAAATGATTTACTGCCGTCTATTAAGTTGGTTATTGAGCTTTGCAGTAGGGATGTCAAAGCCCTATTCAGATAGAAATTGTCATAAAAATGTAAAAACAAATTTGCATGGCACTTCAGTAACATTACTCGGTATTTGGGTGGCGTTTTTTTTTTTTTTTTCTTCACGATGGAGGAGTACGTTTTGTAGGAGGATGATTGCTGTAAATGAAATTTCATATGCTTATATGTGCAATAATGTCCTATTTATTATTTGATTATTCAAATTTCCTGCTTAAAAATAACAAGATAGACGTGCTATAGTTTAGAAAGTTTTCTGTATTACATTTTATCTCAAAATGATGCATCACCATAAAAAACTAAAATCTCTGCAAATGTTGAAAATGTTTAGATCCCCCTGAGAAACAGTCACTGTTGAATACTCTTCACTGGCTTCACTCTAAAAAAAATGCTTGGTTAAAAACAACCCAAGTTTGGTTGAAAATGGACAAACCCAGCAATTGGCTTGTTTTGTTGGCAAATGTTTGTGCAATTCAGTTTTATTTTAATCAACTATTGTTTAAAAAATACTGTATTGCTTGCTTAAAATGAACCCAAAGTATGTTGGAAATTAACATTTATTAATATGTTTAATAAGTTGACATTGTTTATAACCCAGCAGGCACAGTACATCAAAGTGACGTCAGGAAGACCTTAGACTGCAACTAACTAATCCATTGCAGTCAGACGTCATATTTTGGTTGAAAATCTAAGTCGAGTTGACATCTAAAACCAACGTTTGTTTAACATCATTCTTCAACGTCAGACAGACGTTGAATTTTGATTGGAATAAGCACTGAACTGAAGTAATAATGATAATTAAAAATACAAATAAAAAACATAAAAAGGATGAAATGAGCTTCACACATTACTAACCAGGCTGACTTCATTTCTGTCAGATGTCTACAGAAGCTCTTAATGAGAATTAACAGAGGTTTTGCTTTTATTGAAAATAATAGTTTGGTTTGAGTCACCATTATGGTGATCAGTGTTTGCTTTAGTTGGGTAGTATGACTTGACTTTTTAACATTAGTTTTTCTCTGGCTGCTGTAACTGTGTTTGTTATGGCAAGAAAAGCAAGAGAATATGTGATCAGATGATTTTGTCTGACTTAATGATAAAGATATGATCATCATACAGTGGTCTATTTCACTAATGCCATCATGAATCTAATCTTTTGATACATGGTAATTTTGTATTATTAATTATAGCAAGCCTATAGTTCTACATTGTCCACTTAACATTGTGATCTCCAGCATCTTTTAGACTCACTCAGACATCAATAATCAGTATATGAATCTCAACAATGGTGACATGCTTAATGCCACAATGTATTCTGGGAGCAATAGGCTAGTTGTGTATGATGCATCCAGAATGCATTGGAGCATGAAGCATGTCACCATTATTGAGAGTCATTCACTGATTCTTTAATTTCTGTGTGTATCTTTAAAACTTGTTGGCGCACAATCACTCAGATTAGAACACTGCCGGACAATCACAGGTTTATTACATTCAATAATGAGAAAACAAATAACAGACTCTGAATATGATCAGTTAATCAAACACTATGATGATAATCTTTATCATCATCAAATAGTTGAGATCATCTGAACACAATTTCTCTTGCAGTTCTTGCCATAATAAACACAGTTACAAGAGCAAGAGAAAAACTAATGTTACAAGGTCAAGAGTCAGACTGCCTAAAGCACACGCTGATCACCATAATGGTGACTTCAAACAAAACATTTTCAACAAAACATTTCCATCTAAACCATTGTTAATTCTCAATAAGATTTTTGTAGACGTCTAACAGAAATAAAGTCAATCTGCTCTATAATAAGTTAAATTGGACAGATGCTGAATTTTGGTCTCAAATTCTCAAAATTGAGACCAATATTCAACGTCTGTCCAATGTTGGATTTAGACGTCAAACCAATTTTCATTTTCAACCGAAATCCAACATCTGACTGACAATGGAGTTTACATCCTGTGAATAAAATAAAAATTAAACAATACATATTCAGTAACAATTCAATAACAATACAATATAAGTATTGTTGCCTCTAGTAATTATGTCAGATTTTTAATTTTCAACCTATTTTGGTTTCATTTTAAGCCAGCCATACTGTAATTTTTAAACAATTTAAAACCAGGATTAAAAACCACTGCCATATATTGTGTTCAATGTATTCCAGACACTCACCTAATGCCTGATGAGATTACCAGCGCTGTCAGAGAGGTACACCATGAAACACTGAATCAGTTCTGTGTGTTTCCACAGGATTGGTCTGAAAACTACATGAAACAAAAAAGTTGATTTTCATTGATACACACTTGTTTATATCTAAACTGACTGAGAAAAATATTTTTAAAGCAGACAAATCATCCAAAATGCAGAAAATATTCCAGGTTCACCTTTATTTGGTAAAGACAATTTGTCAAAAACAATTAATAGTGAAGTATGAAATATTAATTTTTTACCTCCAATAATTGATCTAACAGGATGCACCATATCCTGCTATTGTTGCACCACAACTGTTTGCACTGGAAAGACAAAAACAATAGTATTACAAAAAAAAATGATTACGCTAACTTTTTCAAATTTTCGTGCATATTTTTGGAGCTGTGTGAAAGCTCAGTGCATGCACTTAATGCATATGCATTGTGCAAACTCCATATTTTACCTTATGCAGTTTTCATGAATACATATAAACACAAGCATTTAAGCACTCAACAATACGTTTGCTGGAAGCATGTACATTTATAAAATATACTCGCATGCAAACTGGTTTCTTTATTCATGTGCAATAAAGCTAAACAAACTTGATGTATAGAGCTAGAGCTATCACAGGGTATTCAAAATTAACATTCTGATTGTTGAAGAATTCATCGGAATTTCAAAATATAATTTTAACGAATCGTGACTACTAATGGAATAAACGAGTGGACGTTAGATGACATGACACACTTTATTTTGTTAATATAAAGCTAAACTTAGCATTTCTCCTTTCACCATCTTCACCACACTGTGCTTCAGAAAACATTACATTGTACTTCTAGTATAGGAATACACCCATCAAACACAATAAATGAGTGTTAATGAATGTTTAAAAAAGTTCAAAATCTAATATTTTACTTTGTTCATATAAATTTAGCTTTAGCTTACCTCCTTTCACCATCATCACCACATCGTGCTTCAGAAAACATTGCATTGTGCTTCTTCCAGTTAAGGAACAAACTCCACTAATACAATAAACAAGTGTTAATGAATCTTAAAAAAGTCAAACTCTAATATTTTACTTCGTTTTTTTTAAAAGACAGCTTACCTGACCGATTCTTCACCACATCAGGCTTCAAAATGGCTCTAGCTTCTGCTCATTGGCTGGATAGAATATTTGAATATCACGCATCGTATTAAAGTGTGGTGACGAATTGAGCATTAGCTTAGTTTGAAAAAAATCTATATTTTAAATATTTTATATTGAATATTTTAACTATTGCTATGCTATGCTACCAAAGCATTGTTTTAGCAATTTAGCATTTATTGTATAGGCTAGTTAAAGCTAGCCAGGCGACTAAAAATATTTGTTAAATTGAGATTACATGATATTTAAGTTAAATGTATAAATTAGTTTAATTAAATATTTCAAGTTAAGAGCAATTAAAATGTTTGAGTACAAAATAAAAAGGTGCAAGTTCTGCTTGATTACCTAATTTTTTGAGTTTTGCCAACTTATTTGAGTTTACAGTGTAGGTTCTTTCATTCCTAATGCTGTCAAAACACTAATAAAAGTAAACTTATAAATACACAAAAATAGTAATTTATCAATAGAGAATTATGGACTTTCAGCTGTGTTGTGTATTAGTGTAATCCTAGCCTAGAAATCTAGACGCACCATAGCGGCAGCAAATTTAATCTGCCCGCGAGTGTCGTCTAGCAACTCTCAATACCCTTCTGAGCTATAATTCTCTTGCTGGGCCAATCACATCGTGTATAGAGTCGGTGCGTTTGCGTGCTTCTAGTAAACACAGAAACTGGCGAACGGCGGCGGTCTTTCGAATCAGCTTTGACCACGACTCTGGAAGACTTGGAGTTAAGCTTTTCTCTGAGAAAAGAACAAAGAACGGCACTGAAGTCATTCTTAAAAAGGGAAGATGTGTTCCGAATTTTGCCGACCAGATACGGCGAATGTTTAATCTGTCAGCTAGCTCCGCTTCACCTTCGTTGCTCTGATAGCAATCCTATCGCGTGCAGAGGGAGTTTGAAAGACAACCGTTTATCCCGCCCCTCGGATTGAGCCCTGTCAATGTTGAGTTCCTATACCAAACATCTTGATGTGGGTCTGGCTTGTCAGGCTAGTGTAATCCCAGATATTTTGAAGGAATCTGGAATCACCAGAAGATGGCGCCCACAGCTGAATCATCCATCCATCCATTTTCCAAACCACTGGTCCAATGTGGCTACAGAATAATGTCATACAGATATAAATTGCTTTTTAATTTATTAATACATTATTCAATTAGGGTTTACACATGCAATTTTCCATGACAGAGTTCAAGATAAAGGTTTTCATTGCAACTGGAGCTGCCAGTTTGCTAAGTTTCAAATGATTATTAAACAGCAAGCACAAACTATGCAAAAGCGGCAGCCCTTCCGGCGCACTCAACATCTGAATTTACTCGCTTGCCAAATACAGCCCTGACCCACTGAGGCATGGACTCCACTAGACCCCTGAAGGTGTGCTGTGGTATCTAGCACCAGGATGTTAGCAGCAGATCCTTTAAGTCCTGAAAGTTGCAAAGTGGGGCCTCCGGATCTGACTTGTTTGTACAGCACATGCCACGGATGTTCGATTGGATTGAGATCTGGGAAATTCGTAGGCCAAGTCGGCACCTCAAACTCGTTGTTGTGCTTCTCAACTAACCATTTCTGCTTCGTGGCAGGAGCATTATCCTGCTGAAAGAGGCCACAGCCACTAGAGAATACCGTTTCCATGAAAGGGTGTACATGGTCTGCAACTATGCTTAGGTAGGTGGTACGGTTCAAAGTAACATCCACATGGATGGCAGGACCCAAGGTTTCCCAGCAGAACATTGCCAAAAGCCTCCGCCAGCTTGCCTTCTTTCCAAAGTGTATCCTGGTGCCATGTGTTCCCTGGGCAGGCGACGCACACACACCTGGCCATCCACGTGATGTAAAAGAAAACGTAATTCATCAGACCAGACCACCTTCTTCCATTGGTCCGTGGTCCAGTTCTGATGCTCAAATGCCCCCTGTTGGCGCTTTCAGAGGTGGACAGGGGTCAGCATAGTGTGCTTAGATTAGAACAGACAGTAGAACAATTTTACCAAAATACTTGAGCAAAAGGTAGGGAATCGTGAATTATATCACACAGTTTAACATAATAACAAGCAGGACAACTGGCAGTAAAACACTTTTTTACAGTTCTCAACAAACAAAAATGAAATTTCATGATTATTGCACAGTCAAAATGATCCTTTATTCTGATGTTTGTTTTCCATAATTCTTCCAGATCACCCTTGTGGAACACAGTGAGTGATGAGGACCGCAAACAGCATGTTCTGGATGAAAATGGGGAGTTCTGGTGAGTATGAACCACGTTAAAAAACAACAACCGTAATGTGTACTAGAACACAAATTACATTTTGTCTAGGATTTACTTAGGAAGAGGTTTTTTTTCTTCTTCAGGATGCCAATGAAAGATTTCCTTAGAACATTGTCATCAGTGCAAATCTGCTTCTAACACCCATGTCCTGTAATTGTAGACACATTCTGTTCCAACCCCCAGTTTTGGCTTAAGATTGATGAGTTGGATAAGAACTACGATCAGGGTAGTATTATGATCAGAAACCTGACACCATGGCATCGGTTTCTGCGTGTTTGCGGTCAGTATTTACAAAAAAATGCAATAGATATTGGTTTTACAATGATGCCTTTGTGCTTAGACTAACTTGATCTCTCAAAGATTTCCGTGAAATTAACACGGACCCTTTACTCAAAAATCCGTGGTAGTTGAATCGCCGAAAATTCCGTATTGGGTTCACGTAAGGGATGCCTATCAATGACAGTCAGCATCCGTGGTCCACATGGATTCCCTGTTCCAACACCTTATATTCGTCAGTTTGATTCAGTCAGCATAATTTATTAACATTTATTTTCTTTTTATTCAGACACGTTTTGAACACGTAACTCCATCCCTTCCCTTAACCTACTCATTTGTGTATAATAAAAAACACAATATAACAGATACACAGATAGGCCTACTGCAGGCACAATTTATTCAGAAAGTACAAATACTCCAAGTGTTTCGAGGCCAAACGTTTGATTTGTGTGAAGAAAGCGCTTAGTAACGTTGAGTCCATCCGGCGAATATTAATACATTTCAAATATTGCCGGCGGAAGAAACGTCACATCAGCTTTGACAGCATTGGCTGTTGTATGTCGCGTTACCAATTGCGTCATTACGACCGCTTTGATTGTAAAATGCCATTGGCTCTGGTGTGTCTCGTGACTGTTGGCATCATGCTGAAGAGTCGTCTGTATCATTTAAATGAGAATGAACGAGTGCGTGTGTGGAGCACGATCATCATTTCAACGATTAAAACATTACGATCAACTCTGTTCTTCACATGAAGATATCATACTTCAGAATACTTGGAATGCAACATGAGTTAATACTTTTATACTGTTTCTGGTCCATTTTTGCAATGAATAACTGTGACCGTACATTTATTTGCCTGTGTTTTATATTGTTGATATGTGTGTAGGTTTAGGGTGGAGTTAGTTGCTCCGAAATATAAAAGTAGGCTTTAATAAATATTCATAAAATCATGTCTACTTTTACAAATGCAAATAATTAAATGTGTGTTGGGAATCCGTGTGTGGATAAGGGTCCGTGTTGATTTCACGGAATTCTGTGAGACCAGGTTGGCTTAGAGTGTAACCTTTATTGTTCAGGTTCCACCCGAGGCAAGTAAAATATATTCACAGTTTCTGTTGTTGGTTTAAAAAGTATTTCAGGTTGTATTAATACATATGGCATCCGTTTTTATACCTTTCTGACACTTTAATTGTGTATGTTCAGTGACACTTGTTTATGTTTCATTATCCTTTAGATGAGATCTGAGGGAAAGTTTGGATCAAGCTTTTTCTATAGCAGAAAGCCTGTGGCAATGAGCGGGGACTATCAGGATGCAAGAGAGGTGATGAAATTATTCAGACTGGAGCCTGGAGAGTATCTCATTGTACCCTCCACTTTCTACCCTAATAAGAACGCAGAATTCATCCTGTCCATTCTGTGCAAAAATGAGATCAACATTCAGTAAGTTGCATGAAGGATGGAACAATTGACCACTCTTCTTTACAATATTCAACATTTAAGTAATTATTTATGCTTGAAAATATGAAAATAAAAACAGACTAATTTATACACTGAAATGTTCACTATTGTGTGCTTTATTACACATGTAGATTTTTTTAAACATGTGTTTTTAATTCAGAAAGGATACAGAAAGGACTGAGAAAGATTTTCTTGTGGATCTTTTAGGCGAGGTAATACACAGAATCATTTGGACAATTTTTGTATTGATATAAGAACTATTTCAGAGACTAATTGCATTTATTGAAAACATCTCGCTGCAATTGCATTTACAACCAACCTTATCTTTTTCCTATTTAGTAAAAAATAGATAGTGTTATCAGAGGTTTGTTTTCTGCTTTAGAAATGGGAACTTGAGTTGTGAAAGTTGCTGATAAGAGCCATCTCCTTTCTCATGTTTAGGGCGGATACACAGAAAAAGTGGATGAAGGATTGAAATCGAAAACTCTGTTTCGACAATATTCTGATCAGGTAACTATGAAAGCTAATATATCATAAAAAAATACAAGCAGCTAAAAGCTTTAAACTCTTGAATGTCTTTTTTTTTGGAAACAGTACAAAGTTGTTGATGCTGAGAAACTTCAACAGCTGCTTCATGAAAATCTACTTAGAGGTGAGTGTTTTATGTAAACTACAGCTAGTTTTACAGTTCAGAAATCTAAAATTGCCTCATAAATCTCACAAATGTGACTTGTACCTTTCAGGGATTTGGCCTGGATTCCTGCAGATGTATAATTGCCAGGCAGATTTACAAAAAAGGGCAATAGTCTGAAAACGAGGTTTGTTCAGGCGCATTGTTGGCACATTGCTATTTTGAGGCAACTAAAATAGACTCTGCCATTGACAAACAAAAAGCTACTCTAAAGTCAATGGCACAATATTTTTTTTGTTATTTAAAGTGTGAGTAATATGCACCTATAGACGGGTGCACAACGTGCGTACACTCTGCTTATTACTGTGAGGACAGAGACGGAGGGAATCTTATGCAAGTAAAAGTTTATTAAAATAAATAGCGAGAAAGAGAGAGAAAGAGTCAAAATCCACAATGGGTCTCAGGAACTGTGATGTTGATGCTCAATACAGAACGGATCTCAGATGTAGATGCTCAGTAAGAACAAATCTCAGGAACTCAGATGTAGATGCTCAGTCAGAACGAATCTCAGGAACTCAGATGTTGATACATAATCCAGAACAGGTCTCAGGATTTCAGATGTTGATGAACAGTCCAGAACGGTGAGGAGCATCTCAGGAACTCAGATGTTGATACATAATCCAGAACAGGTCTCAGGATTTCAGATGTTGATGAACAGTCCAGAACGGTGAGGAGCACCATAATCGCCCAAACGGATCTTGTCTAAAAACGAGACACACCGAAGAGCAGAGGAAAAACATCAATAGTTCACAGAAGAGTACAGTAACAAGTTCAAGGTGTAGTCAGCCACAGTCTAAAACGAGACTCGTTGACAGTAGAAGAATCCGACTAGTCCACAAGGAAATAATCCACAAGAAAGCGTTGCACAGTGTACTCACAAAAATACCGGGAGAGGGAGCAGAAGCCAAAGGAATTAACAAATTCCCACCGAGTCCTGGAGGAAAAACACAGTGAAAAACAAGAAAACCCGATCAAAGACCAACAATAGTCACACACAGCATGGCAGCAAACACCCAGGAGAAACACAACGAACGCGCACAGAACACAGCACACCTGGACCTTAAATAGAGGGAAACACACAACAGCTGTGGAAAACAATCAGGGATAACGAGAAGGGAGGAGACAGAGAGTGCACACAGGAACACAAAAGGTAAACACACAAAAAGAACAACCAATCACACTGGGATCCTGACAGTACCCCCCCTCCCCACGGCCGGCACTGGACGGGCCAGGGAAGCACTCATGCTGTCGTCGACGGAGATCCTCGATCAAACCGGGGTCCAGAATGTCCCGAGCCGGTACCCAACACCTCTCCTCCGGACCGTACCCCTCCCAGTCCACAAGATACTGAAAACCTCTACCCCTGCGGCGAACATCTAGTAATCTCCTGACTGAGTAGGCAGGAGAACCATCCACTAGTTGGGGGGCGGGGGGTTTGGGGGTAGAGACAGGGGGATTAATGGAGGCAAAAATCACTGGTTTAACCCTGGATACATGAAAAACAGGGTGAACCCGACCAAGAGAAAGAGGTAACTTAAGCTTAACTGCCACTGGGCTGACGACCTTGACAATACTGAATGGCCCAAGGAATCTCGGAGCCAGCTTACGAGATGACTCGCGAAGAGGCAGATCCCTGGAAGAAAACCAAACCTTTTGTCCACAGATATAACGAGGAGGAGGTCGCCGGTGACGGTCAGCCGCAGCCTTGGTTCGTCTGGAGTTTTGTAATAATAGGGTTCTAGCTCTTTTCCAAGTGCGTTTGCACCTTCGGACAAAAGCTAAAGCAGACGGAACCGCTGCATCGGGTTCTTGTGATGGAAATAAGGGAGGTTGAAAACCGGTAGCGGCTTCAAACGGAGACAGATTGGTCGAGGAAACGGGAAGAGAATTATGGGAGTACTCGACCCAGGGGAGCTGTTGGCACCAGGAGTTCGGATAGCGAGACGACAGACAGCGGAGCGTACGACCGAGATTCTGATTAGCCCGTTCACATTGACCGTTGGTCTGCGGATGATAATCAGAAGACAAGCTGGCGGTGGCGCCGATCTGTCTACAAAACTCCTGCCAGAAACGGGAGATGAACTGAGGACCCCTATCTGAAACCACGTCAGTAGGAAGACCATGTAACCTAAAAACGTGGTTAATCAGAACCTGAGCCATCTCTTTGGCAGAAGGGAGTTTGGGCAGGGGAATGAAATGGACCGCTTTAGAAAAGCGATCCACCACCGTCAGTATAACAGTGTTACCATCAGACGCCGGTAAGCCAGTGACAAAATCAAGAGCTATATGTGACCAGGGGCGGGAGGGCACGGGCAAAGGTTTAAGCAGACCAACGGGTGGTTGATGAGAGGCCTTATTACAAGCACAAACCTGACAGGCTAATACAAACTGTCTGACGTCAGGACCCATAGCGGGCCACCAAAAACGTTGACGGACGGCTGCCAACGTTCTCCGAACACCAGGATGGCCGACAAACTTAGATTCATGACACCACCGGATGACATCAGAACGCAATGCCTCGGGAACCCACAGACGACCCACCGGGCACCCCTCTGGGACCTCCACCCCTCGTCCGGCCTCCCTCACCCGCTGCTCGATGCCCCAGGTGACCGCCCCGACCACCGTCCCTTCCGGGAGAACGGTCTCGGGCCGATCGGGTTCCGAGCCACCGAACAGACGGGAGAGAGCATCTGGCTTAACGTTCTTAGAACCCGGCCGGTACGAAAGGGTGAAGTTAAAACGGTCAAAGAAGAGCGCCCAGCGAGCCTGCCTGGATGTTAACCTCCTGGCCGAACGGATGTACTCTAAGTTTTTGTGATCCGTCCAGACCAGGAAGGGCTCCGAGGCTCCCTCCAACCAGTGACGCCACTCACCCAAAGCAAGTCTAACCGCCAGCAACTCCCGGTTACCTATGTCGTAATTACGTTCTGCTGGGTTTAACCGGTGAGAAAAAAAGGCGCACGGATGCACTTTCCCGTCAATGGGTGACCGCTGGGACAAAACGGCGCCTACCCCGACATCAGAAGCATCTACCTCAACTATAAACTGGTAAGCCGGATCAGGAATAGAAAGAACAGGCGCAGAGATGAAACAGGACTTTAATTCATCAAAGGCTTTCTGAGCTTCGTTATTCCAACGGAAACCTACTTTAGTGGAGGTAAGAGCAGTAAGAGGTAGTGTTGTAGTACTCGAGATCGGTCTTGGTCTCGAGACCGGTCTCGAGACCACTTTTTAAAGGTCTTGGTCTCGTCTCGGTATCGACCGCATTTTTACTCGGTCTCGTCTCGGTCTCGGGCGAAGATGACTCGGGATTTTGTCTCAAGACCGGTCAAGACCACAGCTGAAGGCATATAAAGAGCAGAAAACTCCACACTGCGCGCACTCTCTCTGTCTTCAAAATAAGCTCATAAGCTCTCTCTCATACTTCACATATTAAGCTAAATCAAAAGTTCAGAAAACCGAATCCATGTTGAACGTTGCGCGTTCGGACAACTGTTTTGAAGTACCGCTCGGTGTGAATTGCGCTCAAAAACGTTTGACCAGCTAAACAGCTGACATAAGTCATACATTAAATAAATAGGAAACAATTTCTATCCAGTTATGAAGTGTTTTCTGTGTGACAAACCTTCCGCGATGTTCTGACAGCCGTGATTCACACACAACGGGTCTGCTAATGTCCGATTCACGACCAAATGACTCATTTGAACCGAATCATTTTAACGACGGTAATAAGAACTGATCTGTTCAACAATGAACTGAACGAATCAGTTTAATCATTTACTCAGAACACCTCAGAAATGAGAACACAAGTGTGCTTACCCAATTTAGCAAGAGTGGAGAGTAAAATTTATTAGTTTTAACTATCCACAGTATTTCAGCTTATGTATGTTGAATGTGTAGTAAAATAAATAGTCTAAAATCATTTAGTTTAGACTGGAGTGAGGTGAAAACAGAACAAAGTTGTTTGTTAGCTAGCTGATCATTTTATTAAATTGTATATGGCAGAAAATGTGGCTATTTGTTAACTGTTAATGCTATTTCTAATATTGATATGATTATATACCAAAACAATTCAACCTGTTGGAACAAAAGACACATCAAGATAAGAGATCATACATAATATGCGATATAACATAAGATAATAAAGAATGATTGTTTCGTTGCATTTTTAAAAAGAAATGGTGTGTGTGTGTGGGGGGTGGGGGGTCTGTCAGCCACCACCATAGACCATTTTTGACCCAAAACCCTGCACATGTGAAATATTTGTTAAATCAAACTGTAGTTAATCAAAAAATACAAGTACAGGGTTTCTTTTCCTTGTTGTTGCACAATAAAGCTGCACAATAACATTTTCAATTTGTAAATGAAAAATATGTACATATGTAAAATAATTTGCTTAAGCAGCATACTAATGCATATCTGTATGATACATCTTCCACCTCCTGTTATTCACATTCATTTAAGACATAATGGACTGTGTCTGAGATTAATACCTCATCCAGATTAGCATTCTTAGGGAACTTTGAGTTTTAAAATGGGATTGAGCGCTTTTCACGAAACAAAACACAAAGCTCTGTCAGTGTTAGTTTGGTGTTTGTGTCCACCATAGACTGTAAACAATATGGACACGTCGTCTTCAGTGCCTCCCATTGACGAAAAGTTCAGTGTTATTTGCTTATAGAAGAAAAATATTAATTCCCACAAAGCTGCAGTGCCTTTTGATTATTTGATCAAAACTTCTCTCATGGTACACTTACACACCCACACATACGAGAGAAGTGCCAATCATATGCATATTCCACATTTTATCATAAGTGTGGGGACATGCATTGGTCTCGGTCTTGACTCGGTCTCGGCTTGTCTTGGTCTTGGTCTTGACTCGGTCTCGGCCCTTCAAAGTCTTGGTCTTGTCTTGGTCTCGACCCTTCAAAGTCTTGGTCTTGTCTTGGTCTCGGTTTAGGTGGTCTTGACTACAACACTAGTAAGAGGTTTAGCGATTTGACCAAAATTTCTGATAAAACGCCGATAAAAATTGGCGAATCCCAGAAAACGCTGTAACTCCTTACGTGTGTCGGGTACTGGCCAATCAGCGACCGCTCTGATCTTAGCGGAATCGGGGCAAATCTTCCCAGCGGCTATAACAAAACCCAAGAACGTAACCGACTGTTTGTGGAATTCGCACTTCTCCGCCTTGACAAATAACTGATTCTCTAATAGCCGTTGTAAGACTAGGCGAACATGCTGGGTGTGTATCTGCATAGAAGGGGAGAAGATGAGAATGTCATCTAGATACACAAAGACAAATTTGTTGATCATGTCTCCCAACACTTCATTAACCATAGTCTGGAAGACAGCGGGTGCGTTCGCAAGACCGAACGGTAGAACGGAATATTCCCAGTGCCCCGAAGGTGTATTAAATGCTGTCTTCCACTCATCGCCCTCCCTTATGCGAACCAAGTGATAAGCGTTGCGCAGATCTAACTTGGTGAAGACACAAGCTCCCTGTAATAATTCAAAGGCAGTCGACATTAAAGGTAAGGGGTATTCATTTTTAACAGTAATGTCGTTTAAACCTCTATAATCAATACACGGGCGGAGGGAGCCGTCTTTCTTCTTAACAAAGAAAAAACCTGCCCCAGCAGGGGAGGTGGAGCGGTGAATGAGACCGGCGGCAAGGGCTTCGTTAATGTATTTGTCCATGGCCTCTCTTTCTGGACCCGAAAGGGAAAAAACGCGACCCTTCGGCGGAAAAGTACCTGGGAGGAGATCGATGGCACAATCATACGACCGGTGAGGAGGCAGGGACGTAGCTCGAGCCTTACTGAACACCCGATCCAGATCAGAATACTCCGCCGGGACCCCCGAGAGATCGGCCGCAGGAATCTGTAAAACAGAACAAACGGGATCAGAAGGAGCAGGACCAAGACAAAACACATGACAAGACGGTGGCCAAGACAATACGAGACTATTCTGCCAATCAACGTGAGGATTATGTTTAATCAACCAGTCATGCCCTAAAATGATGGGTGACTGGGAAGAATGTAACAAGAAAAATTTAAAATCCTCACGATGATTGCCAGAAACAAAAAGACTTACAGAGGGTGTGCAATGAGTGATCTCTGCCATGTGTTGCCCTTTTAAAGTTAAAGCAGACAGATAGTCAGTTAGGGTTACCGCAGGAATTCCCCAAGACTCAGCAAGAGAAGCGTCCATAAAACTCGCCTCAGCACCGGAGTCCAACAAGGCCTGAGAGTGGAACACAGAGTTATTATAGCTGATAGAGACCATCAACATGGTACGAGACCCAGGAGAAGAGCCAAGATGAGAGACGCCCACCGATACTCCCGGGATCACCGGCGGGCGGAACCTTTTGCTGGGCAGGTGAGAGCCTTATGCCCCGGCTTACCACAGTACAGACAGAGACCATTGGTGAAACGATGCTGTTTCTCCTCTGCGGTCAGTCGGAGCCGACCCAGTTGCATAGGCTCCACCGAGGAGGAAGATGGAGAAATATTGTCGCTCACCCTCAGTGACGGATCGGAGAAAAGATGGTGAAACGAGCAGCGAACACTCCGCTGTCTGTGGCGAGCCTCGACTCTGAGAGCCAAATCGATAACTCCTTCTAGAGATGTGGGAAGATCATGTGACGAAATCTCATCTTGAATGCTTTCATTGAGACCCCTTAAGAACTGTGCTTTCTGGGCTGTATCGTTCCACTCACTGGATACGGCGAGGGTCCTGAACTCAATCGCATAATCAGTAACAGTAGACTTATCTTGAGTGAGACGGGTCAATGCGGCAGCAGCTAGGTCTCCTTGAACACTGCGATCAAAAAGCTTGGTCATCTTGGAGCGCAAGGTCTCAAATGTAACACAACAAGGGTCCTTGGCTCCCCAGACCGCCATTCCCCAGTCTCGCGCTCTGCCTGTTAGCAGTGTAAGGACATAAGCAACCTTTGACACCTCAGACGCGAACCTCCGAGGCTGGAGTGCAAAGACTAGTGAGCATTGGTCAAGAAAAGCCTTACAAGACTTAATATCCCCGTCGTAGGTGGGTGGATTAATCACTTGGGGTTCTGGTCCAGAGCTGCTCAAAATCTCAGCTGGTGGTATATGAGCTTCTCTTTCTCCGACTGCCTGTGCCACCTGTTCCAACCTGTTGTGGATCTCAGTGAGACGGCCTGAAAGTAACTGAAAGTCATGTGAAGCTGAGTTGAGTAGGGAAGAGTGCTGGTCTAATCTCGCCCCCTGCTGGGCCAAGGCCGCTTGGAAAGAGTCTCCACTCGCCTGACTTGCAGACTCCATTTCTGGCGCGTTCGTCCTGTGAGGACAGAGACGGAGGGAATCTTATGCAAGTAAAAGTTTATTAAAATAAATAGCGAGAAAGAGAGAGAAAGAGTCAAAATCCACAATGGGTCTCAGGAACTGTGATGTTGATGCTCAATACAGAACGGATCTCAGATGTAGATGCTCAGTAAGAACAAATCTCAGGAACTCAGATGTAGATGCTCAGTCAGAACGAATCTCAGGAACTCAGATGTTGATACATAATCCAGAACAGGTCTCAGGATTTCAGATGTTGATGAACAGTCCAGAACGGTGAGGAGCATCTCAGGAACTCAGATGTTGATACATAATCCAGAACAGGTCTCAGGATTTCAGATGTTGATGAACAGTCCAGAACGGTGAGGAGCACCGTAATCACCCAAACGGATCTTGTCTAAAAACGAGACACACCGAAGAGCAGAGGAAAAACATCAATAGTTCACAGAAGAGTACAGTAACAAGTTCAAGGTGTAGTCAGCCACAGTCTAAAACGAGACTCGTTGACAGTAGAAGAATCCGACTAGTCCACAAGGAAATAATCCACAAGAAAGCGTTGCACAGTGTACTCACAAAAATACCGGGAGAGGGAGCAGAAGCCAAAGGAATTAACAAATTCCCACCGAGTCCTGGAGGAAAAACACAGTGGAAAACAAGAAAACCCGATCAAAGACCAACAATAGTCACACACAGCATGGCAGCAAACACCCAGGAGAAACACAACGAACGCGCACAGAACACAGCACACCTGGACCTTAAATAGAGGGAAACACACAACAGCTGTGGAAAACAATCAGGGATAACGAGAAGGGAGGAGACAGAGAGTGCACACAGGAACACAAAAGGTAAACACACAAAAAGAACAACCAATCACACTGGGATCCTGACAATTACACACAGGGACACGCAGCAGCATGCAAATATTTTGAAATATAAAAAACATTAAAGGATTATTATTATTGCACGTTATGCCCAAAACATCCATTACTCATTAAGTGACTATTTCAAGATGGAGGGGCAACATGGCGACCAGCATTCGACCCCCTCACCCGTATGTATTTTCAATGGCATATTATAAACTTATGAGAACACTTTATTATTTAAAAGAAGTAAATATACATTAATGAGCACATATTTTTGAAAGAACTTATTGTTTTTAGCTAAGAATAAACTAAAAAAAGTTACCGAGTGTAGCTTTAAAGGATTATTATTATTGCTCATTATGCCCAAAACATCCATTACTCATTAAGAGACTATTGACAACCCTTTTAGACCATGGGCCTGGCATGCAGACCATTTTCCCCATTGTGGATTCGGACAGTTCTTAAGTGCACTTATGCCATGTGCTTCAGACCATGTGCTTAGACTGTTAATATATGGCCCTCTGTTTCACCTGAACCTGCACGTCTTTGGATTGTGGGAGAAACTGAGGAAACCCACACAGAACATGTAAAACATGTTAAACAAAAATAAAAATGTTAGGGTAAGCTACCAAGAGTTGTGTCATACAAACTGGTAAACAAAATATGGTTGGATGCTTTTGCATTCCTGAAATAGCTTGAGGTAAAAACCCTGCCGGATATTATGTTTTTAGATTTATTACATTAACAGCATTTATTCTCTTTATCAGGCATATGAGAGAGAGACTCTGTGAAAGTGGGAAGATAACTCTTAATGAGAGTGAGGTAATCCTGATGTCAACATTTAATTTTTTTAATATCTCCAACCACATACAAGAGTTTGATTATTATTATTATTATTATTTGTGGTTTGTAAAGTTCATACATACTGTTTGGTTCTGTTCTTTAAAATATTGTCTTTTGTATTCATCAAAAGAAAGAACTTCATACACTATAGGCCAGTATATTTTGTTCAGTTGAGTACTTACAATATCCCAAATGTTTCCAACATTTTGTGAGAAAATTGCTATTTTAACTAAGGACCCGGGACGTGTCAGCATATAGCGTTTGAGCGAGTCGCCTGTCAATTGCGTCATATCTGCGTTACCCTCGGTTTTATTCTGCAGAAGCACTTTTCTCTTAGCAGTGTGAACATGTCACAGCAGCGCCGAGCGAACGCACAGAGTAACGTCAGAACAATTTTAAACACACTTAAATGTATCTTATATGATAAACAGAGCTGCTTTACCTTATAATCATGACCGGAAACGTGGAAATACTGCAGGCGCCCGGCGACTGTGTCCCGTCCTGTCATAATAAAAGTGCTCGCGAGGCAGGTGTTTGCATTTCAATCGCTCCAGTGGCCGTGCTCAGCTCCACAACACTCGGTCCTGCTCTGCTTCACACTACAGTAACGTTAATAACCGCATCCATGAACATGATTTCTGCCCGAGTCCTATTTTCCACCGGCTGTGAGGTGAAGACCACATATCCCAAGATACTGCGCTCACACTTGCCGTCATCAAACTACGCCTTTGTTTTAAATAGGCGACCTCTAGGGGACGGAAAGTTGCATAGTGCACCTTTAAAAGTAATCTGAATTGTTTCATTGTTTTGATTTTTATGAACTTGTTTCTTTTAATTTAGACAAACTTCAAAAAAAGTGAAACTTGGATGGGATTTCTATTTCACTTAAAAGTGAGATAAGTGTAGATACACCCAGATACACTCCTGAACAAAATCTTAAGACCAGGGGATGCATTGCAAGTTTTACACATTTCGCAGTTGTGGATCATAACCGGGTTGTAAGTGCTGCTACAAAATGCCAAAAGAAGAAACAGGAGCAAGAGAAAAAAATAGAGAGTAGGCAATTTATTGAAAACTGCATTTAAACTCAAACAGGCCGTTCATCAGCTGATCAAAAGTTTAAGACCATAGCCCAAAAATAAACGCACATCAGTACTAAAAGTGTCAAAAAATGACTCAGTAGTGAGTAGCCCCACCGTTCTTGTTGATCACTTCAAAAACTCGTTTCGGCATGCTTGATGCGACTGTTTCCAGGAGGCTGGTGAAGATGGCTTCATGAAGGGCATCCACGGTCTGAAACTGACGTCCATTTTTGTAAACTTCCCTTGCCATCCATCCCCAAATGTTCTCAATGGGATTTAGATCATGGTAACATGTCGGATGGTCCAAAAGAGCAACGTTATTCTCCTGGAAGAAGTCCTTCGTCAGGCGGGCTTTGTGAATTGCAGCGTTGTTCTGTTGAAAGACCCAGTCATTACCACACAGACAGTGGCCCTCGGTCAAGAGGGATGCCCGCTGCAACAGATCCACATAGCCAGTCGCCGTTTGACGCCCCTGCACAACCTGAAGCTCCATTTTCCCATTGAAGGAAAAAGCACCCCAGATCATGATGGAGCCTCCTCCACTGTGCCGCGTAGAAAACATCTCAGGTGGGATCTCCTTGTCATGCCAGTAACGTTGGAAGCCATCAGGACCGTCCAGGTTAAATTTATTCTCATCAGAGAATAAAACTTTCTTCCACTTTTCAATGTCCCATGTTTGGTGCTCCCTTGCAAATTCTAAACGGACAAGTTTGTGTCGTGGGAGAAGACGTGGCCTTTGAAGACGTTTTTTGTTCTTGAAGCCCTTCTCTAGCAGATGAAGATGGTTATTGGGCTGCAGTCAGCATCAGTAAGGGCCTTCATTTGGGTTGAGGATCGACCTGTGTCTTCACGGACAACCCGTCGGATCCTGCGGATCAGTGCAGGTGAAATCTTTTTGGGTCTACCACTTGACTTTTTTGTCCCATAACTCTCAGGATTTTTTAAGAAATGTAAAATGACTGTCTTACTGCGTCCAACCTCAGCAGCGATGGCGCGTTGCGAAGGGCCTTGCTTGTGCAGCTCAACAATCCTGCCACGTTCAAAGAGTGAAAGCCTTTTTGCCTTTGCCATCAGGAGATCTTGACTGCTTGAAGGACAATGACATGAAAGCCATATTTCTGTGCAGATTTGACCTTTTTTTGGGCTATGGTCTTAAACTTTTGATCAGCTGATGAACGGCCTGTTTGAGTTTAAATGCAGTTTTCAATAAATTGCCTACTGTCTATTTTTTGTCTCTTGCTCCTGTTTCTTCTTTTGGCATTTTGTAGCAGCACTTACAACCCGGTTATGATCCACAAGTGCGAAATGTGTAAAACTTGCAATGCATCCCCTGGTCTTCAGATTTTGTTCAGGAGTATTTTGAAAAGTCTGGAATCTGAGGAAGCCAGAGGTACTGTTTCCAGTAATGCAATGAAGAAGAAAAAATTGAAATCTAATCGAAAATTCAAGACTTGTGTAGTCCTCGTCTCTGTCTATAGACCTTCGTTAGGGTAGAGGTCATATGAAAAAAATAGGAATAGACTTGACTTTACAATGGCACGCACTGTATATAGGTCCCAGATCATATCATTTTCAAAGATCACAATTGTAAGGAGTTTTTGTCTACTGACCGTTTCGCTAACTGAACATTGTTAAACAACAGTACAATCCAGCGAACATGCTGTCCTTCTGTTTTCTGTCCCAATCTGGTTTTCATTCCTGACTGAAATGAAATATGGCATTACCTAAGGGCTATTACCTGTGTTTTTGTGCCATTGCCTTCCAATGAATTACCTGATGTCACAAACTGAAACATTTGAGAACCTAGCAGATTCTGTTATGTTACAGCTCTCATTTTATTATATTATAACCATGCTTTTGGGTAAAAATGCAAGATTATTTTCTGTCTAGGTAAGTCTTTCAGTGAGATAAAGTTTGGAATGTTGTAATTCGAGGACAGGACATTTCATGGGTGAAGTTTTACAGTGACAAGCTTATCAAGTCTTCTGAATGGCTGAAAAACAATCCCTTTAAACAGAATAAGGGGGGTGGGATGTACAGGAAAAGAGAAAGAAAAAAAAGTCCACAGGTGTCGAGTATAAAACCAGAGACACAGTGTGAGAAAGCACTCTTTTAGGGTAACTTCCTGACCAACCAGATTGTTACAGGTAAAATGTGGGTTATCACTTTTTATTGTTTTTAATTAATTCTGCACAATAAATCTTTTATTAAAACATGACAAACAACTGCACAATGCTAGACAAGCCTTAAAACACAGTTTTAACTTTTTTAGTTTTATGTTTTGTTAATGATACTTGAGTATTATGCTTCATGAGACTGGTAAGTATATGGTGACAGGGACAGGATAATCTGAAATGAGAAAATCCCTGTCCAATTTAATGAGATTACTTTCATACCAAATGTGAGATTTTTTGTTTGTAGTTTGTCTTTTAGAGATAGACCTCTCTGAGTGAAAAATGCCTCCTCCTCATAAGCGCCATGACTACACGACTGATCATGATGTGGGTTCTCCATCTAACCCTATGGGGTTCCTCGGTCAGGACTATCAGAAGCTGCTCCACGAATCTCTCAGTAGAAACGAGCTGTTCGTGGATGACATGTTCCCTCCAAACAGCAGCTCTATTGGTAGACATGAAGAAGTTGTTCTGGACTACAAGAACATCAAGTGGAAGAGGCCATCAGTATGTAAACAATATTCATTAAAAATAATAATTTGTATTTCTCTGTCTTCATATCTGTGGTCCAATTAAGAAGTGTTGAAATTATACATTGGTTATTCTGTCTAAACAGGAATTAGTGTCAAATGGTAAACCTTTCTTCACTGTTGATGGAATATCCAGGTTTGACTACAAACAAGGGTCCAAATTAGGTAAGTTTAGGTTTATTTGATTACAGTTTGGCTTAGACTCTTAGTTTTTTGGCTTTTAGTATGGATATGTTAGCCTTACTGTTATCTATAAGCTCTAAGTATATCCAAGTGTGCTCTAAAACAACAGAAAAAAAAAATATTTAGAAGATAAAGCGCATGACGCAGGAGCGTTTAGGGGATATCCGAATCCACTTTTGCTAGTTAACGACGGAAAAAAAATGTTGATGCGCCAGGCGCATGATCTAAAAGTATTGTCTCTTAATGAATCATGGGTGCACTGTAAAAAAATTGTGGTGTTTTTTGTTGATTTAACTTAAAAAAGTAAGTAACCTGGTTGCCTTAAAATTTTGAGTTTATTGAAATTAAAAATTTGAGTTGATACAATGAAGGAAATTAGTTTAATAAATAGAAACTCAAAATATTTTTGAATCTGAACCACATAAAAAATATGATAAATCATGAAAATAGCACTATTTGGCATGTTTCACTGCATCATCAGAAATAACACACACATAATTACCCAATATGCTTACAAAATCTTTTAATAATATTTTAATAAAGGTTGTCGAATCTCAAAAAATGTTCATTGTATTAACTCAACATTTTAATTTCAATGAACTCAAAATTTTAAGGCAACCAGGTAACTTTTTTTCTAAATAATTTTTTACAGTGTGTGTTTTGGATCTAACGTGCAACAAACCAGAGTCTCATCCCCCATTCCCTTTAAAAGTTGCGCTTGCACTATCAGGAATTCGCTATTTAAAGACTGAACGCTTCTCCAGAGAGGATTTTTAACATTTAAACATGTTTGTGTGCTGCTGCACGTCCCTGTGTGTAGTAATCAGAGTAATCAGAGTCTACATGCGCTCTGCACCCATCTATAGGCTCAGATTACTAACGGGCCCTTTAGATAACACAAAAATACAGCGCTTTTCACTTTAGAGCAGGTTTTCGTTGGTCCGTGGCGAAGCCTCAAAATAGCAATGCACCAACAATGTGCTTAAACACAAATCGGTCATCAGTTCACACAATTACCATTTTCTACATGGTGAATGGTGTTACATGGTTTTATTTTACATGGCTTCAGAGTTAATCGCACACTCTGGATTAAACCTGAGTTGACAGAGAATGTTTATACCATGCTTTGAGAGACCGTTGAACTCAATCTAAACCAGGTTGGATTCATCTGGATTTGTCAACTCTTAACCTATTCTGAAAATCAGAGTCGGTTCAGCTAGCTTCATGGAGTTGCCTTTAAATAGGCGTAATAAAAATAAACATAAACATAAACAGCATAGCGAAAGTAAAGCGTCAGCCCCTCATGGACAACTGCTGCATAATCGAAAACAAATCAACAACATCGTTAGGTCTGGTCCTCTCTCGTCTTCTGCTGTCGTCACTCCTCCTTTTATCCTCCGGAGCTCCTCCGCAGGACTCTCAGACCGGTATGGCGTTAACATTCACACCACTGGCCTCGCTCCATTCCCATGGCTCTCGTCCCCGCCCTGCTCACCACATAAATGTACAGTACATTATTACATTTGCCATCGTTTGTTTTATTCCATTAGTGAAAACTCTTATTTGTGTTTAGGAAACTGTTGGTTTTTGGCTGCAATTGGGGCTTTAACCTCGACAGATGAGAAGCGCTCTTTTATGACAAAAGACATCATAAACCAAGTCATTCCAGCTGATCAGTCATTCAGCAACAATTATGCAGGGATATTCCACTTCAGGGTGAGATGAATCAGATATATTACTGTTAATGAATCTTTGAAGGAATTTGATGATTAGGAAAACATGTTTCCTCTTTCTAACCCTTCATCTTTTCCTCTCTGCAATTTATACAGTTCTGGCGGTTTGGGAAATGGATTGACGTTGTCGTTGATGATCTACTTCCAACAGCCGATGGCGATGTCATTTTTGTTCATTCAAGGACATCTAATGAGTTTTGGCCTGCCTTACTGGAGAAGGCTTATGCAAAGTAGGGGGCAATA
Source organism: Pseudorasbora parva (assembly GCF_024679245.1). Classification (NCBI taxonomy): domain Eukaryota; kingdom Metazoa; phylum Chordata; class Actinopteri; order Cypriniformes; family Gobionidae; genus Pseudorasbora; species Pseudorasbora parva. Next base: position 9,257,752 of record NC_090181.1, read on the forward strand.
GATCCTTTGAAATAAACACTGCATTCATTTACTTATTGTTTCTTGTCTCAAGAATATTGGTCTGTGATTGGATGCATGGTCTTTTCATTTGATTTATCTCTCTTCATGTAATTATATGTTGGTTTGAGGAACATTTTAAAGTGTTCAGTAACAGACTAACAGTGAATGTGTAAACAGGGTATATTGCATCATTTTTGTTAAACATGTCTGTGTAGCATTTACATTTTACCTTAAAATGGTTGACAGGGTGTGCGGATCCTATGCGGACCTGCATGGTGGATTCATGTCAGAGGCCCTGATGGACTTCACTGGTGGGGTGCACATATTTTTATTTCTGAATGAAGCTCCTGCTTATCTTTGGGACATTATGGATCGTGCAGCCAAGTCACAAACCCTTATGGGCTGTGATAGTTACAAAGTAAGACACCTACTGATAAGTATTTCTGTCATAAACTTTTATTATAGAAATACACTGTCTGGCCAAAAAGATTTGCTGTTTTGAAATAGGCAAAAGTTTAAGAGTCTATGATTGAATCATTATTGCAGTAAGAGATATGTTTCTAGCGTCGTATCTGTTTGGCAACAGTTCTTCTAACCCTAAATGATGGAGTGTGTAGCTTTTCATTTCTTAAAAACATTTTAGTAAGACACATCATGGCCATATTCCAGGAAGACAATCTCACTGACAGATTTAGAGTGATTCTATTTTTTGATACATTTACATTTTGTGTAATTTGTATTGTCTCACATGACTTTGCTTAAATAGGTTTACATGTGTTGCGTATGCATAGCAATTTTGAAGAACGATAAGGAAATAGGCTTGGTGCTAGACTGTCTTTTGACTGTGGAAAAGGCTAAAATTCATGTTTTATGTGAATAAGTGTGAAGTAGTTTGATTTCTCTAATGCAATAAGAAAGTAAAGCTTTACAACGTTTTGGATTAACGCATCAATTCCTTTGTGCAACACCCTTCTGGAAATGGCAAAGAACAGGAAATGGCTCAGATCGCAATTTACAAACATTATAAACATTGATGATGTGTGTAATCTTGTTTGTTTTTTGATTTTAGAAATCATCCAATGACATCATTGGGGGTCATTCTTATACTGTGACAGGGGTTTGCAAGGTAAGACCACAGAAAATCCACCAAATACTTGTCCCTTTAGCCTTCCATATGCTTTTTTTGGTTTATCCCCACATACCATATTCCTGATTATGCATGCATATGTACTTTTTGCCACCTCTAAATTATTTATGTATAAACTACTCTATTAGCTGCGCTCTAAAATGTTAGTCAGCGTCATTCTTGGTTTTGTTGAACAGGTGATGAGTAAAGAAAATCCAGTTAATCTGGTGAGAGTGTTAAACCCATGGGGAGATTCTGAGTGGAAGGGAGACTGGAGTGACGAGTAAGTGATGTTTATTTGCTTTTATAGTACAGTTTTATATGTACAGAGTAACAGCTTCTGTATTTTATTCATTATTGACAAACTGACATCTATGACGTCGCTGTTGGGCGGAAACCTCGTATCTCCATATTTCCTCATGAATCATTGAAGGAGTAAATGAAAACGAGTAAGTGCGCCATGAAGGACTGCTGCTTTTTCATCGTTGGTGCTTGCGGTTTAATATTTTTATAAAATATTTAAATAATATTTAAGTAGCAAACTGGCAGCTCCAGCAGTAATGACAATGTTTATCTTGTACTAGTACTCTGTAATGGAAATTAGCATTCATAAACTTTACTTACTTGTAATACAATTAAATATTTATACCTGTATTATATTACGCTGTACCCACATTGGAATGAATTAGATGAGCGACTCTCACAGTGCATTGTGGGTATTCTCTAGCTATTGAGCATACATCACTTGTACACTTGTTATTGCAGTGCATTGGGGAATTGAATGAGTGCACTCAATAATGTCCACTACGTACACCACTAATGTATGGCTGTCCCTATAGTGGGTGATTTTGGACACAGCCCATGGTTACCCTACGGTTTCGCTAGATAAGAGACTTTGAAACTGCATTGATTTGGACCTTCAACATTTTGGTTGCTATAGAAATCTATAATGTGGAGAAAAATCATGGAATACTTTCCGGAAAAACACGTACACCTTGGATGAGATTGGGGTGAATAAAATATTAGGAAACGTCCCCGGTTACGTATGTAACCTTAGTTCCCTGAGAACAGGGAACGAGACGCTGCGTCAGCTGACGCTATGGGGAACCCCTTCAGCGTGACAGGTGTCTGAAATCGCTATCAAATCACAATCCTACTGACCGTCGGCAGCTGGTGATGTCATCACCGTGCGACCAGGAAGTATAAAAAGGCACCGTGCCAACATGACAACATCCGGTTCGTCTGAAGGGACTGTGGGCAGGCACACCTTGAAGCATGGCCATGTGACGCAGCGTCTCGTTCCCTGTTCTCAGGGAACTAAGGTTACATACGTAACCGGGGACGTTCCCTTTCGAAAGGGAACTCGCGCTGCGTCAGCTGACGCTATGGGGAACGATATACCCACGCCGCCATGCTGAGGGGAGTGCACGCCCCTTACTGGCAGTGAGAACTGCCTGGACGAGTGTTCGCGGAAAGTCTGAACCACTCCCCCTCTAGCCACACAGGCTGCCAGTGACATCATTCCCTACGGTCATAGCCCAAGCTATATGCCTAAGAGAGAACCTAAACAAGTTTTAACTGAGGTTTCCTACTCTCGGCTTGCTCGAGGGCCTGGGACCTACTACTTCGAAGGAAGGAGTCCCTTAAGGGAATGTGGCTAGGGGACCCGAGGGCGCCACCACCCGTCACTTTAATTCGGGAAAAACCTTCACCGAATGCCACCAGGGAGGCCTCACCTGGCATCACTTCTGTGGGACACCCCAGCTTGGCCAACCCTGTCTGTCAAAACAGAGCCTCCGGACGTCACTCTTACTCATGAGCATCCAGACTGAGGGACTGCAAAATGGCAATGTCCTCCTCAGACCGGAACTCGGAGACGGGAATCCTGGAGAGCAGTACTCAGCTTAGTGCTTCTTACCCTTGCCATCGAGGGGAGTCTCTTCTGCTCGATCCTAGGATCTACTGAGCACATTTATTACAGGGGTGCTCAGGAGGCCTAAAAAAGGCCTATGGACTGATCTACCCGGGAGGCCCCGAGGGGGGCCTGCCCGTCTGATCAGACTCAAGCGGCCGTAAGCTCGCAGACGACCCTCAATGAGGGGAGCTCTTAAGCCAGCTTGGTAGGTAACCCATGCTGTAGGCTAGCCAGTCCCTGTCCTGAAGGGACTGCGCAGCAGAAACGGAGTCTCGTTGTGCTAGGGCATGAGCCCGCCCTTGAGTTATACCGGCCCAGGCCGGGACCCACCGGCGGGCAGCCGCTAGCTGTCAGCCCAAAGCCAGTTATACGTTCCCGCTCCAGGGAACCGTTTCTCCTACAGGGAGGCAATGAGGAGCCTCCACCCGGCACCGTTAGTGTTCGCTATTAGCTGTTATCTGTTAAGAGCCGCAGGAAGGTGGCTTTACTGGTTCCTCAGGAGGCTCATGAGGCTATAACACCAGAAGCCACCCATGCTAATGGCTAGCTTGTCACCGAGACCTTTGGTCCGGGAATCCTTTCCCAAAAAGGTCCAAAAAGGCCTAACAGCATAATACACTGGCCTAGCGAGCGTCCCAGCTCGGGGCTCACCCTCAGGCGGCCTGCAGGTAGGTGGCTCTACTGGTTCCTCAGGGGGCTCATGAGGCTATAATGCCAGAAGCCACCCATGCTAATAGCTAGCTTGTCACCGAGACCTGGTCCGGGAATCCCTCCCCAAAAAGGCCCAAAAAGGCCTGACAGCATAATACACTGGCCTACCGAGCGTCCCAGCTCGGGGGCTCACCCTCAGGCGGCCTAGAGCGGCCTACTTCCTGCCAGCCAACGTGCAAACTGTCGGGAGCTGTTGTGTTCCCGGGGCTCGCCTCCAGGGAGGCCTGTTTGATGCCACGTACAGTCCGGTCCTTTTAGGGCGGCCTGGAGAGGCCTATTGCCGAATGGCAGCTCCCTATTAGATTGGTGACAGACGGTGCTTATCCGATGGCAAATCCCACTGGAAACCCCGCAGGGCCGGGAAACGACCATAGGACGGCCTGAAGCGGCCCGTCCCTGATAGCAGACTATGCTAGCCGCCTGGCTAGCACCCACGCACACTGTTGCAAGACCTGGGAACCGGGGCTCACCCTACAGGAGGCCTAAAGCGGCCTAGATCCTGGCAACCAATGGTCGGAACCCTAGGTCACCCCCTCAGGGGACGCCATGTGAGGCGTGCTGAAACTCAGCAAGCCCTTAAAGTCGGGCTGACAGTGGCTGTCTGCTGGCTGATGAGGACTGGGTATCCAGTCACTACCTGGGGACTCATCCCCAGGGAGGCCGTTAGGGGCCTACTTATGACGAGGTTTCTGCTGCAGCCGACATCGTGGCCCATGTGAGCGGGGAGGGTTCTCACCCGCAGGGAGGCCTACTGAGGCCTACCACCTGACCCAGAGTTAACTGCCCGGACTGCCTCGGCTGGCGTCTCCCACCAGCCAGCCTTCTATAGTCGGTCCGCCCCAGCGGCCCATAGCAGCCTTCTGCGACGGCGCAGTCTCTCAGGCAGCGCCTACCAGCGTGGACCTAAAACACAATGCCCATAGCAGTGCACTCAGCCTAAAACGCCTTGAACCCTCTAAAGCGAGGGGAGTACAACTTACGCCACCTGCCTCCAGGGCGGCCGTCTGGTCGTCCAGCGGTCCGCCATCCGCGCAAGGGCGTCAGCCGTGACAGTGTTTCGACTCCAGGGGAGCATCCTACCAACCGATGCTTCCAGATGGTTGCGAAGTACAGCTCGACCCGAGCCTAAAAGGTGAAGCAGAAGACACAGAGCAGAAAGTGAAAGATATTGAACACACACAACCGGCCATTTCCTGAACCAAGCCGGGGGGGCGCCCAGAAGTGGCGGCCGCACTAGCTCTGGGGGGCGGGGCTAGCAAAACCAGTCTGACTGCGCGGCGCGAAGAGACGCCTACCCCGTCCCCACGACCACTGGCTGAGTCGCGATTCATTCTGCTATACACCTTTTTGCATTAAAAACAACCCCCAAATGCAGAAGGGGGGTGGGCATTGGCCGGACGACCCTACTACGGGGAGGCCGGGTAGGGATACAAAGCTCCTGCGGGGATACCGACAGGAGCCCGGGGCAACTGCCAGGGCGATATGCCACCGCGAGACGCCACCGTCATCCCATCAACAGCCTAGGCCAACTTGATGCACTAGCATCGGTCTGATAATCCCACAACAACGGCCCTAAAAAGGACTGGGACAGACCTTACTGTAGTTCATGCGCTAGCCTAACCTCACAAATTCATCTAGATATTTCACTAGCAGAGGTGCCAACGCTACCCAGAGGTGGCTACAGCTAAAAACGTTCGCCAGGAGAACATATGTCAGTTTATATCGCCGCTACATGCCCGCGGTATGTGCGGTGGCCTCAACTGCTCATATTACACATATCCAGAAGAGAAAACAGCCTTATAAACTACTGTTGCTACACTAGCAAACATACAGCCTACATAAACACACTGTGTTTATACAATAATCGTTCTAGCCACCTTTACCGGGGAACTACAGGCCCACTTCTCCAACTGTTACACTTTTCTTCATCTTTTGTAGACAAAATATCCCTCAGGGAAGCATAGAGTCCAAACATACGGCATTGAAAAGAAGAATGTTTGCCCTAAAAGGGGACTCACCCGCTGTCTTCAGTGCCTCATCGCTTCATGTAACATGCATGCTTCGGCGCACTAACCTGAGGGCGGGGCGCTTTATTCTCACATGTAAGGCCGAGGAGTCGGCCGCGAAATCCCGCTTTTCCCAGAGACGATGCACTGTGTGCGGGCAGAGCACACACCGGCCTGGCAGGCCTTCGTCAGAGTCTCACCTCCGCTCATCATCAGCCCGCGCGGCCTGGTGTAAAGCGCGCCCGGGGAGAAAACAGAAAAACAACAGAAAAACAAAGGAGGGGACACAACATCACTTCCGCGCCCTCGGGGGCGGAGACTCACCACCTCGCTTCCGGCGCTGGAAGCGGTTCTTCTCCCCGATGTCCCTCCTCCTGTTGCGGGTGTCCCGCCTCTTCCACGTCCTACTCCTCCACGGAGGGGGCGCACGAGAGGCCACGCTACTGCGTTGGCCCATTTTCTTTTCTTTTTTTTTTTTTTTTTTTGATGGGCCAGGGACACCCTCCTGCCTGGGCGCCACCCCAGACCTCAGCGGAATACACGTTCTACACGCCGCTGAGCGCGCCCTCGCCTCTCTGAACCTTCCCACCACCGCCTCGACGGAGGTGCCGAAAAGCTCAGAGGGCGAGACCGGGGCATCGAGGAGAAAAGCCCTTTTCTTTCACCCCGATGTCCACCAAGTTTTAGCCACCGATGCCTCTCCGTGGCGACCATAGCCGCCATCGACCACCCGATGGCGACTGCTATGTGTTTGGCCGCCCGGAGAGAGAGATCTGTGGTGCGCCACTCAGCCATCGCATCAGGGGGTAAGCCCTCCCCCTGATCGAGGTCCCTCAGCAGGCCAGCTTGATAAGCCTGCAAAACAGCCATTGTGTGCAAGGCCGCCGCCGCCTGACCCGCCGATGTGTATGCCCTGCCATTAAGACGTGAAGTCGTCTTTAATGGTTTCGATGGCAGGGCTGGAGCTCTTAGTGTCGATGGCCGCCCGGACGCGAGACAGTTCGCGAACGTATCGTCGATGGGCGGCATCGACACATACCCTGCCTCGGCCAATCCCCCGACATCAGCAAAATTAAAGCGCTGATGTCGATGGACTCGCGCCGAGTAGGGTTTCTTCCATGCCCCCACGACCTGCTCGTGAAGGTCGGGGAGGAATGGAAGGCTCCCGGGAGCTGGGCGGCTATGGCCATCACATCCAGCAGCTCCTCATACACGGGGCAGGATGGCTGGGAGGATTTGGCCTCAGCCTCATTTTCCTCCTCATCCACAGCCATCCTCTGATCGACTGGAAAAGCACGGGCTGACGAAGAGGAGGAGTCTCCATCCGACTCCTCCTCCGTCCGCCTGCTCTCGCGACCTGGCTGATCGTCCGCGAGCACTGTGTTCTCCAGACGATGAGCCAGATCCATCTGGGAGCCCCAGGACAAACGGCGCCGCTCAGCCTCGGCATGAGCGGGACCGCTCCCAGATGCTGGCTCTTCTTCCCTCGAGAAGAAGACCAAGCGAGAGCGGAGCGTCCTCAGTCGGAAAACGCTCGCAGTTTGCGCAGGAAGCCCCCTCGAGAACCTCCCGCGCGTGCTCTTCCCCCAGGCAGAGCACACAAAGGGTGTGCGTGTCCCCAGGCGTGAGAAACCTGGGACACGGATCAGCGCACTTCCTGTACGCTCCCTTAGATTTACGTGTGCACTTCATTTCACTTTAGAAAGACTTTCTAGCGAACCAGACAAAACAGTCCCTGAAGACGAAAGGATGTTGTCATGTTGGCACGGTGCCTTTTTATACTTCCTGGTCGCACGGTGATGACATCACCAGCTGCCGACGGTCAGTAGGATTGTGATTTGATAGCGATTTCAGACACCTGTCACGCTGAAGGCGTTCCCCATAGCGTCAGCTGACGCAGCGCGAGTTCCCTTTCGAAAGGGAATTTAGATTTTTTTTTAGTAAACTAATCCTTAAATAATATAACGATTCATGCAAGTGTCTGACCATATATAAAGCCACACTATCAACTTTGACAACGCAGTGTTTAATTATAAAAAAAATAAAAGTGTCTTTTCCATTTCCTGAAAAGTACAATTTTTAGAGATACAAGGTATGCGCCTGACAGCAACGATTTATAAGTGTTGGGTAACACATTACAAGTAACACAAGTTATGTAATCAGATTACTGTCCCAAGAAACCAGTGAAGTAATATAATGCATTACTTACCATAAAAGGTAACTAATGCAATTTTGTAGGGAGTAATGCAATATTGTATTACATTACTTTTAAAAGTAACTTTAATCTCTTTGTTCTACCACATACACATACTTACATGTTTGTTTGCATTTGTTTTGCTATATGATATCTTGTGCTTGTGTATATTTTGTTTGTATACTACATACTTCTTTCAGATCATCTTTGTGGGACACAGTGAGTGAGGAGGACCGCAAGTGGCGTGAAAAACTTGACAATGGGGAGTTCTGGTAAGCACTGATCATGTTGTAATATATGACACCTTAATTTACAATGTATGAATCACATATTGGGTATGATTTGCTCCGGATCATTGTTTTGCAGGATGTCAATGAACAATTTCACCAAAAACTTTAAAAGCCTGGATATCTGCTGTCTCTGTCCTGATTTTCTGGATCGATCCCCTGGATGTCACTGGAAATCACAACGCAATTTTGGCAAATGGATCGCTGGGACTACAGCTGGTGGTTCCATGGACAATAAAGGTGTACATGTGAATATAGTGAACATATAATATAATTATCTAGTGATACATATATTATTATTAGATTATGTCCAGATGTTGGTTTCAGTAATCAGACTTTTCTCACACACTTTATAGATTTACACATTGTGTAAAGTTGTTTTCAACTCTGACCTTCTGTACAGATTTCACTAGTAGTTTCACACTTGTTGAGCATAAATTACAATTTCCACTTACAAAGTGCGCAGATATTGTTAAACATCCCTGAACATCTGGACTTGATTAATAAAAATCCTGTGCACAAGCTTAACTATTTTGCTGTGTTGCAGAGACTTTCTGGAAAAACCCTCAGTTTCGTTTGAGGATCGAGGAGCTTAGTGACGACTGTACACATGAGGAGGGTGCTGAAAACATGCAGGTGTCGCTCATCCAGAACCACGAGAAGAGACACAGAAGAAGCCAAAAAAACTACTGGATTGGCATCTATATTTTTACGGTTAGTATTGACAGATGTATCTGCAAGTACTAGGACAGTGATCTTAAAAGGAATGTACAATATCTTCCTCAACAGTGGGAGAATGATGGTCATGGTCATGCTTTAACCTCTGTAGCTATTTACATTTAGACTTATAGAAACTGAGGGTATGTTTACATGACAACAGTACTAAAAACTGAAAAGGTTTTACTTTGCTTTTGATTTTGCATACATACGTCAACACAATCCCCATTTACAAGGATTCGCAAAAACCACTAAAGATGCGGTATTCAGCTGTCAGGCCAGTAGTTGGCGCTGTTACTTAGAAAATAAATATTACCCAAACACTTCAACAAGATTTCAAAAACTTGCACTTTGAAACCTGGATTCAAATGCTTGCATTTTCAGGCCACCAATACGCTGTTTCCTTTTAAATAAACAGCCAAAACGCATATACTCACAAATATTTGACTAGGTCTATATATTATTGATTTATTATTGCATTCTTCTTTAGGTGAGAGGTGAGACTGGGAAGTTCTCAGCTGAATTCTTCAAGGACAAAATACCTGTGGCAATAATGAATTTTGAAAATTTGAGAGCGGTGTCAGGGTTTTTCTGGCTGGAGCCAGGAGAGTATCTGATTGTACCATGTACGAAGAATCCTGGTGAAACAGCCTCCTTCGTCCTGTCTATTTTTTCAAAGCATGAGACACACTTTGAGTAAGTTGTGGTGCAGTCAAATTTTGCTTTTAATTTTAAAAGTCAAAAAAACAAAGACTACCTAGGCCAACAAACACACAATCAAATTTCCTGTTAAAGGCTTATTTGTGTGAAAAACAACCATTAAAGGGGTCATGAACTGGCTTTTTAATTTTTTTTTTACTGTTGTCTGAGGTCAGCTTATGATGTTTGCATGGTTTTTACATGCAAAAACATCATAATGAGTAAGTAATAATAGGCTATTTTCTGCTGTGGTTTTGAGCCTATAGTTCCTGGAATCCTCGGTTTTTATGGGCGGGCCGCACTGAAGACTTGGAAGTAAACGGTATTGCTTGGTTGCTGTTGGATCCGGTTTAGCTCCATGTAGGCCTGTGTTATTTATCTATAATATGTCAGTGGGCGGGGCTACATAAATAGGCATTCATCTTTGGTTAAACCTACACTATGTCTTTTCTGTCTGCTAGAGAGCGCCTTTTGAAAACAAAGTTTGATGACGCCAAGTTTGAGCTCAGAATCTTGGGACATGTTGTCTTCACCTCACAGCCGGTGGAAAAAAATCGGGATAGGACTCAGACAGAACTCAGGCAGAAATCATGTTCATGGACGCGGTTATTAACGTTACTGTAGTGTACGATTGTTGCGCAACACATGGCTAGCGAGCAGTAGGAATTTTATAATGACAGGCCACATTCGCCGGTGCCATTTCGCCTTTATGGTCATGAATATGAGGTAACGCAGCTTTGTTTTATCATATTAGATACATTTAAGTGTGTGACATCCCAGCTCTTTGGTTAAAATAGCAATTTTCTCACAATTTACAAATAGTTGGAAACATTTGGGATATTGTAAGAACTCAACTGAACAAAATATATAACACTGGCCTGGTGGTTTTTGGATATTTTGCTGCAAAAATCCTACATAGTGCACCTTTAGGGCAGCGTTTTTTTACTCAACTCTGACGTCACGGATGCACATTCGAGATCAATCGTTTGCTGAGCCAGCTGTCAATAAAAGCTTTTCTTTGACTCACAATTTTCAGCTCTGAAACGTACAGGATATTCTTATATTACGATGAGCTTTTATATATTTTTTTTTTCGATTCATGACCCCTTTAAATAAATGAATATAATACAATGTTGATGTGCATTACATATGCATGGTTTTAATTTGAAGAAGTAGGCAATGCAGTAGTTTGGTATATAAAATTAATTTGATGTATTCAGTGATTCGTATAACCTGGGGTTTGTCTGTTAGCTTCTGTCATCTAATGTTCTTTTTCCATCAGATACATTGAAGAGACTGAGGAGATGGAGGACGATCCCTAAAGAGAGTGAACCTTTCATACAAAATGGCTTCCTGGAGAAATAAGTCAACTTATGCCTTTCCACTTTTTCTTTGTTGATTCATGCTCAGCTTCAGAATGAGTTACACATTTTTTTAATTCTCCTTAAAAATTCAGTTTGTATTATCTCTATTTACAGCACATAACCAAAGCTAATGTATTCTCTGTCTGGTGCTTGATTTACTGTGTAGTTATAGACCTACTTTTCGGTAACACTTTATTTTACTGTAGTTATAACTACAAATTATGCATAATTGCATGCAACTAACCATAAACCAAAGCCTAATCCTATCCTCTAGCCATATAGCAAGTACATGTAATCAATTGTTATTACTTCATAATACTTATAATTACACTGTTGACCCTTTCCTTACCCCTAAACTTTACCTGTAATTTTCCAGTATCCAACCTCAATATCAGCAAAAGTGTTTTGCAATACAATATGAACACAATAAGTACAATATCTTTTTTGTTGTTGATGTAAGGCCACCTAAACTTGGGGACCATGTTTAACCTACTTTCCCCCCAGAAATGTATTTGTTATTGTACTATCACTTACTTGGTAATAAATATATACATTTTATGTCTTTTGTTTTGGTATTTGCATTTATCTATTTTAACATTTGTAACAAATACCAATATATAATCATGCATCATTTAACATCAGTTTCAGACAAAGTCATTTATTGATACCTAAGAATATATTTACATTAATTAGATTATAATTTTTTGGCAGAGAAAAGAAAAATGTGCGAACTAATGAAATAAGCACTGTTGACACTTTGGACATCTCTAAATGAGACTTAAATATACTGAATAAAACTTAAATATACTGCAAACTAAATTGATTCTTTATATACTCAAGCTCTTTTACAGTTAAAGGGATTGTTCACCCCCAAATATTATAATTGTCATGATCTATCACCATCAAGTTGTTCCAAACCTGTATGAATTTCTTTGTTCTGCTGAACAAAAAGGAAGGTATGGGAAGAATAAGGGTAACATTCTTCCAACATTCTTCAAAATATTTTCCTTTTTGGGTGAACCCTTTAGGTTCACTCACTTAACAGGCGCATTTCACTACATACAGCCCACCAATCGACACTAACAGTCCATTTAACGCCTCTAGAAACAACTTGCTAAGTTATGATATCACCCTTGATGGTTCAGTGGTTAGTTCTATGTTTTTCCACCCACACTTTGAGCTGCTCATCTCAGGGTTAAATAGCTCCAAGTTCCTGACATGTCTTTCCCTCTCACATCAACAGCAGTCATAACATGTCTGTCATGCCCCTGATAATAATAAAACTTAATGACATGCAGAATACAATTTTGAATGAATTATTCAACTAGCAATATAGCTTGATTGGCAGGAAAATGTACTATTTAAAAAATATTGTGGCCATGGGTCCCCCTGCTTAACCCATAGCCACCTGACCTATTCCACTGACTCAAATTACCGTTTCAATAAATGCCTGGACTGAATGCTTTTATGGGCACAGTTTGTGTTTCACCTGCATCATCAGGTTCCTCCTCACTTATAGGCTGAAGTAACAACATAATGCAGAACATTGGTCTGCTCCATCCATATGTGAGCTTAGCAAAACAAGTTTTATCAATCTTAGTATTTTTAGTTGCATAATTATCAAAATAGTAGCAGGTTGTATGAAAATACTTTATTGTAATACGACACAATCTCAAAGATAGAAGGCATTTTTGTATGTAGAAGGCATTTATTCCCTTGAAAAATTAAAGTAAGGAATTACTCTGAATTTCTCTGTTATTTAATTAAAGTTACTTCTGGTGTAATTTCATTAAATAGCCTACTGTATAAATTCTATATCAAACAATAGTGGATTTAACATCAAAATGTAATGTTAAAATGTATGTTTTTAATGTAAAACCTGATCCCTTTACACTCAAGAAGTTCAAGAATAATTTGTTTTATATTTAATTTAGTTTCATTTAATATGTGTAAATTATTTAGCACCCCTTCTTCAGAAATGTGTATTTTTGATTTATATTACATTTGGACGGTTTTAAGTGTTGAATTTTTAGTGACGTCATTACGTAATCGCCATTAAAAATAGCTGCCCCGTCCGCTCCGAGTCCGAGCTGTTCAGTGTCCAGTCAGCTGCGGCAAGCCTGAGAGACAGGTATGTGTTTACAGAGCTGTTCGTAAGAGTACAGAAATGGGACTTATAAAGTAAACGGCGCAGTCAGTATTAGTCGAGGGAGTGTTTGAATGCTAAAATGTTAACATGCACGTGCTTTATTGAGGTTATCTTTATGGATATTCCGCCGAGCTGCGTATTTTTCTTTTTACTGTTGTCGCGTACATTTCAATTTATAACTTAACCTATATTTAGAGTTTCAACCTCCAACAACGAGAATATTTTTACATTTGACAAATAAATTCCATGGTTATATTATACAAGTTTGTCGCCTTTTGGTGAAATTCAAATATTCAAAATAGTGATGTGATGCTGAACAGGTTTTGGCAGAGTTGATGTAGCCTACAAATCTGACAAAAGATTAATTTGTCAACACCTAAATTTAACCTAAATAATCCCCGGGGGATGCTCCCATTCATCTTTGAACAAGGTCTTTTTTTTCTTTCTTTTTTTCTGTGCTGGGCAGTGGGCACTCAATATTTCTGTCAATGCCAGCAATGATCATGTCATGTATTTCGTATTTTCAATCGCTTCAGTTCAAAAACAGCTGTCTCCATTAGTTTTAACATTAGTGACCATGACACTGACTGTCTGAGCATCGCCTATCAACGACATTGTAGTTGCCCTTGATTTCCCTGGAAATACCAAAGAAGCTTTAATATATTATGTGTTTTATTAGACAGGTGACCCGCTGTCTGGATGCATTCATTGACAGAAAACGAATGATTGTTTTATAGCTTAACACAGTTAGTATTACTGTTTTAATCTGGCTAAATGTTTTACTAGGGATGTCACTTTACGTTCGAAAATCGATTGCACAATTGAACGGAACAAGTTTCGAAAACGAAAATGGAGAATTGATTTTATCCAAATTTGTACACTAATAATTTTAAATGAATAAAAAATATAGATTTAACAAAACTCACAAACAAGCAGAAAAAAAATACAGAATTCCGAAAATACAGAAGCCACCTTGGACAGCTGGCAATGAAGTACCTGAGTCGCTCTGCTCTGGACCCCGAAAATGTTGATCAACTTGTGTTTCTGTTCAATCATTTGTAATAGGAATACCCTTATTTGCACACTTTCAACACACTAAAATAATATAATATGACAAAACAGCACTGCGTTAGTCCAAATAGGAATGACTGCAAGTATCTCTGTGAAATCAAGCTACGCCATTAATTTGAATAAGTGGCGAAAAATTACATATTGTGGCTTTTATCCACTGTTTCCTATTTATGGAGACATAAATGGAAATGGAAAAAATAATAATTACAACAACAAAACAACATTTTGGAACACTAGTGTAACCAGGTTGAAATTATATCTTTACTTTAACGGTTGAAATGTCACCAAATCCTGATTAACATTGTTTTCTATATGTTTTCTGTATGTTCTATTGTCAATATTTATGGCTGGATGTTGTATTCAGACCATAATGTTAATACCTGTACTGTTACTTTAAGAGTGTCGCAGGCTTTGTGGCGTCATTCACGCGCTTCTTTCAGTTTGCGCCAGACTAGCTGAGAGAAGGTAATGTTTCATTTTGCTCGTCAGTTTTAAACATTTATTTCGGTTTTTGTAAGATGCAAACCTTGTTTTATGCATGTATAAATGTAAGCTTTGAGGTTGTGAACATGCAGTTAGTGTCAATTGAATGTAAACCTTGCAAACAGACTTTTTGCAAGCTTTAAAGTAGACATTTTTCCACGTGCTAGACTACAGGATTTTCTGTGTTTATCTGCTAACAGGAGCTTGAAACCTGTGTGGAGGAGGCTGCATGTGACTTATGTATTTTTTTGTTGATTTGTACAGGTATGTGTATAATGTTCATTATAATTCATTTGGTATAGTGGTAACATTGGTTGTTTTAAGCATGTAAAAGAAATTCATGTTGTCAATTACATTGAGCATTTTATAATTTATTCAGTTCATTTTCATATTTTTATTTACAAGTATTTTTGCTGATAATACTGAAAGTTTTATCAGTATGTAAATGCAGTTTGCGCCAGACTAGCTGAGAGAAGGAGCTTGAAACCTGTGTGGAGGAGGCTGCATGTGACTTATGTATTTTTTTGTTGATTTGTACAGTCTGCACCAGGTTCGCTGAGAGGAACCAAATTTGCTGTTTCACCTTCATTAAAAGAGAAACCAGCAATTGATCGTGGTCTGCGTCTTTCCTTCATTGAACCCAACAAGAACACAACGCAGAATATACAAAGGTTAATGGGCGTGCATCCAACCTAACAACTTGTTAAAGACACAGCGCGCCCGTTACAATGGTGCCGTGACCTTTCAAGGATTGGTCTGAAGATCGACGTCAGCTCGTTCGCCGTGGGAAGCTGCATTCACTCACCTTTCACCGTAGTCAGGTATTCCCTTGGACTGCAGCCTGATATTAATTTTTTTTTGTATTCAATATAAAAGCATTTAAAAGAGTGCTTTACTGATGTGCAAATAATTGCTGATTGATGTGATTATTCTAGATTTTTTTTTTGTGGTGCTCTTCCAGTTTAGCCATTTAGATTTTATTTTATTGGCTATATATTTTTTTTTATTCACATATTTCTTTTCTGTGTATGAGTGACTGAAATATGGCAGAGGGTTACACATATTTTGCAGAGAGTGAAATTGATGGTGCTGAGCGTGACTCTTTTGAGGACCAGTTTGGTGTGGGTAGGGGTTTGTTCTTTCGAACCTTAGAGTCCAGAACACCAGGGCCTAGTGTCACAGCGTTACACACCCCACAGCTTACCTCTACACGTTATGTAGATCGTGCCATGGCAAGCCAAGTTGGGCAGAATCCAGACTTAAGCTCACTCATTACACAGTTAGCTGAGAAGCTAGGTGAATCCATTACAGCTAAGCTACAATCTGACAGGTGCACACAGAACACCAGTACTCCTGTACAGCCCTCAGAGATGACATTACCTAACGTCAAGGTTGTCATGCAGTCAGACATAAGAGAGCCTCCAATATTCAGGGGTGATAGCTCAGATAAATTCACAGTTCATGAGTGGGAAAATCTTATGACTCTGTATTTAAAGAAACGAGCCATTCCAGTGATTGAGCAGTCACAAGAAGTCCTGGCAAAGCTTATGGGCAAAGCAGGGGATGTGGTGAGGATAAAGCTGCGTAACGACAAATCTATTAACCATGATGCAAATCCCCATGTGATTTTTGACATTCTGAAACAACACTTCAGCGAACTGACTTACTCAAACATGCCTTTAGCAGATTTCTACAGTACATTGCCCATGCCAGGTGAAGATGCTATGGAATACTGGATACGGCTAAACAAAACAGTTGATGTAGCGGATGAGTATCTGAAAAGGCAAGGTCGTAGCATTGATGACCCAGGCCATGAAGTCAGTATGATGTTCATCAAATACTGCCCAGACCAGTCTCTTGCAAGTGTTTTCAAGTTCAAGTCTGCTAAGAAATGGTCGGCATGTGAGATCCAGGAGAGGCTTGATGAGCACATGCAGGGGAGGAAAACTCAAGCTGCAACGGTTAGGCCACTTAAGGTGAGCACAGTAGAGCACAAAGTCGTTTCCCAGTGTCATGTGCCTATGGCTGATAATACACCAGCCTCAAACACCACTGTACCATCTGTGCCATCTCCGTTGCCCATGACTACTGCGAGTGTTGACAATGACTGCATGAGGAGTTTGGTGAACTTGTTAGACCGACTGGTTACACAGCATACACAAGTGCCAGCTAACCCCAGAGCTCAAGTCGCAGTCCCTCACTCGTTTCAAAAGGTGTGCAGGGTATGTAGGGCTTCTGATCATTCCACATTGTCTCACTGCAGGCGAGAGAACAGGTGTTTGAAGTGCTTATCACCTGGCCACTGGAAGAGGGACTGTCCTGATCAGACCAACCAGCGCCGCTCTCACTCTGCCAACAGCGCTGGTGGACAGGATCAACAGTTAAACTAGAAAACCCACACCCTGGGAGGGGCGGTGTGGGTATTTTAAATGAATCCCTCTCTGATACACATGACCCAGCTCGCTTATATGAGGACTGTTGTGCCAAAGCAACTGAGGGGACCCGAATAGTCATTCAAGCCACACAGAAGATCGACGCATTCAGTGAGTTGTTTTATGCTACCGTCTTTGTCAATCACAGTGTGCAGCTTAAAGGCATGTTGGACTCTGGCTCTATGGCATGTAGCATCAGCGAACATGCGGTAGAGAAGGTCAGCTCTGCTGGTGTTTTGCCCGAGAAACAGCACCCTGAAGAAAATATTGTTCTGATTGGCTGTGGTGGTCTGCAGACTCGACCTGAGGGTTTTTATGACTTGGAGATGCAGCTTTACGGCGCTCACTGTGTTGTATCTACCTTGGTTGTGCCTGGTCAGCATGACGATCTTATACTGGGCTCGAATGTCATCAAACATGTGATTCATGTTCTGAAGGGTGATAATGATTATTGGAACATGGCTTCCAGACCGGAGTATCAGTCTGATCCCAATGTTGAACAGTTTTTGTCGATGTTTACCAATGTCCAGCGCTGGAGAGGGAGTGAGGTTCCTGACAAAATAGGCACGGTCAAGCTCACCCAATCAGTGATACTACTACCCAGGCATGAACACTTGGTTTGGGGTAGACTCCCTGCTAGTGTGCCAATGTCACCTGGAAGCACTGTCGTTGTAGAACCAACCAATTCCAAAGCCATGCCACGAGGTGTTCTAGTGGGCCGTCTTGTCACACCTCTCTGGGGTGATAGATGGGTGCCAATGACAGTTGTCAACCCATCTGACAGAGCTGTCACACTGAAGAGAAATTGCAAATTGGCTGATGTGTTTCCATGTTTGGCAATCGAGGATCTAGCTGCTTCTCAGGGTCTACATGTGGCTTCAGAAAAAAAACAACCAGATGAACACAAACAACATGACATTGAGATACATCAATTTCATACGGAGAAACAAGTACAAGCAATACCGCAACAGAAACTTGACACATTGCCCAGTGCCTATTCAGCTGGTCAGCTGGCTAAAAGCCTGTCAGAGTTGGGCTTAAGTGACGTTGACATAGACGCATGTCAGGTTAGTAAAGACTGTAAGTCTAGGCTCACACAGCTATTAATTGAATACCAAGACATCTTCTCCAAGCACTCATTGGACTGTGGTGAGGTCAAGGGATACACACATCGCATTCATCTCACCGACGATCGCCCTTTTCGCTTGCCGTACAGAAGAGTCCCTCCTGCCCACTATCAGAAGTTGAGGCAGGTTCTCACTGATATGGAGGAAAAGGGGATTATCAGGAAGTCCTCAAGCGAGTATGCTTCACCATTGGTGATGGTGTGGAAGAAAGACGGTGGGTTGCGGATTTGCACTGACTTCAGGTGGCTGAATGCACGAACCTTAAAGGACGCACATCCCTTGCCGCACCAGTCTGACTGCCTGGCTGCCCTTGGTGGCAATTGCCTCTTTAGTACGATGGACCTCACTTCTGGCTTCTTCAACATCCCAATGCACGAAGACGACAAGAAGTACACAGCTTTCACAACCCCCCTTGGACTGCATGAATATAATCGCATGCCACAAGGACTGTGTAACAGCCCAGCGTCCTTCATGAGGATGATGATTGGGATTTTTGGGGACATGAACTTCACAAAACTCCTGTGTTATCTTGACGATCTTCTCGTCTTTGCATCGTCAGAGGATGAGGCCCTGTACAGACTCCGTACAGTGTTCCAGAGGTTGCGGGAGAATAACTTGAAACTGGCTCCGAGAAAGTGCTATCTGCTTCGAGAACAAGTCGGATTCCTTGGACATGTCATTAATGGCGAGGGTGTGGCCGTCGATCCTGCGAAGGTGGAGATCATCACCAAGATGACAGTACAAGACCTCATGGAGGACGATGAGTGCACGCCTTCTGTCCGGAGAATCAAATCTTTCCTTGGCATGGTATTTTACTACCAGCATTTCATCCCAAATTGTTCCTCCATTGCGAAGCCCTTGTTCGCACTTACGGCTGGACAGAAGAGACGGGGACGGTCAGCTAGAGATAAGAAGCCCCTAGGTGCCTATCGCAAGCTTACTCCTGCAGACTGGTCAGTGGAATGTGAAATTGCTTTTGACCGGTTGAAGACCATGCTGTTGGAATGTGTTGTGTTGGCTCATCCAGACTTTGACGAGCCATTTATTCTGTCAGTCGATGCTTCGTTGAATGGACTTGGAGCAGTGCTCTCTCAAGTGCCTCGAGGAGAATCCAAGACCAGGCCGGTTGCTTTTGCAAGCAAGACACTTAGTGCGTCACAACGGAAGTATCCAGCTCATCGACTGGAGTTCATGGCTTTAAAGTGGAGTGTCTGTGAAAAGTTTAGCCACTGGCTAAAAGGCCGTAGTTTCACAGTTTGGACGGATAATAATCCACTAACCTACCTTCTAACAAAGCCAAAGCTTGACGCATGTGAAATCCGTTGGGTCTCTAAGCTTGCGTCTTTCTCATTTGATCTTAAACACCTGCCTGGGAAAAGAAATGTGGTGGCTGATGCCTTGAGTCGCGACCTTTTTGCGAAGCCCATTTCTCAGAGGCTGCTAAAGGAACCATATCCCACCCTGATTCAAGAAGCTAATGGGATAGAGGAAGATTCTGTGCAGGATGCTTTCAGGGTAAGCTGTCAGTCTCAAAGCTACAGATCTGGGGACCATCAAATGTTCAATGTGACGTGTGATTCTGCCGAGATTAGAGCTCTTTGTCAGGCCCATTGTGACTGGATTGATGCAGTGGAATCCAGGGCACTCTATCTGACCCAACACATCCAACAGCTGTCGAGTAGTCAGGATGTTACGTCCATGTTCTCCGCTCAGGAGCTGCTGCTGAGTCAAGAGCAAGACCCCAGCATTTCTAAGGTGTTACCTTTTGGTGCATCCAGGAAGCGACCATCTAGGCGGGAAAGGCATGGTGCTGATTCGAAGGTCCTCAGATTGTTCAAGCAATGGGACAAGTTGGAAGTCCACGATGGGATGTTGTATCGAGTAACGAGAGATCCTGTGTCCAAACAGAGAAGATCTCAATATGTGTTGCCTCTGAGTCTAAAGGAAAAAGCAATGTTGGGCATACACGATCTGGCAGGTCATCAAGGTCAAGACCGTACTCTCTCACTGGCAAGGCAGCGATTTTACTGGCCTGATATGGAGAGGGATGTGAGGGCACATGTCAGATGCTGTCAGAGGTGTGTGTTTGGGAAGTCGCCGGAGCCTGCTGCTCGTGCGCCCCTAGAAAGCATCAAGAGCTCTGCCCCGATGGAGTTAGTTTGCATGGATTTTTGGTCAGCTGAGGACAGTAAGCAGCGTTCTGTGGATGTCCTAGTAGTCACCGACCATTTCACCAAACTTGCCCATGCATTCCCATGTGCCAATCAGACGGCAAAGCAAGTCGCCAAAAAGCTCTGGGACAATGTGTTCTGTGTTTACGGTTTCCCTGAGAGAATACATTCTGATCAGGGCACCAATTTCGAGAGCAACTTGATTGCAGAACTTCTTCGTCTGGCCGGTGTGGCAAAATCCCATACAACAGCCTACCACCCCATGGGCAATGGGGGAACAGAGCGATTTAATCGCACTTTGGGAAACATGCTCCGTACCCTTCCCCTTAAGGAAAAACAACTGTGGCCACAACAAATTCAGACCATCACGTTTGCCTATAACGCCACCGTTCATGAGACTACAGGTTACCCCCCCTTCTTCTTGATGTTTGGCCGTGTGCCTAGATTACCAGTGGATATAATGTTTAAGCAGGTTTTGAATGACCCAGGGATTGTTGACTATGACTCATATGCCAAGTCCCTGCTTTCTTGCCTCAAAAGTGCTATGGAAATCGCCCAGAAACATTCGTCCACTGAGCAACAGCACCAGGCCCGGCAGTACAACAAACGTGTCAAGGGTACCTACCTTTCTGTGGGAGATCGCGTTTTAGTAGCAAATAAAGGAGAACGAGGGAAGAGGAAGTTGGCTGACAAATGGGAGGATGGAGTGTACACAGTTGTTGGTGCAAATCCCGATATCCATGTTTATAAAATACAGGATGCGGAGGGACGCACGAGAGTTGTGCACAGGAATCTTTTGTTGGAGGTCAACTTTTTGCCACTCTCTGGGATGGATGAGAGCCAGGATACCCATGCAAATGATCAGTCTTTGGCCAGTGAGGAGTCTGCTCAGGAAGACTGTGATAATGATGATAGAGGCTCAGCGTCTGTGTTATTAACTCAAGATGACAGTGCACAGAACCTGTCAAATTCCAGAGATGGTGAGAGTCTTGCAGTTTTGTCCCCTGAAGTCCCACTCGAATCTGAGTCAGCTGATTCAGAAGAGCTAGACCAGTATAGTTCAGTGCAAAGTCCTGTTGCTACCATTATTGATAACCAATCCATTTCACCTGCACCACAATCAGATATTTCACACTCACCACATGCTGATCCATTGGTTCACACTGACCCACACACACAGACCGTGGCTGATGGTCTTGTTAGAACACGTGCAGGGAGAGTAGTGAAATCAGTGAACAGACTAATAGAATCCATGGTTCAGAAACCATTTCTGAGGGGTTCAAACATTTTGTTTGGGAGCCATAGATAATCTCTTTTTGTTTTGCATAGATGACTCTTGATATATATATAAAAAATTTGGACTGTGTTATGAGCATTGATACTTGCAATGTCTGTGGGACAATTTTCTTTTGGGGGTCCAAGTGTTGTGTGGCGTATCAGGCGTCGCATTGAGCTAAGGGGATTCAGAGATCTGATCAACCTTTTTTTCCCCTGAACCTTGTATGTAAGGTGACTTCTAAGTTGACAGTGGACTAGGTCTATTTATTTTCATTTGGGCCAGATTGTGTCAGTAGCAGATGTATTGTGTTCTTTACAGTCCCGAGATTCCAATTTATCAGGATGTTGGTGAATTTCAGGAGGGGTGAATGTAACCAGGTTGAAATTATATCTTTACTTTAACGGTTGAAATGTCACCAAATCCTGATTAACATTGTTTTCTATATGTTTTCTGTATGTTCTATTGTCAATATTTATGGCTGGATGTTGTATTCAGACCATAATGTTAATACCTGTACTGTTACTTTAAGAGTGTCGCAGGCTTTGTGGCGTCATTCACGCGCTTCTTTCAGTTTGCGCCAGACTAGCTGAGAGAAGGTAATGTTTCATTTTGCTCGTCAGTTTTAAACATTTATTTCGGTTTTTGTAAGATGCAAACCTTGTTTTATGCATGTATAAATGTAAGCTTTGAGGTTGTGAACATGCAGTTAGTGTCAATTGAATGTAAACCTTGCAAACAGACTTTTTGCAAGCTTTAAAGTAGACATTTTTCCACGTGCTAGACTACAGGATTTTCTGTGTTTATCTGCTAACAGGAGCTTGAAACCTGTGTGGAGGAGGCTGCATGTGACTTATGTATTTTTTTGTTGATTTGTACAGGTATGTGTATAATGTTCATTATAATTCATTTGGTATAGTGGTAACATTGGTTGTTTTAAGCATGTAAAAGAAATTCATGTTGTCAATTACATTGAGCATTTTATAATTTATTCAGTTCATTTTCATATTTTTATTTACAAGTATTTTTGCTGATAATACTGAAAGTTTTATCAGTATGTAAATGCAGTTTGCGCCAGACTAGCTGAGAGAAGGAGCTTGAAACCTGTGTGGAGGAGGCTGCATGTGACTTATGTATTTTTTTGTTGATTTGTACAGTCTGCACCAGGTTCGCTGAGAGGAACCAAATTTGCTGTTTCACCTTCATTAAAAGAGAAACCAGCAATTGATCGTGGTCTGCGTCTTTCCTTCATTGAACCCAACAAGAACACAACGCAGAATATACAAAGGTTAATGGGCGTGCATCCAACCTAACAACTTGTTAAAGACACAGCGCGCCCGTTACACTAGCATACATATATTTTTCTAGATATTAACAATGACTGCCCAACACTAAGTTTGGCCAGAGTTGCTCCCCTAGTAACCCTACATTTTAATGTCTCAGCTGATCATGTGCTTTGAGTACAGGAGCTCAGTGCACCGTCAGGGATTCTTCGTGTCATAGACTCTGCATTTTCCCCCCCTGAAGGACTACAGAGAACAGACTAATGCTGTGAAATAGTGACAGTAGTACAGGCATTAATAACAGAAATGATTTTGCTTTCTGTAAACCACAGGCCACAACCTCAAGTCCTCTATTCTGTTTGCTCCATTTTAAATGAACTGTATGCAAGAAATGTATTTCAATTAATCATAAAAGGACCCTGATATGTCACTAGACATTAAGAAATCATGTTAATTTCAAATACTTCTATCATTGACATGACAACAGTAGTCCGGTCAGGATATTGTCATTTAAAAGTTGTTGTTGCAGCCCTCATCTGATGTTGATGTTGTCATGTTGTGTTTTGGTCTGAAGCTCCGCCCTTCACCTATCATCCAATCACAAAGTCAGTAGTATTTAGGCATCCGGGTTGCCAGTTCTGCTCTAGTTACCACAGCTGCAGCTACAAACGTTCCTACTGGATCCTGCAGCCTATCTGGCAACCTCGAGTCAGGGGGGAGGGGATAGTGATTGCAGTATACAGTTTTGGCCAGAATCTTACATACACTTCCTTTAAAGGTGCCCTAGGATGAGTTGAAACAATATGTTAAATTGTTATCTGATATCTACATAGAGGGTATGTGGCTTATTTAAGGGCAAAAATTGTCCAGATACAGTTTTACAGGTCCATTTACAACCCTAAATTGTCCCTAGGATGTAATGCTCTGTTTTTGCCTTATTTGGAAGGGACTCTCGTTTTAACTTATATGGTGGAAAAGGTGACGTTTGCTAGAAGAATCGAGTGAACGATCTTTAAGCAACGTATCTACGGTTGTATTTTGTAATACAAAATAATATTACCCTTTGTCATTAGACACACTATTTAGTTTTGTATGGTACTTGGTGTTTCCTGTTGTTACTGTACTAGCATCTTGCGTTATCTAGACAATGGATGAGATGCACGCTCCAGTTCACGAGAAATGCAAGTGGCCGCGAGGGCGCCTGCATGATTAGGGCATGTAGTAAAATATGCAGCCGAGAATGATTCACACAGCGTTTGACTCGCGCGGCTGAGTCTCTCCCGGCAGAGAGTTCAAGCATCTGTGGTCTCGTCCCTTCAGCTCTGGCCATCTTGCTTTCAGTCCGCGATTAGCTTTTTTGTTTTCTTCATTACAGTTAAAGTAACCTCTGCTTATCTCTAGTCATTCACAAGTTTCTCACTTCAAACTTTCTTTCTTCTGATCCGTTATGCACAGCGCGCGCGGCTCCCGCTCTGCTTCTGCCCTAATGCGACTTTTAGTCCAGTGCGACTTATGTTATTTTCCTCTTCATGATGCATTTTTTTATGCGACTCATACTCCGAAGCGACTTATAGCTTAAAAAATGCGGTAAGCACTGCATTGCAATACTTGCATTTTGCCCCGTCACTCTCATTTTTAAAGTGCTCCCACGCTTTCTTTGCCCGCTTCATTGCCCGCTTAGAAAGCAGGTCATGACCTCTTCTTGTGGATATTACAAATGTCTGGGAGCGCTCTGGCGGTCTCTAGGGGTGCACAAATATATTACAACTAAATTCAAAGCACGTCATTGACGCCACTTAACCGAGCAAAATGTTTCACTCGGTTACGCAATTTTTAAAGGTTAATCGTTAACCGTGGACACCCCTAACTCCAACTTATCATGAGTGAAGAAAGATGGAGTGGATCTTTCTTTTCAAGCGTTCAATTACTAGAGCTGTTATCTGCGTGGACACAAAAATCCGGCTGCATGTGGTCGGTGTGTGCAGACATCTGCAGACTGTCATGATGACAAAAATTGCATCACAAAAAGTCTGAGACAAGGGAAGAATACTTTACATGTTTACATGTATACGGCAATCATGCCAGAATAGCAGCAATTTTAGGGGCCACTTACACATCATTTTAAACTAAAAACTGAAAACTTTTGGCCATTCATTTACACAACAGAAGTGTTTCAGGGGCCTAAAAACACAAATGGTGCATGTATTTGGGGCAGTTGTGGCCTAATGGTTATAGAGTTGGACTTGTAAACCAAGTATTTTCAGTACCAGCAGGAAATGATTGAAACGATGGAAATGATTGAAACGATGATTGCTCCCTTGGTGCCACAGTGAATGGCTGCCCACTGCTCTGAGTGTGTGTAAGTGTGTGTGTGTGTGTGTGTGTGTGTGTGTTCAGTACTCACTGCTCCTAATGTGTGTGCACTAACTTGGATGGGTTAAATGCAGAGGACAAATTCTGCCATGACCTGACCTTAACATTGCTTCACTTTCACTTTTTGAAAACAATACATTGAAAATGGTGACGTAATGCTCATGCTTATTACGTGTTCAGTTTATAGGTGCGTAGTGATGTCGCAAACTACTGGCCTGGCATTCGTAATACAACATTTTTGTCATTTTTGAAGATCTGTGTGAGGGGGAATTGTTTTGACAATGTTGTCATCTTTAGACGAAAAATACAAAGGAAAAACCTTTCCATTTTTAGTAAATTGTTGTAATGGCAATGTACCGTAAGTAAACAGTGAAGAGAACAGTGTATTTCTGTTCAGTTCATTGATGGCAAGAAATGTTAACCCTGATCTCTATAACACAACTTATGATGTCACTAAGAAGGCTGCAAATATTTTAGAAGCTTTGATGTAAAGTTAGCCTAGAAATCTAGACGCACCCTAGTGGCAGCAAATTTAATCTGCCCGCAAGTGTCGTCTAGGAACTCTCAATACCCTTCTGAGCTGTATTCCTCACAATCTGGACGGGCCAATCACATCGTGTATAGAGTCGGCGGGCGGGGCCATAATGACGACGGCCAAGTTGCGTTTGCTTCTAGTAAACACAGAAACTGGCGCACGGCAGCGGTCTTTCAAATCAGCTTTGACTGCGATTCTGGAAGACTTGGAGTTAAACTTTTCTTTGAGAAAAGAACAAAGAACGGCACTGAAGTCATTCTTAAAAAGGGAAGATGTGTTCGTAGTTTAGCCGACCGGATACGCGAATGTTTAATCTATCAACAAGCTCTGTTTCTCCTTCGTTGCTCTGGTTGGTTGTAGCGCTATACTATCGCGTGCAGAGGGACTTTGAAAGACAACCGTTTATCCCGCCCCTCGGATTGAGCTGTCTATGGTGAGTTTCCAGACCAAACATCTTGATGTGGGTCTGGCTTATCAGGCTAATGTAAAGTACAACCAGGACCTCCACTGCAGCGTTATGTGTCAGCCTACCTTGTGTATTTTTTTTGTGTGTGTGTGTGTGTATATGTATATGTATGTATGTATATATATATATATATATATATATATATATATATATATATATATATATATATAATCCCATGAATGCCACATGGTGATTATAAAGAAGGGAGAGCAATGATGCAGATTTAATTCCTCAGTTATGTGAAGGATGCAATGAATATATCTATGATATGGAAATGAGATATCTGATATGGAAGTGAAATATCTGTACAAGTGGGATGCAAAATTTATAGAGCAGCCAAACAGCAAGAGAAAAAAATTGAGGGCATGAGAAATTCTGTAAATGTATTAATTGTATTTTTTATTTTTTTTTACTCTCGATTTCTATTAAATGTGCTAAATTGTAAAGTTCATTGCATCATTGGTAACTGGTTCTCCAAAACCTTTGTATTTAATAGATTGTTTTGGTGCATGTCCATCTGTGCGACATGAATTTTAATGGGGTGTTGCATAAAGGAAGGAGAAACACAAGGGTTTGCAAAAGAGATGCTTTGTCATGCGGCCAAAACTTTTGCTGCAGTGCACTTTGGCACAGACCTCTGCTAGGTCTAGTTTTGCTTTCAGAAATCCAATTTATTTGTTGTTTGGCAGAGGCTATTAGTTGCTACGTTTAAATTGCAAAAACAATTTTCTTTGCATTTAAATTGTGTTATCAAGGAATGAAGGACACATTTATAAAGCACTTTTATTATGTGCTATTGTACACCCAAAGAGCTTTTCAATGATATCAGGGATCTCTCCTCACCCACCACCAGTGTGCAGCATCCATCTGGATGATATGACGGCAGCCATAGTGGAATAGCGCCAGTGCGCTCATCATACGCCAGCTATAGGTGGAGAGAAGTACATTCCCTTTGTAAGGGCACTTCAGTTTAATTTTGACCGTGTAAAAGAAATGTAGTCTTGTGCACCCACGTTGATACACAAGCACAATTCTAATGAACATGTACAAACTGTGTTTGTATTTGTTTTGTTGTTATGCAGTGAAAAATGCCTCCTCCTGATGGGTGCCACCACAACCCAAATGAAGATGATGTGAATTCTCCTACCAGTCCTTTGAACTTCCTGGATCAGAACTATCAGGAGCTCCACCAGAAATGTCTCACTGAAGACACATTATACAACGATGAGTTGTTCCCTCCAGACAACAGCTCACTTGGCTTGTTTGATGATGAGCCGCCTGAGGTGGATATGTCCCAAATTGTGTGGAAGCGGCCATCCGTATGTAAACCATACAGAATTCGCTCTATAAATATTTTATACCTTCAGCCATAATGGCTTTAAAGGGTTAGTTCACCCAAAAATGAATATGATTTAATTAATTACTCATCCTGGACACTTGTAAGACCTTCGTTCATCTTCAGAACACAAATGAAGATATTTTTGTTGAAAGCTGATGGCTGAAAAAGGCTTCAGAAAGGCCTCCATTGGCATTCAGTACATTTCCACTCACAAGACCCATAAAGACACTAAATACGTTGTTACAAAGTCCATCTCACTACAGTGGCTGTACAATAATTTTACAATGCGACGAAAATAGTTTTTGTGCGCACAAAAATCTAAATTACGACTTTATCCACCAAGTTATTGACGTGAACTCGACGCATGCGCGAGAATATGACACAGATACACCGTACAGATTCATGACCCAGAAGAGGAGGAGCGCCGCTATCGCGTGAGTTCCAGGTGAGTTCACGTCCGAGACCTACACGGAAGACAATAACTTGGTGGATATTATGACATTATTTAGATTTTTTTTGCGCACAAAAACTATTCTCTTTGCTTCGTCAAATTATTGTACAGCCACTGTAGTGAGATGGACTTGGTAACAACGTTTTTAGTGCCTTTATGGGTCTTGTGAGTGGGAATGTACTGAATGCCAATGGAGGCCTTTTTGAAGCCTTTCTCAGCCATCAGCTTTCAACAAAAATAACTTCATTTGTGTTACGAAGATGAATGAAGGTGTTACGGGTGTCCAACGACATGAGGGTGAATAATTCATTAAATCATTTTCATTTTTGGGTGAACTAACCCTTTAACAGCTTTGCTCAAAATTACAACAAATCTCTTCATTTTGTGTCCATGTTTTTGTACTAAAAGAACTGCACTTGATTTTCTCTTATCAGGAATTGGTGTCAGACCCTAATTTAATTGTAGATGATGTGTCCAGGTTTGACTACGCACAGGGGAGTGTGTTAGGTAAGTTTGAGTTATGTACTGGTATTATATGCTGTCTACTATACAATGTTTCCTGCCATTTGAATATGAAGTAAACGAAAGTATGGTTGCTCAATAAAATATTTGCTGTAGATCTAATAAAGGGTATTTTGATCTTGTGAATTAATTAATTTTTAGCAGTTTACTGTACCAATATTTTTGATTGGTAAATACTGCCCTAACAGAAACCCAAATGTTGATCACTTTTTACTGTACCAATGTTTTTTAATGAACCATTGAATTTAGCATATAGGACAATGCAGATATGTGAGTGTATTTTTAACTATGTATTTATTCATTTATTTAGGAAACTGTTGGTTTTTGGCTGCAATTGGGGCTCTGACTTTTGAGAAGGATATCATGAAACAGGTCATGCCAGCAGAACAGTCATTCACCAAGGATTATGCCGGAATATTTCATTTCAGGGTGACTATAATACCTGTTCAGTGTTTAATTATTTTTTTCACATTATAATTTCTTGAGCACAGAAAAGTCATATTTCAAATTTTTGCATTTTGTTTATTTTTCACTGTTTGTAATATATCTTACAGTTTTGGCGATTTGGGAAATGGATTGATGTTGTTATTGATGACCAACTTCCAACTATTGATGACGAACTCATTTTTGTGTGTTCAAAAACGTCTAATGAATTTTGGCCTGCCTTACTGGAGAAAGCTTATGCAAAGTGGGTAACATTCTGTCCTGTTCATTATCCATCAACAACTGAATTGTTGATTTGTTTTGCATGTTATCCTTCATTGATTAGCATAGTTTAAAATGGTTTACATTATTGGTTTACTGAACATTGAGTAGTGAATTCATATAAACTGTCGTTACAGGGTGTGCGGCTCCTATGCTGACTTGAACGCTGGTTTCATATCTGAGGCCCTGATGGACTTCACTGGTGGGACGCATATGTATTACGAAATGAATACAGCTCCTGCTGATTTGTGGAAAATCATGGAATGTGCATTCATGTCAAAAACACTCATGGGTTGCGGCTCTAATACAGTGGTAAGAAAGAAATAACCAAATCCTAGACCCAATATTTCATCCAGTATTTCATAACTGCACAAAACATTGTCATGTAGTTGTACATTTTTTCCAAGGAGTGTCATTCATTCAATAAAAATGATCATGGTGTAAAAACCTAGCCTGGATGCCAGCCGAACTTAGCCCCGCCCAAAAATGTTTTAGGTCGGCCGGTTCGGTCTGGCCTCGCTCCTTAGAGGAGTAATTATCTCCGAACAGAAACTGTTCGGACCAATTAAATCATCAGGGCGGCTTTAGACGATGACGGACAGATGATAAACAGTAACGTAATCATGCACGTCATCAAAGGGGCTTGGATTATATTTGTTCAAATCCTAAACGGAGAGCTTGTTTGTATCTGCATTCACCTTCACAATTTCTCTCAGAAATGATGATCATGTTGGGTAAGTACGCTGTGTATCATTAAATTGTTATTTTTTTTACAACACCAGCATGTGTGTGTGTTAACAAATGTGTGTTAGATTGCCTGCTAATATTCGCACTCATGGGTCTATATCACATAATTGTCGCTTAAACCTGTGGAAAAAATGCAGACTTGGCAACACAGTGCAGTTGAGCTCTGTCTGTTGACATTTGACAATGCGTCGCTTTGTTGCTCTGATTGGTTGTCATAATCACATCCCAATGGAGCACTTACAGACTCATTTTCTGACTAGAATAGAGTATGACCACGTTAGGCTAGTAAAAACTAGGGCTGTCCTCGACTAAGGATTTAGATATTCGAATCAGAATTGTCAAATCTCTCTATGGTCGACCATTAGTCGAATCATCTCTGTGTGTGTGAATGGGTTGGGAGGGGCACGACACTTGTCAGCAGAAGGGTACAACTATTTTTATTTTCCTTTACACACTGCACACAACAGCAACTTTTAATAAAGCGACCAAAACTGCCTGCCAACTGACAGACGAACTGACAATGGCTTGCTTATTTAGGTTTAAATAGCCTAAAAGGTAATGTGGTGGATAAACATTAATAAACCGTTTTCTCATAAAATGTTAAAGCCGCGATCGAAATACAGAACATCACACAAATATATAAAAGAACATTTTGAAAAATAAACCTAAAAAAAATACCTGCCTAGAGAGGAAAATAACACTTTGAGTGCATTTACATGCACGTTCTTAAGCCGATTGTGCCTAAATGGGGTGAAGGACGCGAAGCTCAGCCCGCGCCTCAGGATCTCACACCGCCACCTGACGCGCACATTATATACACGCAAGCTAAATTTTGAATTGACTGACAGATGAGCTGCACGAAAGCGCTCTGTGGTGCGGCAGGATTTTAAACAACTTCCTGAGTGGCCGCGGACAGGCGCTGAATGCTGCCGCCTGTGTGTGTACACTCATTGGACGTGTTCTAATTTTAAAGGCGCGGTGCGAAGTTCCGCACCCTTAAAGGGGTCGTACATGTTCAGCTCACCGCTGCGACACGTCTTTAAATTATTGAGCACCCCCATATTGCCAAAGTGGTATGATCCTCGTTTCATAACACCCGCGAAGATTCGACCGTGAGATCGGTGGTCGAATCACCTGTCCTATTGCTTCATGTCCTGTCTTCTTTTGCTTCCACGCCAAATAAAGATAAAAGCAGGCTGTATTTGTGCATTGTTATGACTTAGTCTAAAATGTAAAACCAGAGGGCTCATATACTTTCCCCTGCTATTAATTATACTCATTATAATGTTAATAATAATATTAATGTTTGTCACAAACATTTTTAGGATTTTTAAAACAGCTTATAGTATTGTTATAAGTAAGTTCATACTTTTTATATTAAGTTTGTTCGACTTAATATAAAAACTTTATTTAATGAATTATATATTGTAAATGATAAGCTATACTGTTATTTAATGTTTTTATGTGTTTGTGTAGACAACACCTAAAGAAAATGAGATGCTTCATGGCATAGTTGATGGACATGCTTACACTGTGACAGGAGTTTTTGAGGTGAGACCACACAAGCATCTGGCCATTTCAAATTTTTCTGCCTCAGATTTTCGATAAGGGAATAGATATACAGTGGGGCAAAAAATTATTAAGTCAGGCACTTATTGTGCAAGTTCTCCCACTTAAAAAGATGAGAGAGGCCTGTAATTTTCATCATACGTACACTTCAACTGGGGCTTTCCCGGTCTGCAGTGTTCAGTATCTATCAAAAGTGGTCCAAGGAAGGAACAGTGGTGAACTGGCAACAAGGTCATTGATATGGCATTGAGGCACGTGGGTAGCGAAGGCTGACCTTTATATAAGCACAACAGTTCATTGGAACAACGTCAGCAAACTGACATTTTGTTACTTCTTGCACGTCCCAAAAGTAAACGTGAGGTAATAACTATTTTGCTGAAGCAATCATGATATTTTAGCTTTCTTTACAATTCTTCGAGCTTCAGTGGGTACGGAAAGTATTTAGACCCCCTTACATTTTTCACTCTTTGTTATATTGCAGTCATTTGCTAAAATAATTTTTACGTAATTTTTTTCCTCATTAATGTACACACAGCACCCCATATTGACAGAAAACACAGATTTGTTGACATTTTTGCAGATTTATTAAAAAAGAAAAACTGAAATATCACATGCTAAGTATTCTGACCCTTTGCTCAGTATTTAGTAGAAGCACCCTTTTAAATCTTATACAGCCATGAGTATTTTTGGGAAAGATGTAACACGTTTTTCAAACCTGGATTTGGGGATCCTCTGCCCTTCCTCCTTGCTGATCCTCTCCAGTTCTGTCATGATGGTTAACGTTGGTGGACAGCCATTTTCAGGTCTCTCCAGAGATGCTCAATTGGGTTTAAGTCAGGGCTCTGGCTGGGCCATTCAAGAACAGTCACAGAGTTGTTGTGAAGCCACTCCTTTGTTATTTTAGTTGTGTGCTTTGGGTCATTGTCTTGTTGGAATGTGAACCATTGGCCCAGTCTGAGGTCTTGAGCACTCTGGAGAAGGTTTTCGTTCAGGATATCCCTGTACTTGGCTGCATTCATCTTTCCATTTATTGCAACCAGTCATCCTGTCCCTGCAGCTAAAAAACACCCCCACAGCATGATGCTGCCACCACCATACTTCACTGTCGGGACTGTATTGGACAGGGGATGAGCAGTGCCCGTTTTTCTCCACACATACCGCTTAGAATTAAGGCCAAAAAGTTCTATCTTAGTCTCATCAGACCAGAGAAACTTATTTCTCAGCATGTTGGAGTCATTCAGGTGTTTTTTTTTTTAGCAAACTCCATGCAGGCTCTCATGTGTCTTGCACTGAGGAGAGGCTTCCGTCGGGACACTCTGCCATAAAGCCCTGACTGGTGGAGGGCTGCAGTAATGGTGACTTTCTACAACTTTCTCCCATCTCCCGACTGTATCTTTGGAGCTCTGCCACAGTGATATTTGGGTTCTTCTTTACCTGTCTCACCAAGCCTCTTCTCCGCCGATAGCTCAGTTTGGCCAGACGGCCAGTTCTAGGAAGGGTTCTGGTCGTCCCAAACATCTTCCATTTGAGGATTATGGAGGCCACTGTGCTCTTAGGAACCTTAAGTGCAGCATACATTTTTTTGTAACCTTGGCCAGATCTGTGCCTTGCCACAATTCTGTCTCTTAGCTCTTCAGGCAGTTCCTTTGACCTCATGATTCCCATTTGCTCTGACATGCACTGAGCTGTAAGGTCTTCTATTGACAGATGTGCTGCTTGCCTAATCAAGTCCAGTCAGTATAATCAAACACAGCTGGACTCAAATGAAGGTGTAGAACCATCTCAAGGATGATCAGAAGAAATGGACAGCACCTGAGTTAAATATGAGTGTCGCAGCAAAGGGTTCGAATACTTAAGACCATGTGATATTTCAGTTTTTCTTTTTTAATAAATCTGCAAAAATGTCAACAATTCTGTGTTTTTTTCTGTCAATATGGGGTGCTGTGTGTACATTAATGAGGAAGAAAATTAACTTAAATAATTTTAGCAAATGGCTGCAATATGACAGAGTGAAAATTGTAAAGGGGTCTGAATACTTTCCGTACCCACTGTATGCATGAACTGTGTAGAAATTAATCAAATTGAGGTGTTGGTGTTTTACTGCCACTAGTGTTTATTTCAGCTATCTTTCTAATTTTGTATCCATTTAATACTCCTTTACTTTTAATACATCATTTTAAACTGACATTGATTCTTGGCTTTGTATAACAGGTAATGAGTGATGAAAATCCAGTTCATCTGGTGAGATTGTTAAACCCATGGGGCAAAGAAGAGTGGCAAGGAGACTGGAGTGATGTGTAAGAACTGTAGCAGCCGTTACTGTAACAGCTTCAGTTAGTCCACAAACCTGGCAGAAAGTTGTACTTTTGCAGTTGGGCATATCACCTCACATTCTGAAAGTTATTTTCTTGGTATTTGCTACATGATTTCACATTGCACCCATGTTTGGTTATACATTGTACAGATCACCTTTGTGGGACACAGTTTGTGAAGATGTCCGCAAAATTTGCCATGAAGTTTTAAATAACGGGGAGTTCTGGTGAGCATGACCATGTTGGATACACCCACCCTGTCACACTTTTTGGAAGATGACAAGGGTTTGAGAAGAGTTAATGTCCATAATTCTTATGGTTCAGGACCTCTTTCTGCAAATTACTTCATATATGTAATACATTGCTTTTTGGCTGAATAACTTAGAAACCTTTTTTAATGGCAGGATGTCAATGGAAGACTTTACCACAATTTTTGAAAGCATAGATATTTGTTGTCGCTGTCCTGATTTTCTGGATGGTTCCTCTGAATGTCACTGGACCTCAAAATGGCATTTTGGCAGATGGAATGATGGGACTTCAGCAGGCGGTGACATAATTCAGACAGGTATTATTACTTTAAATATGTATATACTCACTCACCAGCCACTTTATTAGGTACACCTGTTCTACTGCTGCAAATATTTATTCAGCCAATCATATGGCAGAAACTCAATACATTAAGGCATGTAGACATGGTCAAGATTATCTGCTGAGCATTAGAATGGGAAAGAAATGTAATTTAAGTGACTTTGAACGTGGCATGGTTGTTGTTGCCAGACGGGTTGGTCTGAGCATTTCAGAAAACATCTCTAGGGTCATCTCATAGAGAATAGTCTCAAAAAGAGAAAATATTCAGTGAGCGTCAGTTTTGTGGGTGGAGATGCCTTGTTGATGAGGTCAGAGGAAAATGGCCAGACTGGTTCAGCTGATAGAAAGGCAACAGTAACTCAAATAAGCACTTGACACAACCGAGGTCTGCAGAAGAACATCTATGAACGCACAACACTTCAAAGCATGAAGCAGACGAGCTACAGCAGCAGAAGACACAACGGTGACACTCCTGTCAGCTGAGAACAGCAAACTGAGGCTTTTCAAGATTTGACAATGGAAGATTGGAAAAATGTCTGGTCTGAGTCTTGATTTCTGCTGCACCTTTCAGATCGGCTCGGAATTTGCCATAAACAACATGAAAGCATGGATCCATCCTGCCTTGTATCAATGGTTTAGGCTGCTACTGGTGTAATGGTTTGGGGGATATTTTCTTGCCACACATTGGGCCCCTTATACTATCTCAGCATTATTTAAACATCACAGCCTACCTGAGGTATGTTGCTGACCATGTCCATCCCTTTATGACCACAGTGGACCCATCTTCTGATGGGTACTTCCAACAAGATAACACACCATGTCACAAAGCACAAAGCATCTCAAATTGGTTACTTGAACATGTCAAGGAGTTCACTAAGCTCAAATGGCCTCCACAGTCACTAGATCTCAATCAGATAGAGCATCTTTAAGGTGTGCTAGAACGGGAGATTTGCATTATGGATGTGCAGCCGACAAATCTGCAGCAACTGCGTGATGCTCTCATGTCAATATGGACCGAAATCTCTGAGGAATGTTTCCAGCAGCTTGTTGAATCAATACCATCAAGAATTAATGCAGTTCTAAAGGCAAAAGGGGGTCCAACCTGGTACTCGCAAGGTGAACCTAATCTCTAGCATGCCAATTAATTCCAGCACGGCAAGATGACAGTAAATAGATAAGGCTTGTATAATACAGATACAATTTAAAATAATGCATAGAGAATGAAATAATGTACAAATCTTCTTTAATGTGTTTTAGAGACCTTCTGGACAAACCCTCAGTTTCGGGTGACAATTGATGAGCTTAATGAGGAATGTGCTAGTGGACAGCGTCCTGAAAACACACTGGTGTCCCTCATGCAGAACCATGAGAAGAGGAACAGAAATAGCCAAAATAATTATGATATTGGCTTCTATGTCTTTGAGGCAAGCATTGGTTCTTTAAAGCTATGCATATAATTTGTGCATTCAGCAGGTGCTTTTATCCAAAATGACAATGTGAGCAATTTGTCACAGACCCATCAATATTCATAGTGCACAATTATTGGTTTATCAGAACACTAAGAAACAAGCTAGAGTAGAGGTGAAATGCCAAATAAAAGAGGATTGCATGTGTGCCATGGTTTAAGATTGTGGAAGCAATGTGCCTTCAGCTGCTTTTTGAAGATTTTGTGTTTTATGCTTCAACTGCAATATCCCTGTAATAATGGTTGTTTTACCCTTTATTCCCCTTGTACGTTTACAGATACCATTAGAGGCAAGTAAAAAATTAATCAGTACTCATATGGTCCTTTTATGAAGATATTCTCTTGTACATTAATACACTAAATACATGTTTTTTTAAAATTCTCTTTTAGATGAGGAGTCAGAGTGGGAGGTTTTCATTTGAGTTCTTCATTGACAGAGAGCCTGTGGCACAGACTGATTATTTAGAATGGCTCAGAGAGGTGATGAAATTCTTCAAGCTGGAACCAGGAGAGTACCTGATTGTACCGTGCACAAGGAATCCTGGTGAAACTGCCTCCTTCGTCTATTTTCTCAAAGAATGAGACACACTTTGAGTAAGTTATGAAACAGTATATGAGATCAGCAAATACTAGTTGTATATGTTATGTTTAAAGAAACCTGAAAAAAATCCTGAATAAATTACAGCTCTGTAATCTAAAGTTCTTCTCTTTCCAACAGACCTATTCAGGAGGCTTCAGAGTAGAATGGAGACATTTCTTGAGAGGGTGAAACCATTTATTGTCTGCTGTCTTTATTTTATTTTATTTTATTTATTTTTTTGCTTATATTTTCCTTTCAATTGCTAATTCAAGAAGGGGAAAACAAGAATTGTATTAGTTTTTATGAATTATTCTATTCAACCCAAGATATTGTTTTACCTTTATGTGTTGACAAATTTGAAGTTTTTCAGTTGTACAGTAAATGTGTCATCTTTTTGGTGAGTGATCAGTTATGTTTGCATACATTATTAGATTGCATCAGGGGAAAGAAGAAAGACTTGTCTTATTCATAAAAAAAATATTGTAATCCTGTCCAAATAAGATTTTTTTTTTTTGAATAGCTGTAAGAACATAAATGAAAGTGTGGCTTGATATCAGCAAGTGCATGTAATACTTATTATTCATATTAATTCCAAATAATCTGCCGCAAGTATCGTCTAGCAACTTCACTTTTCACTATAACGTTCACTATTCACTTCAACACCAAAACGCCAAACTCTTGTCGGGCCAATCACATCATGTATAGAGTTGGTGGACGGGGCTTAATATAATGATGGCCGAGTTGCACGTGCACGTGCTTCTAGTAAACACAGAAACTGGCAAACGGGTCTTTCGAATCAGTTGACCACGACTCTGGAAGACTTGGAGTTAAGCTTTTCTCTGAGAAAATAACAAAGAACGGCACTGAAGTCATTCTTAAGAAGGGAAGATGTGTTTTGCATGAGTTGCAATGAGTTTTGCCGACAGCATATGTCGAAAGTTTAATCTGTCAACGAGCTCTGCTTGACCTTCGTTGCTCTGGTTGGTTGTACCGATATCAAAAACGTGTGCACGCTGTGCAGAGGGAGTTTGAAAGACAACCGTTTATCCCGCCCCTCGGATTGAGCCCTTTTAATGGTGAGTTTCCAGACCAAACATCTTGATGTGGGTCTGGCTTGTCAGGCTAGCTGTCTAATATGGAATGTATAATTGCATGAAAATGCTCCCATATATTTCTTTAAAATTGTTTCTGAAAGAAACAGGATATACTCAATAAAATCAGTAAACCTTTAAAAATGAATTGTCAGCTTATTTCTGAAAATGGTGACAGAATGTCTAATTTACAAATAAGTTAAAAATAGAAATCTGTCATTAAGGTTTCTTAGAGTGACCGCAACACAGTAAGTCTATAATTGTTGGCCATCCGTTCAGGAAAACCATGACATAAATTCAAGACCATGGCTTATACTGCGATGTAAGTGTTTTTGTATTTTTGTTTGCTAAATGATAGATGTAGATGGAATGTAGATAGAAAAAATAACCCATCCAACCAGCAGGTTTGTTCAAAAGTGTCAGTTTTGTTTATGTTGTTTATGTCTATAGTAATTTACAATTAAATCCTTGCAAGTACATTGTCCTATCTATGACATAACACCTGTTTTTACCCAGTTTCAAGATTTCAATGTACTGTGAACTGTTTTCAGGTACAAAAACATTCCGTATTTTAAAGCTTGTTTCTCAAGCAAGGCATAAATATTTTGGTGACGAACCAAAATGAATGTTAGCTGACTCAAGCAGCCATTTTACATGATCCCTTTCAGTGTCTTTTTAACAGCTAACTAGCTAACTAACAGCTAACTAACTAGCTTTTATTTTCTCAATATTTTCCTTGCTGAACTTTTGACAGTTTTACTGGTAAATAAAAAATGATGGGCCAGATTTACTAACTGCTTGTGGTAGGAGTAAAATTCATGGGAGTATTTAAATGAATCATGCAAGGTGATTTAAAAAGGTTTGTACTAAACCAGAAAGGGAAGTTGTAACATTACCAGTAAATTACTGGTAATGCGCAATGTATGAACGGGAAATGAAGATTACCGGTATGTTCACGTATGAAATCAGAGCATGCTGACGTAAGAAGTCTGCTTTGGGCCAACCCTATAACAGTGATGTATCCTGGGGTTTAAAAACATTAAAATAAAAAATATAAGTCATGTTTTTAAAAAAAAATCATGCAATTGTATTATTTGTGTCCAAAGAAGATGGAAAATGGCAATAAATATATATACATTTTTTTTTATTTCTCTTTATAGTCTTGCCACTTAGAGGGTTAAATATGCCCTTAATGATCATCTTTGACCTGCGCCATGTCTCACAGCGTGACCCAGCCAGATATTGTTTTCCACTCATCAGCACTGCGACTCTGCAGTTGGATACTATTACGTGAGTGTCATGTTTTGAAGAGCAAACGCGCATTCTGTTTGATCATCCATTCTTTCAGTCAATCAGATGTCAAAAAGATTGAAACGAATAGTGAAACTAAAATGCTTCTTCTCATTCAGGCGGATGAAGACAATGGCACAGCGTTTATAGATAATTTCCGATGACTGACATCACAGAATTGAATGGTATTTTGCTACCAATATCAATAATAACATCTTGCTTATTGCAATAGGAGAAACTTGCATCTACGTACACATACTATACCCTGATCAGACACAACACTAAAACCACTGAGAGGTGAAGTGAATAACATTGATTATATTATTACAATGCCACCTGTCAAGGTGTGGGACATATTAGGTAGTAAGTGAACAGTCAGTTATTGAATTTCATGTGTTGGAAGACAGAACATGTGCAAGTGAAAAGAACTGAGTACTATGACAAGGGCCAAGTAGTAAAGGCTAGATGACTTGTCCAAAATTGGCAAGTCTTGTGGGGTGTTCCCAGTATGCAGTTGTTAGTACCAAAAGTGGTGCAAGGAAGGTCATTGACTAAAGGCTCATTGATGCATGTGGGGAGCGAAGGCTAACCCGTCTGGTCCAATCACACAGAAGAGCTTTTACAGCTCCAATTGCTGAAAAACTTGATGCTGATCCAGTTCGTTTTTATCATGCCCTTCCGTCCGTCTCGTTCACTTGGATGTGCGTCATTGCTTACGTTGCATGAGTGCCCACTACTGGCGGAAACTTTGCAATGGACTGAACTGGAACGCCCTAAGCCCTTGATCACTTGGAATCCACTATGGAGTTGATTTTTTCTTTTTTCTTTTTTCTTTATGAAATAGTTTAATGCAGCATTCTATATGTATATGGATGTGTCTGGGTTGTTTTAAATGTTTTAAAAAATATCATAGAGTTGTTTGTGGTGGGGTAAATTAAACGCGATATGTGGTGACGTCACAATCACGTTGCATTGTTGTATTTGAAGCTGCCTGAAGTGTACATATGAAGACTCGCTCACTCGGTCAAAAACAAGGGAGCAAGGGGCTGTCCATATAAACTTCCCTTGTCCACTTCACGAAGTGATACGCACTTCAAAATGGCACCGGGGATTCCCCCAAGGGGAAGTACTTAGGGAAGTTCGCAAGTGCGTGTCTTAAAGTGGAGTGGAACGCAGCATTAGTCTGTTGTGTTTTTGTCCCTGCACTTCCTGGTTTCTGTTGTCACCTTGTTCAGTTTCCCGCCACTTGTCTTTTCCCTTGGTTACCCTTGTTAGTTTAGTCCTTTTCAGCTGTGTTTAGTTAACTGTCATCTCTGTCACCTGTACCCTGCTTTAGTCTAGTCATCAGTGTTTGTATTTATTTCCCCCATGTTCACTTTTTCTTTGTCCGGTCTTAAGTTGAGTTGCATGGTATACTACCATGGTATACTGGGTGTTTGAGGTGCTGTTCTGAGTTTAATTGCAATAAAGCCTGTCTGTTTGGAAGTCCTGGATCTCCTCATCTCTACTGCATCACACACCCATAACACATGGAGCAATGCCTTGTCTGGTGATTCATGTTTTCTTTTAGATCAGGATGGTCGGGTGTGTGAACATTGTTTACCAGGGAAAAAAGGCAGCAGGATTTTACTTTCAAAGAGCTTTGAATGGCTTCAAAGGGCTCTGCACGATCCCAGCCGAGGAATAGGGTCTTATCTAGTGAAACGATCGGCCATTTAAAGAAAAAACTTTTTAACATCAAAAGCTTCTTCACAACGTACAATGTCATCATGTTGGAAAGGTCACGGCCGTGACATAGATGGAAGTACCTACCCAGTGATAAAACGTATACAAAAAGACTATCAAATGGCCTTTACAAAAATAACGGTAAACCAATGACGCCGGACCATTTTAGAGTTTGAGGAGAACATGAGATGAAGTTTTTCGACACTGGGTTGGTACTTCCTCGTACATCATGGGCATGACCTTCCGGACATGATGTCGTACATCATGAAGAAGCACAACACCAAAGTCGAGCATTTGAAGTTAAAAAGTATATCCATTTGTATTTTTATGGAAATTAATTTCTCTATATAAGACCCCATTCCTTGACTGGGATCGTGCAGAGCCATATGAAGCCCTTTGATACTGCATTAATTTGGACCTTAAACATGGGTTGAAATTTTCAGTTTGAAGTAAATCAATACTTTATTATAATTTTACAGAAAGGACCATTCCCTCAACATGTCTGCTGGATTAACAGCAATTTAGTGATAAATTATATTGAACAATTCTATATAATGCACTAATTATAATAGGACAGAAACCACTTAACTTTAATATTGATTCAGGAGCTGATGTACATGTGATAACTGAGGAGACATTTGCACAGCTGTCACCAAAGAAA
This sequence comes from Pseudorasbora parva, assembly GCF_024679245.1. NCBI lineage: Eukaryota > Metazoa > Chordata > Actinopteri > Cypriniformes > Gobionidae > Pseudorasbora > Pseudorasbora parva. The sequence continues at coordinate 9,299,182 of NC_090181.1, forward strand.
TAACTATCCCCAGCAAAGGCTTCACTTAGCACCCTGCCACCCCGACAGGCAATCTCAAATACCAGGGTCAGTTTCATGCAGAGGCAAATGAGTAGTAGGCATGTTAGCTAATGAAAAGCTTTGCCTCAGTAGACAAAATGGGCAACATCTAGAGAGATAAAAGAACATTTTAAAAGAACATTTTAAAAGAATAAAAGAACATTTGTTTAAGCAGGAAGGACATTTGAAAACCTTACACACTCAAACATAAAATGAATTTTTACTGTTGTTAGCTGCATTCAAATCATCCTTGTTCACATTACTTTAAAAACCTCATGTAACTACATTAACTTCAATTTTCTGAGTTATTTCTACTACAGTTACTTTACTTAAGTGTTTGTTTGGTCAACTTAACATTGCTGAGTGAAATGAACAAACTGGCAAGTGGATCTGTAGTTCCCAGTATGCTTTGCAAGTGACTACATAAATAAGTAAATTTAGTAAATTAGCAAGTCAAGATGTGGTTGTTCAAAGACTAAAAAAATGCCTGGCTGACTCTTGCCCATTCTATAACCCTAAAAGGACTGTCGGCAAGCAGCTTGAGCTGCTTCAGCACTGATGATGTGTGGAGAGACCTTTGGCATATTGTAAACATAGCAGACAGCTCAGTGGGGAACTGCTGAACTCATGCTATTACCCTGCCGACAATGGAAGAAAACAGTAGTCGATCCCCAGAACAAGAGCCGCATACCTGGTCAGAAGATGCCGTATTAAGTAGTACAGATCAATGTGAAATTATATTCTTTTACTAATGCTACATTGGATTTGAAACA